>NW_022196910.1:46514107-46548056 GCF_008632895.1 Mastomys coucha
AAAAAAAAAAAAAAAAAAAAAAAAAAAAAAAAGAAAGAAAGCTGGCTGAGCAACCCATGAGAGGCAAGCCAGTAAGCAGCGCCCCTCCTTGGCCTCTGCGGCAGCTCCTGCCTCCAGGTTCCTACCCCGCTTGAGCTCCTGATTTCCTCCAATAATGAACTATGATGTGGAAGTGTAAGCCAAATAAATCCTTTCTCTCCAACTTGCTTTTTTGTCACAGTGTCTCTTCACAGCAATAAAACCCCAACTAAGACAGTATCTATTAGTTTTTTAAAGCCACTCTTCTGCATCTTGGCTCTTACAGTGTGCTGGGTTGATTCTTTCCCACCTAGACCTAGGAGTGGTACAGTTGGGTCATAAGTTAGTTCTATTTGTGTTTAGATAAAGCTTCCTGCCCAGTTCCATACTGGAAGGACTAATGCATACTAAAGGGGCACATATACTGCACACACAGTTCTGAAGCGAAGTATAAATAACCAGTAAAGGAACTCAACATCTTTAGGGATCAGGGAAATGCAAATGGGAAGTACACAGAGATTCCATTTCACCCTGGTCAGAATGGTCACCATCAAGAAAACAAAACAAACCATGAATGCTAATGAGGATTTGAGGGGGCGAGAACACGTATATGCCGATCGTGGGAATGCAGATCGGGCTCCATTAATGTTTTGCTGGCTGCCTGGTGGCCCAGTCATGCTGGCATAAAATGAACCAACTTTGGACTGGAACCCTAGGCTCTCTTCTGTCATTTTATAGCACATTGCGACTTTTAAAAAGTGAACATTCTTTTTGTTTTTGGAAGTTCTTTCTCCTGTCACAGTCTCCCAACTCAAGATTTTAAATAAAAATCAACACAGGCTCCTCCTGTTTGTTTTCTGCTGTCTAACTCATTTTCCCACACGCAGACAAACTTCCCAAGAAGCTTCTTTCATTTCAAATGTTCAAAGAGGACTTTGCAGGTAAAAGTGAGTTAGCAACATCTAAAAGGATGCACGTACCCAGTAGGTGTATAGACGGGGTATTAAAAGAGTTTTGGAGTCACTGCATGTGGTAGGAAGCAGGCACTGGATTTCTGTAGCACAGCAGAGGCTTTCAGGCTCGTTTAATATGCTGTAGGTTTCTGCGTGAAGAGTCAAGTGCATAGTTTTAACAAAAATATGGAGTGGATGTTTCCGGGCCTTGGAACAAATACAAAATAAGAGCTGGGCTTTTACCTCTCCTGCAGGATTCCTCCAACCCCTGAAACAAAATACCCCAGATGCCTACCATCATTAAAGTGAATGCCTTGTGAGCAAGAGACTGGAGGGGCCAATGTCAGAAATGAGACATGAAAGGGACACACAAGTTCTCAGGTCTTTAAATGACTAATGACTGGAAAATTATGACCAAACAATACAATTAGTGTTTTTAGTTTATAGAATCAATCTATCAATTTTTTTTGGGGGGGGGGGTTTCAAGACATGATCTCATTAGGTAGCCCTGGCCAGCCTGGAACTCACTCTATAGACCAGGCTGGCCTCAAACTCAGAGATCCACCTGCCTCTGCCTCCCCAGTGCTGGGACTAAAAGTGTGAACCATCACCACTGGCCTAGAAATTTTCTTTCTTACCAGGTGAAGAGGGCATTAGAATTAAGAGAATATGCCTGCATTTCTTTTTATTTAGAAAACTATAAAATTGAGATCAAGCAAGGCCACCTTTAGGAGTATGTCCCATGGTCTTAACCTTAACCTAACTTGGTTAAGGTAAATCAATGTCAATTTTTAATTCTGTAAACTAAGGTTGTAACACCATTCCAGCTGCTCTAGATTCTTGGAAGAATTTATGTTCAAGGTAATTCCACAGATTTGAGATCTTGTCTAGAAACCATGATTGCAGGGATAGGTACTTCCTTATTTATTTATTTATTTATTTATTTATTTATTTATTTATTTTATTTAACTACAGCTTTTCTCCCTTCCCTTCCCCTTCCAAACTCTTATATATCCCCCCTTCCCCACTATGGTGGTCTGAATATGCCTGGCTCATAGAGTGGTACTATTAGGAGGTGTGGCCTTCTTGGAGGAAGTATGCCACTGTGGGGTGGTTTTTGAGACCCTCTTCCTAGCTGCCTGAAAGACAGTACTCTTCTCCTGTTTGTCTTCCTGTCATTTTGATAATGAACTGAACCTCAGAACCAGTAAGCCAGCCCCAATTAATTGCTGTCCTTCATAAGAGTTGTCTTGGTCATGGTGTCTCTTCACAGCAATGGAAACCCTAAGACACCCACTCTTTTTCAAATTCATGCCCCCACCGTTGGACAATTGTTGTTGCCCATTCTTTAAAGGACATTGATTTTCCAGTTTACTAAAGAATTCAAAAGAATGTGCTTAGGTGTTTGAGATCTAGTTTTCTCTAAATAAAGCTCAAGATAATGTTACAATTTCTTTGAATAGACTTTTAGATACATTGTTTTGAATATAAGGCTACATCAGACAATGGAAATGAAACTGAATACATCAGACTCAATTTAAATTATGTAGTATTATTTTTCTAATATTTTTCTGTCAAGTGGTCTGAATTATACAATGAGAAGGATTCATGAAGAGAATATTTTCCTACAAGAAATGCCAGGGGTAGCCCCAGTGAGGGCAAATGCTACCATCACTGAACATCATTGAGCTTCTTTCCCTTGTAGCTAGAGATACAAAGACAAAAGCTGCATTATCCCTGACACGGCTCGGGACTTAGTTGACTATGGCCATATATGCAGTGATGATGCAAGATGTTCGATATCTGTGGACAAATATTTGAGATAAATAACACGAGGTGGGGGGAGTTTGTTATTTGCAGCCATATAATTCACAAGATAATATCTGACCCTAATATCTAAGATGTGCTAAATTTGAACTACCTCTAAAATAGAAAATTCTTGTATCCCTAGCTTTTTTATCCAATCCGCATGGTAGGGATTTTGTCAGAGTTAAAATACAATCAGTAGGTATGAGTTAGAACTCTGTCATTGCTAGGCTGTCACTTTGGTGGGGCAATCATGCCATTGGTTGCAATAAAACCTTGTGAGTAAGGGTCAGTTCATATTAGAGGTTTATTGGTCAGGTCCTGCAGAATAACACCTATTAGAATAATCATCCACATCTTAAATATTACATCAAATGCTCCAGCAGTTTTGTGTTGCTGGAAACCGAGTGTATACCTGTACTTGTAGCCAGCCTGGCTATAGCTGGATGGCCTTTAATCTTTCTGGAAAATCAAGTCACATTCTTGAAACAAACTGGCAAGACCAAAGTTATGCCACCTGTTTTTTTTAGACTTTACAAAGAGTCTGAAAGGAGCATGCTCAGATGAGTTTGGGGAGCGGGGATCGCAATAGTTTTTCTGTGTAATCCTGGCTGTCCTGGAACTCGCTTTGTAGACCAGGCTGGCCCCGAACTCAGAGATACACTTGTCTCTGCCTCCCAAGTGCTGGAAGTAAAGGCATGTACCACCAAGCCACTACTATCCTGCTCAGATGGGATTTCTAAGAAGAACCCCTGGGACATTGTGACTCTGTTTCGACTTAGCTCTTCAGCTCCCCGGTGCTGTGTAGCTCTGCTCCTAAATCCTTTCCTTTCTTTCCTTAGGAGAGACAGCCACTGGTTTTTGGCAGCTGGGCAGTTCTGCAATGACAACCAAGCACTCACACAAGGGGTGACTGCAGGTGCCAACATCCCTGCTTGATCAGACTGTTTATGAGACGGCAGGAGAAGAGCCCTTATCTTTAGGTGTTGTGCGATTATTGCTCTGGCAGTGTGAGAGGGAAGGCTGGCAAGAGCTGATGTCCCCATTGAGGGAGAGGAGCCACAGTTCCTTCAGAGGCCAAAATAAACCGCAGAGACGGAAATCCCCAAACCACACTCCAGTAGGTACAGCCTCTGGGGCTCCAAATTCTTCAGAACCTATCAGATAGGAGGGGAAGGCATGGTTATTTTCCAGCCAGAGGCCCAGGCTTGAGGAAATGGATGGCATCTCCATGCAAGACAGACAGCTGCCAAATGTCCTTCTCCCAGTAGAACTGAAAGCTCAAGGAAGAGCCCACATGCCTGGGCAGAATCTTCCGGGCTCTGCTACAAAGGCTTCTGTCCCCCCTCCCCCTCCCCACCTTTATTCATTTTCCACTAATTTTTTTTTTTTCTGTGAGCCTATGACAAGAGGAAGAAACTAATCATAAAACCTGATCATAAAATTTCTTCCTACACTTGAAGACAGCTATTAAATATTCACTCAGCTGAGGTCTGCTTGCATCCTTTAAAACAAAAGGGACTCGCCGCTTCCACCGTCCCCACCCCTGGGACCAGCGCAGACCATCCCGAAAGTTGCCACTGCCCCTATGTTGAGGGCTAAGTTAGCGAATCCGGAGCTGCGAGTCTCAACTTGGGGGAGGGGGCGACAGGCAGGGCTGGGGAGGGGGGAGCGGCGAGAAGGAGGGACTAGAGGGAAGGACACTGCCCCCTGCTTCATCGAGGTCATCGCCGAAGCCGCCTGAGCGGCCGGTCGGGCTCGGGGCGAGAGGCCGGGGAGGGGCGGGCGAGGGCTCCGCAGCGGCGGCGGGGTGCCAGGCTCCGTACCTGGCGGGCCAGGCGCGCCTGGCAGGCCGGCGATCCGGGCGCGGAGGGTGTGAGCGCGCGCGCCCCTCCGTGCCCGCCCAGCCTCGCGCGCGTCTCGGGGGAGAGGCTCGGGCGACAGGCGCCCCGGGAGCCCGCAGCTCGGTCCCGCCCGCCCCAAGGAGCTTTGTGCGGCCGCGGCGGCTTCGAGTCCCACCTGCTGGCGGCGGAGGGACGAGGAAGGAGAAGAAGGAGGCGAGGACGAGGAGGAGGAGGAGGAGGAGGAGAAGGAGGTGGAAGAGGAGGAGGAGCGGAGCGAGGCGGCGCCAGCCCTGAGCTCCCGCCGGCGCCCACCTCCGGGGGCTCGGCGGTCCTACACCGGCCTGCTCCGGTCCCCGGCCTCTTGGCCACACCGCGCCACCGCGGTTGCAGAGCCCCCCTTCCCCAGCCCCTCCCCTGCTCTGGCCGGTTACCGCGCGGCCCGACCGCCACCGCCACCGCCACCGCTACCCCCGGGGAGCTCCGGAGACTTGGAGGCAAGCAGCGGGGCGCGCGGCGTCGCCTCCATGTGTCGGGGAGTCGTCTCGGCGCCCCAGCCCCGCTGAGCAGCCTCGGGCGTGTTGCTACCGGCCGGAGGGCGTGAGCCAGGAGGCGCGGCGAGCCCAGGAGCCGGCGAGCAGCGAGCGAACGAGCGAGCCCCGGAGCCAGCTCAGGGAGCAGACACCATGCCGGGCTGGAAGAAGAACATCCCCATCTGCTTGCAAGCGGAGGAGCAGGAGAGAGGTGAGCCTGGCGGTCGAGCCTGGGGGCCGGGCCGGGCGCCCTCGGTGCCTCCCTGTCCCCCAGCTCCCCGAGATCTGTCCTCGGGCCCGCAAGGGAGGGGCGCCGTGCCCTCCGGGGGCCGCGCTCCAGGCCAAGTGGCACCTTGCGAAATCCGAGAGGGGCTTTGGGGGTCTGGAGTGGGGAAGCTGAGGGGGCAAGGGAACAGTGCCGTGGCAAGCAAGTTTTCGCCCGGGGAAAGATTTTGTTTTTCCAGCCGAGGACCTAGAGGGAACTCCAGCTTCTCCTGGGCCGGCTCGCACGTGGAGCCCCGGCTCCAGTCTGTGCGGTGGGCGCTCCGGGGGCTGGGGGTGGGGGAGAATCTTGCAATGCTTTAAGTGACTTTTCAAACTTTCTTCCTCCTGCCGCGGCCGCCTTTGCGACGTCCCCGCCTCTAGCTGGGCTATGGTGGTGCTGCCAAACCCAAAGTTGCAGGAGATTCGTAAAGGAGGAGGAGAAGGGGGAAGAGTGTGGGGGCGGGAAGGGGGCGCTGCCTTGGGTCTCTGGAAGGGGGGAGGGGAGACAGAGAGGACTGTCCCCCACAGCTGGTAGTGACTGCCTAGAAGATGAGTTATGCCCAGCGCAGTCCCGGCTTTCTAGTTAATACCGCAGGACTGCGGACTTTTCATAATTACTGTCTATTTTCTTCGTAAGAGGCGGCTCTCCGTGCCAGGTGGCTTTGCAGCCCCTTTGTGCTTCAGCCTGCCAAGTGTGCTGGGCACGTTGGTTTGAAGTGACTTGCGGAGAGGAAAGTTGAAGGCCTT
Organism: Mastomys coucha; assembly: GCF_008632895.1. Classification (NCBI taxonomy): domain Eukaryota; kingdom Metazoa; phylum Chordata; class Mammalia; order Rodentia; family Muridae; genus Mastomys; species Mastomys coucha. The sequence goes on from NW_022196910.1 coordinate 46,520,270, forward strand.
CTGCACTCTAAACGCTTGGTTCTGTTGTCATCTTATGGTGTTTGGGTTGTGCAGTGGTTGGTCGTAACCTGGTTATGATGTACCGAGTACACCAAGATTTCCTACCAAGGCCCCATGGGGCTGTGGGGTGCGCAGCATCCTGAGGGATTCCTGGCTGTCAAGGGCCACCAGGGTTTATATCCTGCTGCTTCTACTCCAGCCTGCCTTGGCTTGTTCAAGGAACCTGCTTGAGAACTGAATAGCTTTCAGGATGCGGGGTCTTCATGACTAACAGTTGGTGCTGGAGGTTGAACTGTGCTCCACGGCTGGGCGGTGAGCGAAGCAGGAAGCCAATCTGATGTGAAGGGACAGCGCCATTCTCTCCCCCTCCACACCTCCCGCCAAGAGAATTTGATTCTGCAGCGTGGGGGAGTTGGTATGGACTGTGGCTGATGTTCCTGGTCATGCTAAAAGTTTCAGGCTTTGGAAATAATGCTTACAGCAAAGAAACCAATGTACAGTTTCCAGTTTTTCTCTAGGTGGCACAGCGTGTCTTTGGTTGATAGCCTGTTTAATGACTCAGGGAATTTGTCCCTTTTAGAACCACTTCCTTGTTAGAGTTTTGCATTTATTTCCAGTACACTTCTGGCATGTGACCATGGATTTACCGCCCCTCCCCCACTTCCAGAGGTACCTCTGCTTTAGAAATGCTGCTGTGTCCACCTTCTCATACCGTATCTTAAAACGTGCCAATAATTCATCACCAGGTTGAAGCACTGAAAGAAAGCGTTCTGTTAAGCACCCAGGTCTGTCCTATCAGCTAACTGCTGCAACGCACCTGATGTTAAGTGCGGCAGTTTGATGGGAAGAAAAAAAAAACCACTGTCTTGCCCCTAGGTTTAATCAGAATGCTGAAGTGGGTAGATTTTTTTTTTTTTTTGATTGTAACAAAATGTACTTGTATGTCTTTTAGAAATATGGTTACTTTGGAAGATGATCACCTAATCTGCTTGGTTGAGATAAGACTGGAATTCCTCCAGTACACAAAATCTGAGTCAGAAAAATTGGACTTCCTTAGCTCCTCCAACAGGAGGAAATGGGGAATGTATAGCACTTGGTTGCTTTTATTTATTTATTTTTAAATGTTTCTTATTCCTTGCTTATATGTTTTTCTAAACAACAAGTGTGTATATAAGTGTATATATATTTATATTGGCAGTATTTTTTGAGGCCCCGCCTTCTTGAGAAGGTGCAGATGATTTTGTTCTTTAATATCGTGTCTGTGTGGATGTGAGTGTATTGAGATGCTTACATGACTTTTAGTATGTTTGTCAGAGCACACTGCTTGGATTATGCTCTTTGCAGGATTTTATGATAAAGTATTGAGTACTTGATGTTTTCTCTTTGCATTTGAAGTAACATTGTATAGATTGTTCCATGATTACTTTTGAAATATAAACTATCAGGCCAGTCAAAAAAATCAACATGGAATACATATATTTTTAATATTGTTTGAGAATACAACCAACCAGAAGGCCAATTTGTAGCATTAAATCCTAATGTGGGCTGTGCTTTCCACACCTCTTCCAACCCCAGCTTCCATTTACCATTCTGAAACTCGTTATGTAGACTAGAATAACTTTTTTATGTGAATTTTATTTTTAAAGTATCTTTGTTGATTATAACCCAAATTAATATAAAGTTCTAGCTTCCTCAAGATCTCTCTCTCTATATATGTATATATAGAGATATATATACACACAAGTCTCTAACTCAGCATTATTCCTTTAAAATGCAAATTTTGGTTTGAGGATGGATGGAAGGAGCTGGGGAGATGCTTAGTCAGCATCTTTGCAAGCATGAGGACCTGAGTTCCGAACAAGTTAGGTGCACTGCTGCTTGCCTACAATGTTCCTGCGGGGGAGTGGAGACCACATGATTACTGGATCTTGCTAGGCAGCTGATCCAGCTGAGTTGGGGATCTCTGGGTTCAGTGGGAGACCCTGTCTCAAAGATAAGGTAGAGAAGCAAATGAGGAATGATAGTGCATTAGCTCACGGGGACGATTCGGGGGCTGTACCTTCTTGGTACTGTCACAAAAGGTGTTTTGGCTATTCTATGTAGTTTCCCATCAAACCTACATGCCATTCATAACTTGGGTTTGTCTTGGAGGCCTCTGTCCAGATAATATGGAATGAGCTATTGCTATTGTATGCAGGATTGAGCAGAGCAACGGCAACCTATGGGTTGTGGCAGTCAGTGTTCATACTGCCAAGATGAAATGTTGAGACTCACCCATGTGAGGTGACACACCATTACAATTCAGAACACACTTCTCTGTCCTGTCCTCTTCCTCCACGTTTCTGCTTGAGCTGCTAAACCCAATCCACTGAGAAGCCACCAGACACGCTTCTGGGCGAATGTTTTTTAGAAGAATAGGAAAGGGAATGATGTTCTCTTTAATATCCCTCCCAATCAAATGAAATTAAGCAGTTTATTGGTTGTTTACGTCTGCTTCCTAGCCGCTGTAATCGGAATGCAGTTACTGAGAAGACCCACCATAGCATAGGTGCCTCTGGAATTAACAGTGCCTGTCTTTTGCCTTGTGGCTTTCCTACTGACTCGTGAGGCTTTGCTTAGTGAATGTTCATTACAGTTTAACAACGTGTAGTGAGCATTCAAAATCAAGCGTGCTGCTTAGGAAGAAGGCCATCTTTCTATTATAGACATAGCCCCTCCTAGTCTGTTTTGGGGCAATGCAATAACACTAACTGGCATCTTCTTTAAATTTGAAATTTAGGCTTTAATAGAGTATATGGATATTATTTACTTGAAATGATATTTCAACTGTATGTTATATTGGTGTGTATGCTCACCAGGGAGGAAGGTATTTTTATATTCCTCCACACCTTTGCCTTTAATTTTTTTCTTGTTAAGTTTTGGAGGTCTATATGCAAACTTACCACTTCTGCTGCAGAACTTCCTGTCTAGGGTTTCTATGTGTAGTTTGGCAAATGAGAGCTGTAGACGCCTTTATTTGTAGTTAGCTTTGATAAAGCATTAATGAGAAGGGATGAGGGTTGGGGGAGAGTTAAAAAGTATGCCTTTACTGTGTACCCTTGGTCTGTTTTATTTCACATCACATGGAGACCTGGTGACATCATGTCACATCCTGTGTAATAAAATGCCAGCCTGACATTTGAATTTTGACTGGGGAGCTTTGTGTGGGAGAAGGGAAGAAGGCGAACAAATCTAGAGTTGGCTGGGTGTTGGACACTGTTGGATGTCACATATGTGCGGCTTTGTGCAATTATGGGGTTCCACTATACTTGTAAGGTAGGCATTGCTATCAGATGAGGAACTTGTGGCCCATAATCAACACATATGCTTTTAGTTACAAAGTCAATACCCTGGGTACTAATTTCTAAAAAAGAGATAATTGAAAAAAAAAAGAAGTTACAATTCCTTAGAGAAACTTTGTAGTATTTTGTTAGCGCAATAACATCTTGCATTATTCTCTCAGCAAATGCTGCTGGCAAATCTTTCATCATCAGTTCATGAGACAGTTTTTTAAGTTACTTATATGGGAAAGTACTTGTCAGGTACATTTTGTTCTTTCTGTACACTGACTTTGGAAGATAGACATACTAACTTGAGTAGTAAAGATGGTGACATGAATGCATTTATTCACTCTTGTTGTCTTTATGTATTTTGTGTGTGTATGTCATGCCACAGCATGCGTATAATGATCAGAGGGCAACTTGTGGGAGCCAGTACTTGGTAGCCTGTGAGCATCAAGGCTCCAACTCAGATGGTCAGTCTCCGGAGCAGGCCTTCTTACCTACTGAGATACCTCACAGTCCCTATTTATTTAAAATTTGATACATAGTTTCTCCATGTGGTCCAGACTTCACTGGAATACTCTATCCTTCTTTAGTCCCCAAGTGCTAGGCCTTACAGATGGGTACCACCATACTTGGCTCAATATGCTTCTCAGTAAAATTATTAGACAAGCTTAAAGTAATTCATTTAGGTAAATAGCTTTTTCCACCAAGGTTTCAACATTGTTATCACTTTCCTTGTTGTCCGAGGGTATTAGACAGGAAGGCAAGAATTAAGGAGAACAAGGTATTGTTTTTCTGCTGTGAGCTAGCAAATGACTGCATTGTAGTGGGCATTGAACTGTTGCTTTGTTGCCAAACATATTATGTAATTAAAACCATATATCTGAACTCCCAGCCTGGCTACCAGTGGCCAAACAAAGGGACCTCCTCCTCCTCCAGTAATGCTTTCTTCCACTGCAACCTGATTGGGCTTCTTATACAGAAAAAAAGGACTATCAATTTATATCAGTGAAGGAAATTGAGAACTGAATACCATGGGATTTAATATTGTTGTGCTAAGTGCTCTACAGTGGCAGACAGTTTAAGAATTATTTGCTTTCCATTAAGTTGCAAGAGTAGTTAGTAGTACCAAATGCAAAAGCAACAGTAATAGAGGGTCACCCATCTAGCTGGCTCGGCTCTGAAAGGCAAAGCTGATTCTAGGCTTCAGTCTCGTACCTTTGACTTTCTAAAAATGCGCACTTCTTAAGGGTGAATATGAGAAACCTATTGATACAGGTTTCCTCCTCAAAGAGGCCCCGAGTGGGTTAGATGCTGTCAACTTTATGGGAAAGTTAATGTTGTCTTAATATATCTAGCAATTAAAATGCATCAGATTTAATGTCCCACCATCCTTCATCTCTACAGTGTTTAACTTGCAGGCACCAATGGAGGACTATGGAGAAGGCATAACTTGTATCCTGGATGTTAGAGTCCTTGGCACAGTGGTAGAGAGCAAGAAATTTGAAGAGAAATAGCATGGAGTGCAAACTGTCCTCTCTGACAAACAACGTCTCTCTTATGCAACAGTGAAATGACACAAACAAACATCAACTGGACCAAAGTGTTCTGGGTGCTCTTTTGCTACATCAGGGTTCACCTAATGCAAAAACTCTCATGACTTCTATGATGTCTTGAAGTAGAAGACCTGTAAACATAGCACCTTAAGGATTAAGGTTATCTAGGTGATGAGATGATAAGAGGCTTGTTTGTTTGTTTGTTTACAAAGGTCCCCAGCTGGTGGAAGGGACCAAGCCCAGTGCTTCCTGAGAGCTTACAGTGAAGCGGGAGCTTTCTGAAGCCAGGATCTTTGATGTAGTGTAATCTGATACTTCTACAAAGACGCAAAAACTCAGTGAAGAAAAACAAGCCAAGGCCACAGTTCATCCTTTTGCTTGTGGGACACCAGGGGCTCTGATGGGTGTGTGGATGGGAAGGCCATTCTTGTCTCTTGGCTGGAGGGAAATGGTTGCGTACATTGTAACATCCTGGGTATGATCCACAGCCTGCAGCTACTGCCTCTTTGCTCACATGCAGACTAGTGCCGTAGAAGAGTGAGAGTGTTTGTGCTGGGTCAAGGGAAGAAGATGCTCTGAGAAGCAAAGCCAGTGGTGGTGACATAAAGAAGGGTTGGACAACTTGAAAGGAGGAAGAGGCTTCAGGAAGATGGGGAGGAGATGTGAGTAATGGTGTGTTTCTGGGCACCATTGAACAGAATAGCCCACGGGCTGCTAGTGATTTCTCAAGGGACTGACGGGTAGACAGTGGCCATGTGTGTATGGGATATAGAGTAGGAGGAAGACTTGCCTCCACCACAGTGGAGAAGGGGAACATGAGACTGGAGAAGGGAAGATGCAGGACTTCCTATTGCCAGGATGAAGTTCAAGCTGTCCAGCAGGGGATGTGGGTTTGTCCAAGGATGAGATTGGATTCTATTCATCTCTTAGAAAGGTTACCTGGGTAGCGTGGAGGGAACCTGGGACAGACAGGTAGGGACTTGGAGGAGTCAGGGGAGTGAACAGCCTACTTACTGCCTTGATTTGATTATTTCTCTCTCCTCTCTCTCTCTGTATTCCTCTCACTTTCTCTCTTCTCTTTCTCTTTGAAACAAGGTCTCACTATATAGCTCTAGCTGCCCTACCTATATAGACAGGCTGGCCTTGAACTCTGTTTCTTCAGAGCACCCAATCTGGGTAGATTTAATAAGTCTGGTATGTGAATATCACAATAAAGAACCACTGGAGTGGCTGTTCACCAGTCTGGGTATAGTTTACTATGGATTAACATTTTTACTCTTTTAGTTACATAAAATTCACATGCTGTCTGATCATAAATGAGAAATAACTACTGTCCTCTATGTGTGTCTCTTAAAAATAATTTGAAATTTTAGATGACCTTTGGCTACTGAAAGAGAAAGATGATAGTGTTTATTTTATAAAAGTACCTCCCTTCTTGGTAGAATTAGATTAGGTAGTTTCATTATCGTAGCATTCTGAAACTAAATGAATGTTCTGTGGATACTTTTAATCTATGTCTTACTCTGGACTCAGAGTTGGCTAACTGGACTGGGTAATTTTCAGCATTTTCTTGTCTTTTGGACCAGGTAGACAGCCCCTAGTACTTTTGATTTTTCTCATCTGTAGAGTAAGGATCCTTCTTGGCATGTTTACAGCGGGGGTGATGTGCAGAGGTGAAAGCTGTTATTGTTACATGGTTGTATTACACAGTGGGAAGCTGGCAAAGACTTGAGACTCTTGAAGGATATTTGCCTATTAGTAGGGCATCTCAAGACTGGACTTTTATTTGAGTTACTTTTTCTCTTATAAAATATAGCAAAAAAAACTTCATTAAAATATTAACTCTTAGTTTTCCAAGGTGAAGTCCAAATGAGCCTTAAGATTTCCAACTTGGGCTTTATAATCTTTGACACAGTGTCAGGGAACAGTACACATATAACAAAATAGTCTTGTGTGCATCTAGGATACATCACGTATGGAATTCAGCTCTCCTCCCTCATAGCATCTTTGGCTGTGGACTTGGAGTGGGGGTACGAATGGAGGTGGGGCCCAGTTCAAATGCAGAGAGAGCTCTGCTTCTTACTGTTGATTTTCTGACTTTCTCCAGTTAATCCCCTGACCTTAACCCAGTATTCAAAACTCCATTACCATGAAACAAACTGAAATCATGTTTGTGATCTTTATAAGTGAGTAGAAAGTTTTTTGCCAATCTTTACGGCTTTTCCCTTAATTTCTATGATGTTACTTAAATACATAGTAATATAAAACTAGGCACAAACTCCAAGTGCTTATGGCACTGTAACCACAAGGCCAAGCAGGTGAAATACAAATACTACTATTCAAAAATCAGTCACATAGAAACGAACAACATTCATTACATTTATTTTGCTGAAACTAAATTCCCTCTGCAATGCAAATAAAGTCCTTGTTATTGCAGAAAGCAATGCTGCTACTTTTAATTTCTTCTATCTGAACTTAAGAATACCACCTGATTATACTGGTCGGAAACACACCATTTACATGGAATGTCCTCTGTGGTGATCCTAAAAATATAGAACCTAATTTTAGTGTCGAAATTGGTGTCATATTTAGGTTGCCCTCTCCAATTGTCCTTTTTTGATCTACATTCGTCCTTCTTTGACTGTTTGTGGTAAAGGACTATTTTTAGTTAGTCACAGGTTGAACTGTAGTTGGCCAACTCATGCATTGTGTACTGGGCCCGCCCTTGTCTCTATCCCATTGGTTGAGATGAGTCTACCTATCACAGATGAGCATGAGACAATTCTACCAATCACAGATGAGCATTAAATGAGTCTACCAATCATAGATGAGCATGTGATCATGTCAAATGGCAGCAGAACTTTCTTCAGTCTTTTTACTTACCTATTTAAGCAGGATAAGTAACACATACACCGCTCCACATACCACACTTAAAATAGTACTAGGTTCTAGTGTGTGTACAGGAGGATGAGTCTGAGCTCAGTAGCCTTGGGAGGGACTGCCTAAAACGGACACATCACTTGAAAGGTCGAAAATGAAACAGTTTCGATAAATGCTTTTACCTCCTTCTGTAAGCCCGTTCCTACTGAAAATGAAGCCTTATCTTGCCAGTCAAGACCACTTCAGTCCTGTTTCCCAAACTGTTCTGCAGTATCCCTGACTCTCAATGCTTCCCTTCTCTCCTGTCCCAAGACAATAGTGATGTGAAGGAGACCGTCTAGTGTCCTATGATGCTGGGTGAAGGGCATTTCACCTCTTCACTGTGTAACCCTCACTGTGTCCGCTGATCTGGATTTGGCATGCGTGGGACCTGGGCATCATGCCCTGGTATCTACTGGAATGAGCCTGTTCTTCTTGTTCCTTTGAATGTCACCCTGGCAGCTGATTTGCTCTTCCTGGGCCTTATCACTGTATCTGCTCCTGAGATCTGTTAGCCTGTGACCTTTCTCCATATCTGTCCATCAGCCTTTTCCACCCTCTTGGGAGCCAGGGCTCTCTTTCTGTAAATGCTGCCACTCTATTGGCCTGTGACCATGTTGAATATCACCTGCTCTCAAATAGGGGACTTGCATGTTAGGTGGTAGTATCTTTGGCTACTGCTTTCTCTAATGTGCTCAACTCTACGCAGGAGTTAGTCTTTCTCTCCTTTCATACTCGTCATGGAAGTTTGAAGCTTTCAGGATGTATAACATCTGATCTACCTGCTCTTTTTAATTTTGTTCCTACCCTAGGTCTGGAGTTGTTTAAGTGACTTGAAAATTTAAACTGGCAGAAACAGGGACCTAGAGGGTGAATGAACGGTGAAAAGGGAAAGAAATTTCTGTTTCTATGTAAAGAGGTCATGTCTCTGAAGATCCAGAGGAAATAGAGACAAATGGCCCAACAGCCCAGAGATGACGTAGCTTGAAGTGGACAAACAGTTCCCCCTCAATACCTTCTTCTGGCTGACATTGTGCATAGCCCACTCAACTGATCAGCCAGTAATCTGCCATATATATCCCTTCAGCAGACATAGGCATGTAGGAAATGAAACGTTTCTCCTTAGAATTAGCACTATGTGTTTCCTAATAGATACTGATAGTTTGTTCTGAGATAAGAATCTCACTCTGTAGTCTACACTCTCCAGGAACTTATAGTAATCCTCCTGCCTCAGCCTTCCAAGTGCTGGTCTTACAGATGTAAGCCACCATATTTGGTTTGATATTGATGCATTTTTAAAAAGCTTACCTTAAATTTCAAGCAAAGATTCATAGAAGAAATCACCAGATATTCGAGATTTCTTGTATGGATTTACAGAATTAACCACACTCCTCTTTCTCCTCCACCCCCTTTTACTAGCAAAGGGTTGTTGTCTGATTTTTGTAGCCGTTGAATATAGGATCTAGCAGGCCATATGAAAGTCTTGTACATATTTTGACAGAATAAGTTATTAGAATTTATGTCTCTTTTTGGGTACAATTCATTATGTAAACAAAAGACAATGAATGATGTTTTTACCCATTTGTTACACTTAAAAAAATAGCAAAAAGGCAGAATTAAGACCTGTAGGGAAACATTTTATAATAATAATGTGGTAGATACCCACTGTTTATTCTGTATGAAACCTGTGAATACTTCCCCTTCTTGCTATCTTGTGATGTCTAGTGTTTATATCTCTTCTTACTGATGTTCACAAATCCTACCAGGAGAGATGGAGCAGAATGCTTGGAACTCCCCGAGAAGCCAAAATGAGCTAGTCACAGGAGTTTCTACCTTGCCTCCTTCAGAAGCTTTGGGATTATCAACTCAAAAGAGTGGCATTCAAAATTGAGTTTCTCAGAAGAGTTTAAATGTTTCCTTTTAAATGTATAATTTTCTAGTATGGAGCCCATTTTCATCAAATGAAACTCTTGGACAAAGCAATATAAATTTAGCTTCTTTGTTACTGTTTCACTTTTTTCTCTCTGTAATTTGAGTTATGAGAATGAAAATTGGCCAGGCTAGAATCAGACATCCATGGGGTGGCTGCTACCAACAGAGAACCTTACCTGGCTGTATCAGTGAGCTGGTATGTGCATATACAGAGGAGAGCCTTGCCACAATCCTGTAACTTCGTTACCACCCACCTACAGACTTGTGAAGTTATTGAGTACATTAAACTCTACATTCAGGGACCCCATGGACTCAAACCCCTACCCTAATAATCACACTGGAAACCAAGGATATGGCCAGTATATTAGTCTGATCAGGATGCTCTAAGGAAACACCATGACTGGTAGACTGGGTAAATTAAGCAGGAGAAATTAATTTCTTTATAGATCTAGATGCTAAAAGTTTTATTATAAATGGAGGTGGGAAGAAGAGAGGGGGAAGGGAGGGAAGGAGGGAGGAGGCTGACTCTGATTTAAGACACACTCTCTTGTGTGTCTTCTAAGGAGGAAGACATTGATCCTATTAGATCAGCATCCCACTCAAAACTCCAATTAGCCTTAATTACTTTCTTAGAGACCACATCCCCGAGTAAAGCCACGCTAGACGATTAAGCATGTGCATGGACTTTGAGTGAGCAAGGCTACCCACTTCTGCAGTGAACAGACAAGCTTATTCAGGGGCTTTTATTATGTTTCCATACATTTTATCTTTCAGTGTCTGGAAGCAACTGATTTTTGAACAGAAGATATCTTGTTTTAAAAACGTGACCTCCATTTGCTTTCTCCTTTCATGTTTATGCATGTTCTCTAGGTGGAAGTTCTTGATGTATGGTCTTCTGAGCCCAGGCACTAAGCGGGGGAGTCGGTGAGCCTTGTGAGGGTTAGAATCCTGGTTGTCCTGGAGTCCCTTCAGGGCTTGGTCTTCATACTGAGGCTCTGGACAGCACGGCCTAGCAACCAGCCACTTTCATAGAGACCTCTCTTCATCCATGGTCTAAGGAATCTGAGCACTGGGAAATGGCTCAGTAAAGGCAGTTCTGTTTTTGGTTAGACTTCGGTTAGACTTAGCAGGGATATCAGAGCCGATACTGGAGAGCGCCTATTTGGGGATTTTATTTCTAGCAGTCAGTTCATGAAAATAAAATTTAAATGGTGCTTACACTGAGCAACATGTAGATGGTGGAAATGTATCCTTTATGGTTTTCCAGGCTGGGAAGTTTAAGATCAAAGTCTGAACATATTTGGCGAGGGCTGCTTCCTGCTTCTAAGGCACCAGCTCATTGCTGTGCTCACACGTGATGGAGGGTGGGAAGGCAGAGGGTACTGGGGTGCTCTCTCCAAGCCCCTTTCTAGGAGGACTCACCTAGTAATGAAGGCAGAGCCCTCATGATGTAGACACTTCCAGAAGGCCACATCTATGGCTGGATCCCCATCCATTAGTTCTCAGTGGTGGTCCAGTAGTCTCTGAATGTCTCCTGGATGCTTTTTTAAAAGGCATGAGGTCAAGGCCTTTTGCATAACAGTATCAAGACACTGTTTGCCTTTGGATGTGTGCTGTGGCATGAGTACATCCCGTGGGTTTTCACAGAATATTTGGCAGGTGGGGACACTCATTCTAGCAGCAAAAAGAGTTGTCCATGCAGATGCTTGCGTCTCAAATGGTTTATTTTAATTTCATTATGTCCAGTATCTACAATTGACATAACCAAAAATTTGCAGGGGGTCCTTAGTACATTAAAGTCTTCAAACTAGAGTTTGGAAAGCGATGTTCTAGAATTTGTCATTGGCTGAAACTACGTGCTTTGATCTTGTTTTTAACTGTCCTAATCTTCAGTCAACAGGAGTCTTCCTTACCCTGACTCATATAATCCTCCGATCCTGTAGAACCTCAAATTCATTGACTCTGCCCCCTGAGAACCCGCTTCTTCTCTCTGCAACTATAATGTGTGTCCACAGGACCATGTGATACCCTCTGAGATATTATCTGTGCATCCATGTGTTCCACATGCTCATGTTTAATGCTAATGGAAGCTGAGGGCAGGGATTTTTTTTTAACACGTTGTGTTACTGTAGAATCATCATATCGAATAGTCCTTAGTAAGTCCGTAGTGAGTGCTCAGCAAACATCTATCTGTCCAATGAGTGAAACACATTAAAGTCCCAGAGAGAAGCAGCAGCATTGAAGATCTTAATTTGAACAAGGAAAGAGAAGAAGATCTGATTGAGACAGTGACATTTATGGGAATGTTTGGAGAGGTCAGATGTTAAAACATACACAGGAAGAAAAGAGGGGGAAGCAACTTCCATGTCTGTCAGAGACAGAGGGTCAGTGGTGTCAGTATAGGAAGAGGAATGAATGATCTGTAGGTGCTTGGGTACTATGCTCACAGGTGAGAGTCCATTACTTTCAAGGCTTGTATTTGGACTCTCAGCCTCTTGATTCCAGTGGAAGATGAACCAGGAACGGTTTTGGTACTCTGTCATTCTTCTTCTCTGTGCTAGTTAATTTTGAATGCCAATTTGACAGAACGTTAAATCACCCAGGAAGAGGATCTTGATGAGGACTTAGCTAGATCAAGTTTGCTTGGGGGCGTGCCTGTGGGGAGAGTGTCTTGATCATTAATTATTGTAAAGACCAAGGCTGAATATGGGTGACATCCCTTCATGGTGGTGAACTGTGTAAGTGGAGAAAGCTAGAGATGTAAGCAGGCAGGAGGGCAGGCAGGCAGCAAGGAGCCTCTCGCTCCTCTATGCCCTGGTCTGTGGGCATGAGCTTGTGCTTTGCCGCCTTCTCAGGAGTGGACTGTGGCCTGGAATTGAAAGCCAAATAAACCCTTTCTTCCATAAGTTGCTTTCTGTGGACATATTTTACCACAGCAGTAGAATGGAACTATAACCTCCTTACATATGGGGAGAATTGGGGAGCTAAATAAACCTTCCACCAACATCCCTGTCACCCAGGTGAGAAGGGCAGATGAGCAGGGAGCTTCTTATCCGCCATTGGGTGTCAGAACACTGGTCCTTGAGAAATGCTTCTTGGTGATGAACGCGGGTAATGCTTCCGGCTAAAATATACTTCCGCTAAGGGTCCGCTTTATGCTACAAGGCAGGGAAATGCCAGAGGAATGCTTAACAGAGAAAAGCTTTCTCTTGACATTTACTCTGAGGTGGGATTATTTTGTCAGCAATTGTGTTACAATCTCCTGATTTATGTCTGAGCTGCCCACCACAGTGCAGGGCGAGGTGTGGATGCTTCACCTTTATGGGTGAACAGAAAATGGGATAAGAGTGTTTGCATCATGCAAATACAGTGGCAAAAAGAAACAGACGTCATTCTCTTCCCCTGCGCAGAGACAAAACTATGTAAAGGCAAAGGTCTATCTAGAACATTATCAATAAGTCATGTTATCTAATTGATTTAGGAGAAAATAATCTTGTTTATATTACATGTAAGATTAAAAACGATGCCAAAAGCAAGGTGGTTTTATAAACAAAGCTAAGTAGTTTGCATATTTCTTCAACTGTACTGTTTGTGTTTCATCCTTGGACCTTAGAGAAACAATGCAGGCCTTGTCTATCTAGAGCCTTTCCTGGCCCCAAGATTGCTTTTACCAGTGTATAATAACATGCCAGGAAAATGAAGATTACTGTGCTTGGTACTTTTTTTTTCCCTAAGCCAATTCAACACGCTCTGTTTACTCTGGGATGAAATAGGAATGGCCTTTAATTGAATAATTTATTGTGCCATTTGGTTTTTTTTTTTAATATCAAACACAAGAAATAAGTATTTAATCAATTTCTTTGCTTAAAGCATTGTTACAGAGAAACCTATTAGGATATCTGTAAAATTATAGATATGTAATATGTATATAATACATATGTGTGTGTGTATATATGTATGTATATATATATATATATATATACATACATACATATATATGGTCTACATTGTCCCTTTGTTTTAAGGCTGTACGTCATATGTTTATACATCCCTAACCACACCATTTTTCTCTTTAGGTACAGTTGATTACATAGAGGATAATGTGAAATTTGAGTGTAATCATCACTCCTACTTATACTAAGGTGGTTGGCTTAATGGGATAGTGTTTTTTTCCCATCCGAGCGTATCTCTAATACAGCTTCCCAGGCTCCCAGCACACGCAACCCATCATCTTTTTTTTGGATAATGTTAGTGTTCCTTTGCTGCCTAAAGTCCTCCATCCCAGTTGCTCTGGCTTTCCTGCGCTCTTTCTTTCTCAGTTCCATGAGATCTGCTTGCTTTTTCTTTCAGCCTCCAGCACTGGACTATATGAATAGCAATAGATTTGACGCCACTGGATATTTTGCTGATCCCAAGCCCAGTGGGTTTCAGGCATTCTTTCTAGAGCTGTTGACTTATTAATCTAACTCCCCACATCCCTCTCTGCAGATACTGACCAAGGCTGTCTCGGAGAGCGAATCGCAAGCCTCTCACAGATTTGTCCTCATGCAACAGTCAGTTAGGTTTGGGGAGCATGCACTAGGTAATAAAATATTCCCTGAGCAGATTTTTATTTTCCATTATGGGAAAATAATCTTGAAAATTTGGTTTTAGTTTGGGACAGACAGTCTGGCTTTAATGGTGGACTTAGTTTGAATACTAATGCTCACATTAACTGACTCCGTGCCCTTTGGCAACTCTTTGATCTTTCAAATTCTTCTTTCATAAGTGGACTGCTGGAAAGTATACATCTCTGTCTTTACTGTAAAAATACCTGGCAGCGGTTGGTCCTCAAAGGGAGGTAGCTGTGGAAAAGTGGGATCAGATTTGCAAGTACAAATGTAAGAGTACACAGTTCCTGACCAGTGGCCCAGGTATTGCTGATGGCACAATGCCACGGACGTTTCCTGAGTGTTTGCAAACCCTAACTTCTCATCAGGAATAAGTGAGATGTTCCCCAACTTCTCTTGCTAAAGTAGACGTTTGGCAATGCAGGAATCATTTCATAAGAACAATTGGAAAATAATTATGCATTTCACTCAGAAAGCTAGATACACTACTTTGTGTGAAACTTTAGGGCTCTTAACACTATAGAATAATGCATATATTACTATGCATTAAATAAAAGATTTTCTTTTTTCTTTTTCTCTTTCTGCCTTTCTTTCTTCTTCTTCTTCTTCTTCTTCTTCTTCTTCTTCTTCTTCTTCTTCTTCTTCTTCTTCTTCTTCTTCTTCTTCTTCTTCTTCTTCTTCTTCTTCTTTTGAAACAGGGTTTCTCTGTGTAGCCCTGGCTGTCCTGGAACTTGCTCTGTAGACAGAAAATTCACAGTAATGTACCTGCTTTTGCCTCCACGGTGCTGGGATTCAAGGTGTGCACCACCACCTGGTCAAAAGGACTGTTTTTAGAGCCTCATGGCCTCAGTTTGTTTTGCTGCTGATCTGTGGCTGGGTCTGACCAAGCTGTCCACTCCCAGTTTTTCAGGTCTTACCTTCCTGTGAGTATGTCTCTTACCACAGGAGGCTTTCGATTTATGCTAAACCAAGACAACGAAGGTGCCAAGTGAACTGTTATCTTTCCGAAGCATTAGAGAACATGCAAAGGTGCAAAGATTTGGATTTTGCTTCAGTATTCCAACTAATGGTTCCAGATAAAAGCAAAATAAGGCAAAAATAAGCAAGAAAGCGGGAAGTCTAGCAAGGCTCCTGTGACTGACGTCTTGGAGATTCCTTTCAGCTGTTCAGAGTTCCTGTGCTGCCAACAGCATTTGTTATTTATAATCATTAGCAACTTCATTGCTCCCTGAAGCACTGATAGTAAAGTTTGTCTTTCGGACTTCACCATGATCCATGGCTAGCTCGGTTGAGCCAAGTCTCTGAGCACAAAGACATAGGGATGCGTGTTTCAGAGCTCTGGATTTGCTCCTGAGATCACAGCAGACCACCTTGCAAGGTAGGCACTCAGTCACAGTCACAGCAGGATTCAGGAGCTTGCAGCCAGTCTTCAGCAGTTCCACTGCTGAGATCATTGGAATTATGGTGCACGTTAAGCCTTCACACTCAGCTCTTTTCCTCCAGCAGGTAGACCTTCAGTGGAACTGAAAAAAAAAATCCTTCTGCAGCATGCTTTGGCTAAGCCCCTGGTAAGAAACTAGTTATTGAATAAGCAAGCCTTCTAGGAAGCAGGCGATCAGCATCCATAGGATCTCAGGTGCTGTGGTCCAGCTAGGCTTTTGGTGGTTGCCATTGGTGCCAAGTCAATTTCTTCAGCCAGCAGGCTCTGTCCACCTCTCCACTTCCTGTTTCTGGACGCCATTTTACAGCATCCTTTACTTTTTGCCCACACAAGCGCTTAGTCCAAGCCCTTTCCACATTTGTGAATATTTCCTACCTTCTCTGTGTCTCCTCCAGACGTGCAATTTCTTTTCTGCCTCTGATACAAACCTTGTCTAGTCAGTATTTTCCCTGGAATCCAGAATGCTGATTATCTGTTTGTTTGTTTATGTACTTATTTATTTATTATTTTTTTATTCCTACAACCAATATATTTTCTAGTTCCTCACTATGTGTCTGGGCACCCCAGCCAAGCTGTGACCCTAGCTTGCACTCTATTGCTGTCTTAGGATTTTACTGCTGTGAACAGAAACCATGACCAAGGCAACTCTTATAAGGACAAGATTTAACTGGTGCTGGCTTACAGGTTCAGAGGTTCAGTCCATATCATCAAGGCAGAAACATGGCTGCATCCAGGTAGGCATGGTGCAGGGGGAGCTGAGAGTTCTACATCTTCATCTGAAGGCTGCTAGCAGAATACTGGCTTCCAGGCAGTTAGGATGATGGTCTTAAAGCCCACGCCTACAGTGACGCACCTACTCTGACAAGGCCATACCCACAGTGACAATAAACTCCAACAAGGCCACACCTCTTAGTAGTGTCACTCCCTGGGCTGAGCATATACAAACTATCACAATTGCCAATGAAAACTGGTGCCACAGAGCTTTGGTAAGTAGGTTTTTGGGGAAAGATAAAGCCATGTTCAGCAGATGGCAAGTTTATTTGGTCACAGACCTCCTTTGCAGCTGAGGCGTCTTGTTGCAGGACACAGCTCAGAAGATGCTTGGAGATATGCGGCTTGAAAGGAAATATTAAGAGCAGGTGTTGATCCTCTTCACTCACAAGAGCTTCAGTGCTGCAGAGTGTTTGATTCTGAACCTTCTTGATGACTCCTGTGTCTGTGTTGTCAATCCAGTCAAAGCCTTAATTCTCTACTCTGAAATCTGGGGCCCTGCCCAAGCACCTTTTTCTCTGATTGAGCCAATTCAGCATTTATTGAGGGCCAACTGTATGTCCTCTGTTGTGGGACTTGCCAGAAACAAAATAAATTAGCCACATCTGACCTTGAGAAACCTATTATACGGTACGATGATCATTTTATAGAGTTGGTACTACATGAAGCCAATTATTTTTTCCATCTTAGGACTAAAATGTATGTAAAGGGGATTTATTCTCTTTCCACTCCAAATAGTAAAGGAAGCCCTAAGGGCAAAGGAGGAGGTTGTGAATGAATTTTAAACAGGCATGTATGTGAGAGAAATGTCATAAGTTACATGAAAATTTAATAGTCTTACATGTAGAAATGTGCCATAAACAGAATTAAAAGGCAAGTAGTGAACTAGAAAGAGTATAACAGACAAAAATTCACTATCCTGTATAAAACAAGCACAATAGTGGCACCTAATAAATCACAGGGCCCATAGATGAATGAATGAATAGATAGATGAATGAATGAATGAATGAATGAATTAAAAGCAATAAGGAAAATAATTTTACCAGTGAAGCAAAGCTATGAACCCAGGGCATGGGGTATGTCACATAGGCACACACACACACACACACACACACACACACACACACACAAACAAATAAAAATAATAAGCACAGGAACTCTTTACCTTATTAACTTGGCAAATGCTTTTAAAGCCTCTGCCATCATTGGTTTATTAATAGCTTATATTATCTCATTTAGTTTAAACAAGACTTCATCTGCAATTGATATTGTTGCCCTTGTTTCAACAATGAGCACTGGACTCCAGGAAGCTGAATCAGGCTGAATCATCAAGATCTGAGCACATTCTTGTCTGGCTCCATCCCATCGGGCAGCACAGTCTTCCTTTGTATGGAAAGTGTCATGGAGGGTATTTGACCACATGGAGTGAAATTGAAAAGTACATACATAAGCCACATGTGGTCTTTCAAGTATAGCATGCTGTGTGAGGCAAGTGGGTAGTGCTTAGCCCGAGCATACACATGTACATGACTATTCATGTATGTATTATATAGTGGAATAACCAACACTTAAAATATTATCAAACTGTGGCAAAGGAAATGGCTAATGAGTAAAGTACTTGCTGGGGACCTGAGTTTGGATCCCTAGAAACTGGTAAAAATCTGAGCATGGTGACATGTGTCTGTAGGAGGGAGCAGAGACAGGTGGTTCTCCAGCGCCTAGCCACGCTCCATTCTAACACTGGTGAGACACACTGTCTCAAATCATACAGTGGAGAGCAATTGAGGAAGACACTTGATGTTGATCCACAGACACCTGTAAACACGTACAACTACATACACACATGCATACATATGACCACACACACCCCAAGCATGCATACATACCACACACAGAAAAATATTATCAGTGTTCTCAGACTTGTATGTGTGAGCATAACAAATGCTTTAAAGTGTTCAATGAAGCACGAGCAGACAACAGAGTAGCATGTGTTGAGAGAATTAGAAGTATAGAATAGGTGAGCAAATGGTGTGCAGCCAGAGACAGGACATATGAGCACTTGATACATAGTTACAAAATATTTTTGCTATGTTTCCCAATTTTTTTTAATCATAAAAGTGTCACTTTTTAGGTTAGAAAAATAAACATAAAATATAATTTCCATTACTTATCAAATGTCTACAATATTCTCTAGATAGAAAAAGGAGGAAAAACTTATGTCCAAGCAATGCAGCAAGTTTAGTAGCTCTAATTTAAAGTACCAGGAGTTGGGGTTTTTATTGTATTCCTAAAATGCCTTTGGTGTTAGTGATATGTTTAAGGCTTTTAAGATTTGCTTTCATTAAAACTCCTGTAATAAATGGTGATTGTGTATTGAGCAGATAAAAAACTTACATTCAACAGATCAAAAAGTCTAGCACAATGCCAGTTTGATTAGGCAAATGCACAATTAATAGCTTAGTAATTCTTCAGACTTCTTATTTTACATGCCGTGAAGAGAGCAGTAATATAATTAAAATTGCAAAAATGGCTATTTAAGATAATGGTTGTTCCCTCCTTCCTCTTTTAAAGGAAGATGAGGGAATTTAAATTTCTACTGGAGCATTATTTCCTACAGCGAAGGATCCCACTACTGCGATTCTAAATAAGCTTTAATTATGTTCCGTACTTATGTGTAAATTTATTTTGTGTAACTGAGTCATGTTTTTTTGATGTATAAGGATAGTGCTCTTAAACTTAGAACTTAGAACTTAGAAATTGTTTTTACATGTGTTTGAAAATTGAATCGAAGTTTTTTTTTTAGACAGCATAATGTCATAAAAAATTTCTGTAACATTTTCAAATGTTCAGTGTGGGTCAGAAATTCTGTTTTGGTTCTATCAGAAGTGATCATAGAGAATGTAAATTACTTAAAGTCCAAGGTAAAAATTATTATAATTAACATGAACTTGTCATATGAGAGTCAAGTCAAAGCTCAGAAAAAAAACTACTGAGACATCAGGAATCACCAGCACCAGGCTCACCATGATGAGGCCTGATGAGAATCACTCTCCAAAGTCTAGTTGCAGACCAAGGGGCATGCTGAGCTTGGACCACCTACTGTCATAGCTCAGCTGTTTGAGTGGGAATACACTGGGTTCCTTCTGCCCCTCCCAGAGGGACTGGTCAAGAGCTCTTGGCTTTCTTGGGCAGTGTACATATGTGGGGTCACATGAAGAAGGCTCAGGTTGCTTCATTTGTCGTTTTATTGAGAAACAAAGGAAAGAGTTTGCAAACTCCTCTCTCTTCTCTGGGAAGCAATCTTACGATGTTTTAGAAAAAGATAGCTTCACATCTGGCATGTACTTTTGATGTCAATAATGTACCTCTCAAGTCAGGTTTACTGTATGCATCTCAGGTTCTTGTCATCATTTGTGGGGTCTCCCATTTCCAAATCAGCCAGTGAAATGTTCCTCTCTGCTGCTGCCAGCTTTGTCCCTGTCATGCCATGCATAGAACTGCTGGTGACCATAGACAAAGCACAGAGCCATCCACCTTCCTTACTGCTACCATAGTGAGGGACCATCTTTGTGCTCAGTCTTCCTCTTAATGGAGCTAGCTGTGGGTTTGTTCCTTGAGCCTACCTTTTCTGACTTCAGAATTCCATCAGGTCTCACACTGGCTGACTCTGATCTTTACTGCCCATGTTATAGGTCTTTCCATGCACGGTTTGCAAAATCTTCCTCTTACGTCATAATCTTCCTCCTGGCCCCGTGGGAACCGTATCCTGTAACAGGTTGTTGAGATGGAAGACCACACAGCAGAAAGTGTTTTTTTTCTCAAATAACACTGCATTTCCTGCTAGCTTACTTGGGTTCTGAAAAGCAGTGCAGTTGTAATGTCCTTACTTGGAGTTCAGATCTGCGTGCCTTCCTCCTTGCTCTGCCTCTATTTCCAGCTCTTCTTTGAGATGGAATCAACAGCATTCTGCTTGCTCATTAATTTAATGAACAAAATACAGAAGAGAGCGTCATGCCCATCCTTTCAGATGTGTGTAAGAGATAATGGTAACTTTGTTTTTTCTCAGCAACATCACTAAGTGTCCTCGGTGCTGAGCCCTGTGTTTTATTTACTTAGTGTCACAAAGGCAGGGTTTGGAGGACAGACTGAAGGTGGCTTGTGTCATTGAAGTCATGGCTCTGCCGTTTCTTAGTTGTATGACACATGGGTAGTTGAACATTCCTGTTTGTCTGTTTACTAATGTTTGAGATAGTGAAAATGGATGCATCACTGGGGAATGCTCTGAGCAAGCATGTGCAAAGCTCTTTGGCTCAGTTATGTGCTCTGTAGGAAAGACTATATTGTTGGCCAGCCCAGTCTCCCCTTTGTATTAATTTATTGGAAAAACATGGGGAACATGTATGTACTCAGGGCAAGCATTTTGATCTGTGACTCTTTGTTTTTGTTTTTGTTTTTTGTTTTGTAATATATGTTTTTTGAGACAGGATTTTTCTGGGTATCCCTGGCTGTCCTAGAACTCGCTCTATAGATCAGGGTGGCCTTGAACTCATGGAGATCTGCCTGCTTCTGCTTTCTGAGTGTAGGGGTTAAAGGTGTGCACCACCACTGCCTGGCTGGGTTGCTCTCTTTATACTACCTTGATGCAGAAGAGTACATTGCTTGACTTTGGATTAAAGTCTGTTTAGCTTCTAAAACGGAAACATTGTGACAGTCACTACCAGAGAATTACAAGAAACTGGTGTCAGCTTAAAGCACAGCAGAGTGAGATAAAGAGCAATTATGATATGAGAAGCGCCCTGGGACGTCACAGGAATTTTACAGTAATTATGATTGTGGCAAAAGTTGTGAGATTTTCCCAGCAGCCTTTTTTAATTCCAAAGATTTGTAAGAGGAATGTACAGCCACTTAGAAAAATCTGTAAGAAGTTTTTTTTTTTCCCCAATCAATCTTATTTTCTATAAAATGTAAAATTGAGTAAGAAAATGGTTGAATAATGCTTCCCTGGGGAATAATACAAGATCAATAAGTGGCAAATCCAAGCAGCTTAATTCCTGATTTGCTACTTTGTACATACAAATCCCAGCTCTCTCAAGATGGGAGCTATTTGCATGTGAAATTTAGGAGAAAAGTTCTTTGGATTAGTCCCTTAGGTGAGCATAGCATGCCTGCCTTCTGCAAAGACATTTAGCTGGTAGAAGAGATGCCCTCACTATACACACCACCATCCCACAGGAAGGAAGTGATGGAGAGCGCTCCTGGGAGGAACGAGAAGCATCATTAGCCTTCCTCCGAGCACTGCTGTGTCTTCCTAGTTCTTTCTGAGTTGAATGCTCTGAATTAACAGACAGATCTCTCAGGATTAAAACTCACTGTGTTATTATAAAGGGTTCCGTCAAGGTTAGCCTTGCCTGTGGGTGGAGTGGGCCCTAAATGAGTTCTTTCAATTCAGAGGCTGAGAAATGCTTTTGAATTCCTTCCCAATAGCTTCTTTAATCTACTCATTGAAATTCCACATTAGAGAGTCTCCTTTTTATTTTTATTTTTTTAAATCCTAGTATTCTGGGCAATACCATGTTCTGGGCAATATCATATATCACATGGCAATGTGATATGGCTTAATAGTAATGTGCCAGGGAGTTATGAAGCCATTCTGTGCATTATGAGGGCTTTTGGGGGAGGGGAGCTTTAAATACTTTTGATAAGGAAGAAGGGCTGAGGGTACAAAACAACAGTGACTCATTGGCGACAATGAGACCTATGGAAGGCAAGCTAGGTGTCTGGAAGCCCTGTGTCACTTGCTTCTGCTCTGGACAGAAGCTTGCTTTCCAAGTCTTGGAGTAATTGGGAAATCCTTACATCATACCCAGAGTTAGTTAGGTGTGATGTCGAGTGTGGCTGATACACACTGCTTCTAAAAGCGTGGGGCCATGTTCTTATTTTCTGAGAATTTATTGCAGATTTGGACAGTTACAATTTTAGTGGTAGACTCCAGAACAAAGTTCTGTACATAAAGGTGAATCCTTCATTTGTGACACTTAAGAAGATGCAAAGCAAAGGGGAGATGCAGGCTCTATCGTTTCAGGACTGGTCGTGGACCTGTACTTGTGGCTGGAGTCACTCCCACCTGCAGAGCTGGCCTTGGCCACTGCCAGTAAATTAGCCCACACCTGCCAGCCAGCATTTACCCACATGGACCAGACTGTTCAAGGGTTGGACAGGAGGCAGATGGCATGGCCCTGGGATCCTCTGTCATTCCAAATTGTGCTGTCACATGAACATGTCTACTTGTCCCCCGAGAGGCCCTTCTCTGCCTCCTTCCATGCACCTTTATGAGTGGCGCTCCCAGCTCCAGTCCATATGTTTCTTTTGGACTGGACCGATTCCTTCTGGCTCCTGCATAGAATCTAAATGCAGTGCCACTTGCAACCTGGCCTTATAAAACTATCATTCTGATGATTAGAGAAGTTCCGATATTTAAAGCCAAATGCCAGGCAAGAGACAGAACATTTAGGACCCATACACTTTAAAATATGGACAAGAAAAGAAATAATGTGCTCAGCAGAGTAATAAGGATATTTATATCCCATGAGTTGAAATAGCATAAAATTACCAGGTTTGCAGATCTCCTTGACTTTGCGAAAGAGAACTATGGAGAGATTGTGCATGATTTCATACTTAAGAGACATGCTGTTTCTTTATTTTATCACCATAGACAGAAAGAGGGGTTTTGAGAGGGAAAGCACATGCTTGAAAAATCCCATAGGTGCCAGGTATGATGTGGTGCATTTGTATGCCTAGAGTTAGAGGCCAGGTTCAGCTACATAGTAAAATCAAGACAAGCCTTGCCTGTACTAGACCATGTCTCAAAAAGCAAACAATAGCAAAACCTTCCTGCAGAATCCTTTCCTACCCCAGACCATAGTAGGTAGCCGGACAATGCTGAGGTCATAATTACTGTGAGTTTTGCTGGAAATCTACAAGTATTGCATATGCCATTGCATATGGCAGACTAAGCCACCTAAGATGAGGAAGACTTCATTGCATGTGCTTCAGCTTCCTCTCGGCTATGGATAATTCAGCTAATCAACAGAGAGAATGTGGACAAGGGCTATAGATGCCATTCAGATTCATGGATTATAACTCAGGCTGCGTGTGAGTACCTGAACCCCTGGGCTCTCACATGGGAACAGTGAGAGGCAGAGCATCAGAGAGACTTGGAAGAGGTGACTGGGCAGTGGCAACCCAGCTTGGGAGTCAGGAGAAATAACAGCCAGTTCACTAGTCAGTCAGTCAGTCAGTCAGTCAGTTAGTCAGTCAGTCAATATGTCTGTCTGTCTGTCTCTGTCTCTGCCCCTCCCTCTTATCTCTCTCTGTGTGGGTATCTGTTTGCATGTGCTTTAGAGTATATCTTGAGGAAAATTGACATGAACCTATAGCAAACTCAGTAGGTCTTTTCTCTCACTCCAAAACATTTGACATGATTTAGTATTGATTGCCCTAAAGACACCAACCACTAAGAGCTCAGCACAGTCACAGCTCTCTAGCATGGAATGTCTAGAACTGTACAGTGTATTCCAGAAACATCTCTGAGAGAAGCAGCAGCAGGGTAGCCTTCCTTCACTTGGAAAGCTTCTGAAATACCTCCTTTGTCTAAGGACTGGGAGAGATGTCTTCATGAAGCGTTAATTATTGTCCTGAGACCTTTTAGATTCTTCCTACTGGTGCAGAATTTGTGCTCTAGAGTACCTTTGGAAATGGAGGTTTGACGTAAGTATACTCTACCTGGACACTGTCCTGGTTGCATTCTATGTTAGAGAACCCAGCTGTGCAGAATTCATCTCTGTGTTGGAACTGAGTTCTTCCTGTTGTGGCAGTAACCTGTCTTTTATTCTGTTTGATGCAGATTTATTTTATATATTGGTAATGGAAGAGTCGCTTTTTAGAATCTGTTTTTGTGGCTATTCCTGGTAATAGTCAACATGTTAAAAAAGAAAGAAGGGGACTATTTCATTTTGTCTAAATTTGTTTCTCAGATGCCTGAAAGTTAGTATGGTATTTAAACTCTAACAGATCCAGTGGTGTGTTCACCAGTTGTGCTGGGGATTGCTTCAAATATGATATTCTGTCTGACCTGAAATACAATGTTTATGTGAATATTGGTTTTCATTAAGATTATTTACAACTTCAGATGTTCAGTATCTCTGTTTTTTTCCCATCTTAAAACTGTTTTGGGAATAAATTCTGTGTGTGTGTGTGCCTAGTTTGTGTCTATTTCTTATGACTTATTTGTGGGGGATTTGAGGATGAGGCTAGCCATGTTGCTGCAGTAAAGTTTTGCTGGGCACTTCAGGGTACATGTATTAATTGTAAGTGAGTGCAGAGTCATGCTCCATTAAAGTATTGATTGATCATGTTTTTAAAGGTCAATATTGTATTATCAAAGATAAAATGTTCATTTGTGGCAATTGAGCTAATATTAAGGAAGATGATGTCTCTGTGATTGGTGTAGACTCTGTCTTTTCAAGGCACAGAATTCACAGAAGCCTGAGGCATAAATTCCTTGGATTTTATTCTCTGGCCTTTCCTTCTCTATCATATACTGAGGTCAAATATCCCGGTTGAGAAAGCATATTGAATAAACTAATAGTAATATATACATCAGGGTTTTTTTTTTTTTTTTGAGAGACATGCTCTCTGGAGAACTAATACAAAGGCTCTTAGATTTTATTTAATCAGAAATCCCACTGGTGGGCTACGTTTTCAGGTGCTCTGGAATCCTTCTGACGGCTTATATTAATAAAGGCCATACCATTCTAAATATCAGGTAAGCAAGTATTTCCTTCCTAAAGATCTTTATTTCAAACTACAGACAATAATTGAAGTTAATTTTAAAAGAGAGAGGATTCATTCTAAGGATTCTGGGACAGCTTGAGAACTCTAAGAGAGAGATTGCATCTGGGTGTTAAGAACGCTCTGGGAGACCCGGATTCTGTCTATGTATCTTTATTTCTGTTTCTCTTCTGTCTTCTTTTAGTTTCTTCAAGTCTTCAAATGACTTGCCAAAAACCCTATAAATGACATGGTTGAGATCTGAGTCACTCACTGGTTAGTTCTTCATGGGCAGAGCTCAGGACTGAATAGACAGACAGGTGCAGATGGAGATGCCCATGTAGCCTGTGTTCACGAGTCTCTGTTTGCTGTCAGCTTAGGTTTTTACAGTTGATGAATAGTTTTTGACTATTTTGACATGGAATAGTTTCCATGTAGTACATAGGCTACTGAAGCTCTACTGATGCTAAGCCCCCTCACTATAAAGGTTAGACCTGTTTTAGGTTGTAGATGATGCAAGGTTTAGTTGGCAGTGTGGTCCAACACCAGTCAAAGCTGGTGTTTCACAGATTCATTGAAGCACGACCTGAAGTAAAGTTGAATCTGAGCATTTGTTCGAGGACCTCTCTTGGCTACCAAATGCACTCATACTTTTAATGCTTTACCATCTAGAATTATCTACTCTTAAATTTAAATAGATGATAGATTCTCATTTAACTATTCCTACTGGAAA
Organism: Mastomys coucha; assembly: GCF_008632895.1. Taxonomy (NCBI): domain Eukaryota; kingdom Metazoa; phylum Chordata; class Mammalia; order Rodentia; family Muridae; genus Mastomys; species Mastomys coucha. The sequence goes on from NW_022196910.1 coordinate 46,546,384, forward strand.
CATAGCTCATTTTCTTTACATCTGTTTTTGCTTTGATATGATGAACATCATAACTTCTTTTTTGTCAAAATGATATGTATCAAAGAACTTCACAAGATAGCAGTGTGTGTAGAGAATGTGCTGGATGCACTTGCTTCTGACCCAAGAGGAAGACGCAGTAGGTTGGTAGAAGCTTAAACCTTGGCTATTTCACTCCTAGACTATCAGGCGGCCTCTCTACATTGCTCCAGTGTTCTCAGATTATACAGGCTTATAGACTTGTCTAAGATTCTTCAGGTTCTTCTTAGCCTCCAGAAACAGATATGATGTTGACTCAATGTACTGATGTCTTTGTATTTGTATTTTTTGAGTTGGAAGACGTATTGGAGCCAAAGGTTCTAGGGGGCAGCTTGGGACCTTTGGGGAGAAGTCTTGGGGACAGGAAGTGGAGTGGAACCCAGAAGAGCAGATTTAGTGGGAGCTGCAGGGAGTCGGGCGCCAGGCCTTCAGAGGGTCAATGTAGATGGAAGAGATTTAGTGGTAATGTCCCCTGGAAGTGTTATCAAATGAGAAGAATTGAATCTGTATTTTCTATCATTGTGGTCATCTCAGCATAGTAGGCAGAGGTAGGAAAAGTGCGCCAACCGCCCCTGGATGTCTGCTCTGGCAAAATGCAAAGCAGGCTACTATGTTTTTTATTTTATGTTTGTATCCACGATAATAAATCCTAAGCAGTTGACAAGTCACTTAGCTGCTTCCAGCCTCTGGTCCCACTGGCACAATGTGAGCGTTAACCTTTGTGTCATGCAGCTTTAAATGGCTCATGAAAATTTCAGACGGACCCAAGTCACATTTGCACAGACTGTATCCGGTGACCACTACAGTCCATATGTTCCTGTTTATCGTCATTTTGAGAACTTGTGCTGTGGGGGAACTGGACGATGCTTTGATGATGAGGACATGGCATCTTCTCTGTGCTCTCAGAGCTAGTGGTCTCTTGGAAGGGAGTGCACCATACATTCAACTCAAATGCCCGTGTATAGGTCATTCACAGGAAATGTCGTGAGGTGTGCTGATAGCCGAAGAGGCGCTGCTTAGACGTGCCTCGAGAGAAGTTAGTTTCCAGTTTCCAAGTAGAGTCTGGTTGGATTTCTGTCCCCTTTGTTTTCCTGATATTTTTGACGCCCCTTTGGCAGCCTCACGTCACTGCTAACCTCTCCTCTCTGTGGGATCTCATATTCCAGCAAACACACCACGAGCACTTATTTAAATGCCTAATCATTGGCAGAAATGCAGCTGTGTTCGTTATTGTCAATTCTGATTTGTATGATGTTCCCATCCAAACATACCTCAGGGTACATTTGTGCATCTAATTACAGCATTAAAACTAATAATAGCCCGATAAAGCGCTGCTCAGACAAATGTCTAGGCAAACAGCTGGCTGTTTCATTGTGTCCTGAAGGACAGGCATTCTGAGACTTTGTTCTCTAACTGCAGGGTCCGAATTCCAAACTGCAGACCTGTTTCCCAGAGCATCCCGCTGAGGGGAGGCACAGACTGGAAGTGTCTCATTCAAAGGCCTTGAATAAATGAACCTCCATCAAACCCAAAATTTAGGGGGGTGCATGGAGGGAAAAACTGTGTGTGTGTGTGTGTGTGTGTGTGTGTGTGTGTGTGTGTAGTATTGTGTGATG
>NW_022196910.1:46549506-46562536 GCF_008632895.1 Mastomys coucha
GTGGGATGTGGGATGTGTGGTGTGAGTATATGATGTGTGTGGTGTGTGTGGTGTGTGATGTATGTGTATAGTGTGGTATATTTAGTGTGGTGTGTGTAGTGTGGTGTGTGTGATGTGTGGTGTATGTGTGTGACTTGTGGTGTGGTGTGTGTAGTGTGTGTGTGTGCATGTGTGTTTCTTTCCACCCAGTGGTACACTAACTCAATTCACACCAAAATGCAGCAGGATATTGCTACAAGGTGTCATTAAAATGCCAGCCTTTCTACTGCATTCAGAAAACTGATATCCAAAAGTTCCAAAGATGAAGACTACTGTTACCTTCTGTTGTTATCACACAGAAAGCGGTGGCTCGTTCTGTTTGTCGGCGTGTTTCTATTACACTTGCTATTGAGAAGAGATTTTTGTGAAGTTGACTTGTCCTGTGGACAGTCAGCCTTCTCGTTACCTGTGGTAGTAACAGTGTATTATCTGGGAGATGGATACCAGTCCTTCTTCCCATGTGCAGGAAACAGGCAAAAATGCTAGCCAAGCACTTAAGGGACAGAAATATTTAGGGTGCAGTGGGTTCTTGTGGCATGGATCCTATGGAAGACTCTATTCAGCCAGGTGTTACTGAAGCTAATAATCTCTTTGATTCACATCAAAATGAAAAAGGTAGACTTGTAGAAAATTTGTGAATTATGAGCATTGTCTCTTATTGAAGTATGTTGAGAGCCAACACACACACACACACACATACACACACACACTCACACAATCTTTTCTTTACCTTCTTTCAGTTACTATCTACATTTTCATCAACATTGAAAGATTAGGCATCAAACTCCTAAGGCATAAGAATGGATTAAATGCAGCTTCACTTTCTTCATATGTTGCCACTCCCTTCAGATCGAACAAGTGCAGAGCACAGTATTTTTGTGTAGATGAATTCATTTAAGATAACTCTCATAAAACACAGATATCATGTTAGATTCAAGAGAGCAAGTATTTGGGGAGTGAGAGTTGAGCAGCTGAGGTAGGGCTGGCAAAGGGTCAGGACTCACGGGGCTTGGGTTCTGGCTTTGTCTGCAATAAGCACAGACTCTCAGAGTAATTTCTAATTCTGCCAAATTCCAGTGTCTTTATTTGTAAAGTCAAAGGGGGTGTGTATCTGGGAGGATTTGGAGAAATGTCTCTCTCCTCCTCAGTAATGCATGGCCCAAGGGAAATGTGAATGAAATCAATATTTAATGAAGACTGCTTTGCTCCTCTGCACACTAGGCATGCTCCCTTTGGAGGATGTAGATGCACATGGTTCCTGGGGTGGAGGAGTGGAATGGTTGGATGCATCTCGCTATACGACATGGTGATACGTGGAGCCCTCATGCTAGAATTCTCTGCGAGCCTTTCCTTGAATTTTCTTCTTCTTCTCTGAGGTCTCCCCGTGTACCCCAGTTCTCTCTTCTCATCTATCTGCTTTGAAGTTTTCTGAGTTCGTCTGGTGCTGAACTTTGCTATATTTGATTATAGCTATGAATCATTATGGAGCAAGAAGAAAGGGTTTCTTACTCTTCTGGTTTTTTTTTTTCTCCTCTAAAAAAAATTGTCTAGAGCTGAATGTTTTAAACAAGGGGCCACTAACACCTATGGCAAAGATATTGAAATGCAGCTAGTGCTCTGCCTAAGATACACACAGGGTTTCAAAGACTAATAAGAAAAAAAGAATGCAAAATTTCCCACCAATATTGGTTACTTCTTAGGATAATATTTTGAATATGAGTTAAGTAAAAGATGTTCTTAAAATAGCTTAATATTTTAATTTTTATATTATTTAGTTTTCTTTGTTTTGAGATGATCTTGTTACCTTGCCTAGACTGGTCTTAAGCTCTTATGTTCAGCTGCCCGAGAAACTGGGATTAGAGGTCTATATCTTCTTGCTTGGCTTTCTTTCTTTCTTCCTTTTTTAAAAAAATTAATGTAAAATATGATGTTTTCATTGGAAACCTGTATTATGGTTGAAGGCAGTCAGTGTGCCTGGTGGGTAGAGACTGGAGATACTGTTACAGACCCTGAAATGTATAGGGCGTATTCTCCCCAACCTCCCAGTATAAATGATAGAGACAAAAGGAAGAGAGAGGAGGAGTTGAAATGAAAGCCATGTTTAGGTTGTATTTAAATGAACATATAAATATGTAACTAGCAATTGTATTGAAGGGTTGCTACAGTAAGTAGTTGGTTTCCATGGAAACATAAAAGCAACAGGTTTTCTCCATCTTTTCAACAAATCTTTACTGAAAGACCACAGATGATTCTGGAGAGAAATGAGGGGGATATGTGCATAGGTGTAAATGTATATGGATACTGTATGCTGACTGTATGAAAAGCTTCTGCAAAGAAAACAGCAAGGAAGCAGGATTCCTACCTTCACAAAGTGTTCAGGCAACTGTGAGGTGGCATAGCAGGTACATTACATACCGTCACATAATGCTGGGAACATAGCCATAGGGGAAACGACTGTTCCTGTCCTATGGATTTCAAAGAACCATGGACCATGTTTGTTTGGGGAAGCTGGAAAATGTTTCCTGTAGAAAGTGCTATTTGACATATATTCCTAAAGATGGGCAGGTGGAGAATCCATGGAGACTTGGGGAAGGCATGCAAGACAGAATAGCCCAGTACAAAGACAGGAAGCAAGGTGTGTAGGCAAGTGCTTTAAAGTAAGCTGTCTGATAAGCAAAATCTCAGTGACAGAAAGTTAGAAAGAAACTAAAAACTAAAATTATCAAACAAAGGCCAACAAACCCCAAAAATGGAGATCATTTTTAACAGCAGATCGGCAAGGTAGAGTCAGAGGGGCTAGCCATGGCAATGGATGTCATGTAGGTTGATGAGAAAACTTAAGGGGGTTGTGAATTCTTAGCTCGTGTGTCTGGGATCTTAATAGGAACGGAGAGGCCAGGAGGATGGGTTGGTTCACACTCATGGGAAGAATGATGGGTGTGGGGTTGTCTTGCTGTGTTTGAGGCCATGGTAAGTTGTCCACCCACGGTGGAGAGTGCACAACATTGCCTAGAATCAGATCTACAGGCCAAGAGAGGGCAGACTTGGAGTTGTGTTCAGCAAAGTGAGTATTGATGCAACTCCAGGGAGACCTCGTCAGTGAAAGGGTCAGGAAATCAAGTTGTGCATGACTGTGTTTAGACGGTAGGAGGAGGAAGAAATCAGCGAGAGTATTAAAAGTGTGGACAGGACACAGGAACAGGATTCTGAAGTTCAGAGCTGTGTCTACTGGGAATGACCCACAGTGATAAAAACAACAGAGCGGAGGAGAGAGCCAAGACAAGTTTAGTATTTTGATTTCACAGTCAGGGTGGTGTTAGTAGTGTCTAAGAGCTCTGGTGGACTGCAGTTGATGGAATGACCAAGCTACTGTTCCCTGTGGGCCTGGACTGACCCGAAATGTTGGCATTTGTTCTCTTGGGTCATGTATTCCTTCACCAGATATTCGTCAAGCACAAATCCATTGTTTTATCTGATATACTGTGGCTGGTTATCTGCTTACAAAGACGTTTGAGAGCAGAGCTCAACCTGTGCCTTGTGACCTATGTGGGGGTCATGACCCTTTCCAGGGGTTGTCTAAAGCCATTGGAAAACACAGATGTCTACATTATGATTCATAACTAGCAAAATTATATTTATGAAATAACAATGAAAGTAATTTTGTGGTACACCATGAGGAACTGTATTAAAGGGCCACAGCATTAGGATAGTTGAGAGCCACTGGATTAGAATCTCCATCATAACCACAACACCATGGCTAGAAAGAGCAGCAGGAAGATGCCCTTTTGGTCACTGGGCTCCTAATGTGGACCTTGTCGTTGTTCATTTATTTCCTTCAAGGCTCTGCTCACCCTGAGGACTGCCATCTTTGATAGGTATCAAATCTAGTCTCCCTTCTGTTAGGCAGCTTAAGCTGAGGAGAAGGATCCTGGTGAGATATTTGCAATAGAAATGATGGGAGGTTAAAGCTAAATAAATAGACCTATTCCATCCTCGACGACATTCTTATAGTTATGGAAAAGACAATTTAATTTTCACATTTTATCTGCTGTCTTCAGAAAGTTTGGTGAATCCTGATGTAATGGTCTCCTTTTAATATTTATGATGGAAGGGAGCTGGGAATAGATGAATTTAGTTTTATAAACCAAAGAGAGAAAATAATAGTTTTAAGGCCATCTCCAAGTTGGAAACCTATTGGTGTTTGGTTTTCAAAAACCATATTGACGGTGATCTCTAGCCTTTCCTATGCATGCTGCATGCATTCTGCTCGGTAACAGAAGGTACTGTGTGTTTTCCTGGGCTGGGCTGGATCAGAAAGTATTTCCATCTTACCCTGAGGTTGGCTTTCCTGGGCAATGTTACTGACAAGAACTTATTTCCTTACAGTGATAATCTTTTTTTATTATTTTATTTTATGTATATGGGTACACTGTAGCTGTACAGATAGTTGTGAGCCTTCATCTGGTTGTTGGGGATTGAATTTTTTTTAGGCCTTCTGCTCACTCTGGTCAACCCCGCTCACTCCAGTCACCTTTGCTCGTTCAGTCCCTGCTTGCTCCAGCCCAAAGATTCATTTATTATTATACAGAAGTACACTGTAGCTGTCTGCAGACACACCAGAAGTGGGTATCAGAACTCATTACAGATGGTTGTGAGCCACCATGTGGTTGCTGGGATTTGAACTCAGGACCTCTGGAAGAGCAGTCAGTGCTCTTAACTGCTGAGCCATGTCTCGAGCCCTACAGTGATAATCTTATAATTGGTGACGACTTTCATTTCCATGGAGAAACCATGCTTCTGATGTTTTAGGGAAAGTTATGATAAGAGTTGACAGGATATTTTTTCTATTTGTTTTTATTGCTAATAAGAAGATACTAAAGATGAGAAGTAGCTCACACTTGAAGAACTTAGGGTGCTTTGAAATACAAACTCCAAAAGGCACAGGAGGAAGACGGCTGTCGCTGTTGCCAGCAGTAGGGGTAGAAGCAGGCTGCAGTCCATGTGACCAGTGCCTGTCAGTGGCCTTCTGAGGAACTCATATCCTCAAGGAGCTGGAAAAGTCAACACAGCGCCACTCGGGCGTCACAGCCCCCATGCGGGCTTCGTGGGTCAGTTCAGTGGTAAGAAATGCACTAACTTTACGCTAGATTCATCGCTTGGCCTTGATTAAATTTTATGTAAACCTATTTAATATTTAAGCCTGAGATTCCATGTTTATAAAATGAGGGTGCCGTGGATTCTCATTGCCAGCTTCACAGTGATTTAGTCCCAGTGTTATCTTGGTGGTGGCAATAAGTAACAATTATTAAAATCCTGTAATAAATGTTCTCCACAAATGCTGCTAACTAATTAATTTAAAAACTGACTTTTAAAGTACTGGCATGGGGGAATGTAAAAAATACATTTTTTTAGGATGATGGAAATGTAGCTCAGGGGTTTCCCTGGGTGCTCCTTGCTCTCTGCTTCTGGGGTATATGACTTTGTAAACCACTGGCTGTAGAAACATCGTATGGGTAAAAGGGGGAGGAGGGCCTTACAGCATCAGAAATTATTGGTAAAATAGTGGAGTAGGAACAACTGAATGAAGAGAGTTCTTAAAAAGTTACTCAAATATGTGTATAAGCCACATGAGCTATATCTTCCTGTGTGTAACCTGGCTGCAGATGTTTCTATTGACAGCAACTAGTTTTTGAAAGTTTTACTTATGTAAATGCTAAAAATTGATATAATTACATATAAACATTTTGGGCTGGATCCATGGCTCAGTGGTTAGGAGTACTTCCTGGTTTTCCTGAGGATCCCAGTTTGAATCCCAGCATCTCTCTTTACTGAGTGACTCACACCCTCCTGTAACCCCAGCTATGAGAGAATCAGGTACCTTCTTCTGGTTTCAGGTACCTTCCCTCATATACCCTCACAGACAGACAGACAGACAGACAGACAGACAGACAGACAAAAATAGTCTCTAAAAAAAAAACAAGTAAATATTCAACCCAAAATGCATTATACATTTATAAAGTGACTACACAAACAGCCTATTCAAATATGTTTCTATTTATGTACAATAGTTTAATTTTAAGTTTTAACATTCAGATAGATTTTGTTGTTGTTTTTGGTGTGTGTGTGTGTGTGTGTGTGTGTGTACAGGAGCCCAGATCCTTCTACATGTTACAACTCTGCCTTGGAGGCCCTTGTGTTAAGTGTTTTTTTTTTTTTTTAAAGATTTATTTATTGTTATATGTAAGTACACTGTCACTGTCTTTAGACATACCAGAAGAGGGTATCAGATCTCATTATGGATGGTTGTGAGCCACCATGTGGTTGCTGGGATTTGATCTCTGGACCTCTGGAAGAACAGTTGGTGCTCTTAACCACTGAGCCATCTCTCCAGCCCCCTCATGTTCAGTTTTATGGAGTTAATAATTGAATCCTTTGGTCATGGTTCTCTGTAATTTCCTAGCAGAGTGGCTGACAGGAAGCAGAAACATGAAACTCAACACAACCAGAGAAAGCACTCAATCCCTGATGTAGAAAAAGAAAAGTTTCTTTCTGTGGCTCACAACCAAATGGTTCCTGAAGTACCTTCCCCTCAGAGATTTTAGTGAGTTCAGAAAATAAACAGGGACTCAAGATGCAGCCTTTGGGGGTCAGGGCAGAGTAAGAGCAAGCTGCTGGTTGTCCGACCCACACATCCTAGAGTTTGGTATCTGGTGTTGTACAGTGTTGTAGTCTTACCGTCTAGCTTAGCATATACAAGTCTTTGGTAAATATTTATTGAAGTGATGGACAGATGACAGGAAAGATGGCTTGATAGATGGCAGCATGTGGATTTCCTCAGCTCCCTAGGGGTCCCTCATGTTTCTGCCTACACAGACGGTTGGTACTAGCAGAGGCCAGATACAGCATGGCCCAGCTTGCTCGCTGCTCTTGCTGCGAGTGCCACCCAGTCTGGGGTTTAGACAATTATACACTTTTCAATATTCTTTCTGGCTCCTTTTCTGTCTCACAGGCCACTGGATGTCTTAATGAACAGTCCTTGCTTCCCTTCTTTCCCCGTTTTTCACCAGGATATTTTCTTCTCCGGGCAGACTAGGCTGTGTCTCTGAGAAGGCTTTGGAAGAACATCTCTCAGAAAGTCTGTCAGAGAGCATTTCAGTACCCATTAGAAATCATCTTATCAGAAATTAAGATATCGAGATAATTCTGTAGTGGGAAGGAAAGAGATGGCCGTTTTCCAAGACTTGTGGGTAGTTGTTTTCCTCTGTAATACCTACCTGCATTCTTGTGCATTCAGTAGGCCTGGACAGGATCTCCCATGTGTGCAGCTGTGGTCAGGTAAGCAGAAAGAAAAACAGATGGCCAGCCTGGTCTACAGAATGAGTTCCAGGACAGCCAGGGCTACACAGAGAAACCCTGTTATGAAAAATCAACCAGTTAACTAATCCAACCAACCAACCAAACAACCAAAAAAGCTTGTTAATAATTTATGCATGTAATGCTAACAATCGATGTACTTCCCACTGAATGTGTGTAGTTGCTTGCATCGTTTCTGGTTTTATTTATTCACATTTGGGGTAAACCCATATCTTAACCCAAGGTACCATCTGGTGGCAGGTGAAGAACCTGCAGTAAGGAGAGGACACTAAAGGTGCCTAAGGACCCACTCCTACCCCCCCCCCCCACCGGCTTCTTCATTCTATCTCTTTTTTTCTATGGAAATAGAACATGAAAGTGTCAATGTAGAGAATGTAAACTTTTTTTATTTTCTTAGATTTAAAAAAAAATGAAGAGGGTATTTTGTGTTTGTTGACACTATTAGACATGGGATTAAAGACATTGTCATGGCTTGGTCATCTAGGTTGATGTTTAGTGTCTTTTCAATCCCTCTCCAGCTTAGTTTTTAAGAAAGGATCTTGCTTTGAGACCTCACTAAGTCCGATTAGACTCACTGGCCAGCAAGCCCTGGGGATCTTCCTGTGTCTGCCTCCCTGTACATGGATCACAGAGGTGCAGATTTTTTTTTTTAAATCTTTCTTAATGTTAGGGTTGTGGGTGGAACTCAGGTCCTCTTGCTTATGTGACAAGCACTTTATCAACTGAGCTATTTCCCCGGCTCCGTGGTTTCTTTAAATTGTAATAAATTTTTGAACACTTTCGGTGGGAGAGCTACTGACAACCAAGAGTAATTGTGAAAAATCTGTTACTGTGGAAGTCTTTTGCTTAAAGTGCACGCGCGTCAGTCAGTTTGTGTCACTACGTTCCTTCATCCCAGTCTCCTCCCCGGCAATACGGATGAGTCCTTGGTCCTTTGTGCAGTCATAGTTATAATACTTCAGGATTGCCCTTCTCAGGAGTAATGGGAGATAATAACAGGGAGGAGGGAAGCCATAGTAGGTCTGATGAATTACGACTATTTGTCAAAAATGCCCCCAAGTGAGGATTTGCTTCAGGGACCTGAGTAGAGAGATAGTTGTGACACATTGAACTCTGGCTGGTAGCTAATGGCTCTGCTAGTGGAAAGGAAAACAGGAGAGAGAGAGAGAGACCATAATCTCTGTGGAGGAACTGAATGCTGAGAAGAAGAAAGCAAAGAAAGGCGGCCAGGAGCTGGCTTCTCATCACATGGAGACAAGTGCAAAGAGGGCCCCTGTGGTGGTTAGAATGAGAGGCCTCCCCTATAGGCTCAGGAGGCTCATAGTTTCAGTGAGTAGGCCTGTTTGGGAAGGTTCTGGAACCTTGAGGAGATGGAGCCTTACTGGAGAAATTACATCACAGGGGCAGGCTTTGAGGGGCTGCAGCGTTTCTCCACTTCCTGTTTGATCTCTCATCTTCCTGTGCGTGGATGAAAATGTGACCACGAAGCTCCCCTGTGTCTTTGCCTTCCTGCCTTGATGGGCTCTGTTGCCCTTGAACCATAAGCCAGGATAAATGCAACAGAAAATTAACTAATAAAGATACTCTCTTGGTTCCTTTCAGCCTCTGGCCTGCCAGATCTGGAGGTGCTGGCTTCCACCTTTATCCTGTGAGAATGGTTGGCCCAAAGAGAGCAAAGGGTTAGAGTAGACATTCTGGATTGTACTTTTTGATCTAGAAATTAACTATAATTCTGATCTAACGCCCAACAATCTTCAAAATCCATAAGGAAACACAGCATACTTCAACTAGCTTAAACAAGGAGAAAAAGAAAAAAATCACAGGCAGGTGACCAACTGGAACTGATTCTGGCATTTAATACAAAGCTACAGTAGTCCAGGATGGAGTGGTGTCAGTATTAGAAGAGACAAATGCATAAGATATTATGGAGAGTCAGCTTAAAAGTAGACTCAGCATTTATGGCCAGCTTAATTTTTAGGATAAAAGTACAAAGGGAATTCAGTGGATAAAGAATGTTCATTTGAACAAATGATGCTAAAAAGTATTGGTGTTCTAGTCCACACTTTATATCATATGAAGACAATGGTTGAGAGCATGTTTAGACCAAAACTTAAAGCTTGTGGTATCAATACTTCTGTAAGAGAACAGGACAGCTCTGGTGTGACCTAGGATTAGACAAGAATCTAATAAGAGATTCTTAACACTGTAAACCATTAGGGAAGTACAAATTAAACATACAACAAGGTACACACACACACAGATATATATATATATATATATATATATATATATATATATATATATATACTAGAATTGTTAGAATCAATGATTGACTGTCCCTAGTGTTGTCAAGGTTGTGGGTCATGGAATTTAAGCTGGGACTGTAAAATAGGCCAACTACTGTAGAAAACATGTGGGCAGTTTCTTAAAAAGTTAAAATTTTGTAAACCAAATGGTCAAGGCATTCCACTTCTAGGTGTTTATTACATAAGAGAAAAAAAAGCCTGATATGTATGTGAAGATTTGAACACACATGCTCACATGGTCTTTAAATTTATTCATCCATTTGCCTGCCTATCTGTCTGTTAAGTCATTTATCTATTTATCAATTTATTGATTGATTGTGTGTGTGTGTATGTCTGTGTCTGTGTGTATGCTCACTACAGTATCCATGTGGAGGTAGGAGTCAGTTCTCTCTTTCCACCGTGTAGATGGAAGCTGAGCTCCTCATGAGCTCCTCAGGCATGACTGTGAATGCCTTTCCCTGAGCCATCTTTTCAGTGTGAACTTTATTTTTATAGTCAGAATTACAAACAGCCCAAACACGTATCAATAAGTGGAAGGTCAATAAACAGGTATATATATTATAACACTTACTATTTAGCAATGAGCAGAAATGACCTATTGATACATGACACAGCATGGGTGTGTCCCAAGGATAATTATTTTGAATAAAGGAAGATGGCTCTCTTCCATCAGTGAATATACAGAGTAAGGTAATTCATGAAATCATTGATATTATTAAATGGCTCTTTACCTAGGGACAGGAGAAGCAAGCAAGGAGTAGTGTAAAAACATGGCTGAATGGATAAACCTTTTTTTTTTTTAAATAGGGAAATGTTTAAGAATGATCAATCATGTATTTTACACGTGGATATCTTGATTGCGAAAATGACTTATTGGGCACAGGTGAAATCCGCTTATTAATTCTATATTTTGTGGGCTGTCATGTAGGAGCTGGGAACAGACTCCACTGAGCTCTCTCTCCAGTCCCATAAGTTATGAGTATTTGTGGTTTGGGAAGTTTTTCTGTCAGTTTAAGTGGACAGCTTCCAGAGGACTAATGATGTGTAAGGTTTAGCTTTTTACTCTAAATGTTATATGTAGGCTTAAAATACTGAGGAAAGTACAGAAGAGCCCGGTTTTGTGGGCAGTGCTGTGGAACTCAGCAAGACGGACTGTGGAGTCGCACTTGCTCTGTACAGACGTTAAGGTGCACAGAGTCATGCTGTGCTTTGTGTTGCTGTGCAAAACTGTTCCCTAAGCCTGTTCATTTCCATGTCTGTATGAAATGCCTACTTAGGGTTTCATATTGGAAGTTCCCAAACAAAGGTGTGGTGCCAAAGAAAGAATGGCATTCTCTACAAGTTCATATTCAGTTGCGCAGAGGAGGGGTCTGAGCCTCATGAAGCTAGATCAGTGAGAGACAGGCTCTAGCCAACATCTATAACACAATGAGTGTCATTTCTTTTTGTAAAATATAACTTTTCAAGTTTTAATTGCGAGGTACAAGTCTCTTCTGGGGAGCTAAGGACATTTTCTAACTTCAGCTTTTAACAGTAATTTTTTCACGTACCTGCACTATTATCGTGAACAATCTTTTTTCAGTTTACTAATTACATGTGAAGGGATACAGGAGAATTTAGTTCTGTGTTCATCCTTCTTTTGAGCCTGTTGGCCTGAGACCCGATTTGGAAGTTGGCAAATGTCATTTCTGGTCTAGTCACCCTCACTGGGATTTATAGCACAGCCTCTGGGTCTAGGAACATTACATTTCCCTACAAGTTATTTCTCTGTGTGGAGTTTCCTTACGTGAAAGGAACTCTTCTCACGTGTAGGAACTGAAGGCTCTTTCTGGAGAAGGATCTGCTCTCCCACTGCTCCTGTTCCCGCTGTCTCTCAGCGACTGCTTTACAGGATGTCTGTCTTTAACACGTTCCTTTTCTTTCCACTGTTTGTCTCCCTGCCAGCTCTGTGTAACCAGGGCCAGCCAAGGTCTTGGGCAGCTGTGCCTTGGCTCCCAGTCTGCCTGGTGGAGAAGGATGTGTCTGTATTTATAGCATGCCATCCCTCAGCCCTCCTTGGTTGCATTGTGTGACTGCTAAGCAGATTCTTGGATTGCAGACTTCTCTCTCTCTCTCTCTCTCTCTCTCTCTCTCTCTCTCTCTGTGTGTGTGTGTGTGTGTGTGTGTGTGTACATGTGTGTGTGTATGTGTGTGCCCACACACATGCATGCATGCACACATAACGCCAGCTCTTGGCACGATTATGACTCACCTTTATACCTAAACCACTATTTATGAAGCCATTCCTTTGTCTTTATGTGTGCTTCCCCCCCCCCCCCCCCCCCCCCCCCCCCCCCCCCCCCCCCGCCCTGGCACCCCACCATGGAACCTAGGTTCTTGCCCATGCTAGGCACTTTACCACTGTACAACACCAAGTCTCACCCTCAGCTAGGTCCACTCACCTGTCATTTTCTTGTGTTCTCTTCTCTTTTTCATACCTGCTCTGAGAGGAAAAAGAAAGTTACAAGCCCCAATAAAGACAAATTTAATTTAGTTTCTCCATGAATGCGTGCATTTTACCTTAGTCTCTTGAGCAGTGTGAAAAAGCTTTTCTCTCTCCTGATGGGTTTTAGGCACTGGAAAGAGTTTTTCAAGAAAGGCTACAATTTGGTGCTCTGAGATTATACTGTGGTGCAGTGAGGTAGTCTGCCCCTGTGGTCCCCTGTGGAACTTTTAGGGCTCCCTGGACCACAGTTTAAAAACCAACTACATGCTTTTAGTTCCCTGGGGGAAGGTAGACATCTGACCTTGATGCGGAAGTCTGCGCTTACAGCAGCAGTTCTCAACCTGAGGGTTGTGACCCCTTGTCGTGGTCGAATGAATCTTTCAGAGGGGTTGTCTAAGACCATCAGAAAACACAGATTTTTCATTACAATTCATAACTGTAGCAAATTTTACTGGTATGAAATAACAACAAAATAAGGTTATCATTGGTCATTACTCTAGCATGAAGAGTTGTATTAAAGGTCCCAACATTACAACGGCTGAGAACCACTGACTTATAGGGAGGAGAACCACTGGCCATCAGCTTTGTTGATGATCTACCAAATTTAACTTGCTGTGCAGGTTCCTCTTTACCTGCTATATTCCCCTCTGTTAACAGTCTCTGCTTAAATGTCCATGCAACACAATAAACCTCATCTACCCAACCTTATGCCACCACTGTCCTGACAGGGTGATCCTATATATATGTATATATATACATATATGCATTTGTATATATATACATATATGTTTGTATATATGTATGTATGTATATATATATATATATA
>NW_022196910.1:46562546-46584815 GCF_008632895.1 Mastomys coucha
ATATATATATATATATATATAAGAACAAATCCTATATAGTACAAATCGGGACACTTGGGAGTCAAAGCGGCCACTGAAAGGAAAACAGGCACAGACCTGGGGACTGTTCCTGGCAAATGAGGGCATCTGTAGCTATTTCTGACTCGTTTTCTGCCATTTCTGTTCACCAGCAATCTTTCCCTTCTGCTAAATTTGTTCGAACCTCTGGACATCTCATTGTTCCTGGTATTTTGAGTGCAAGTAAACTGTCAGTGTCAATGTTCCTAAAGTCTGAATTCCTAGAAAGCAGATGCGCTCTCCTGTTTGTCTTTCCCAGAGTATTTGGCACAGCACTATGCATGTAGTAAACACTGATGAGGGCGGAAAAAAAGAGAAGTCAGCAGGGTGCCAACACCGATATGTCCTGGTAAATACCTTACAGAATTGATGGCTATCACCCCTTCGAACATCTAGTAACTGTCTCTTTTTTAAAAAATAAACTTTCATAGGGTCCTGGGCATATGACTTAGCATCTAGACTTTTGGCTTATTTTTTTCAAAGATGAGGATATTTGAGCTGGAGAGATGCCATCATTACAAGCGTGAGGGTTGGAACGTGCTGTCTAGTGCCCACATAAAAAAGCTAGCTGTGGCTGTATGTGCCTGTGACACCATGACCAATGGGAAAATGCAGATGGAAGGATCCCAGGGACTTACAGGCCTGACAATCTAGCTAATTGGTAAGTTCTAGGTCCAGTGAGAGACTTTCCCAGGCAGAGAATACTTGAGGAAAACACCTGAGCATACATGTACCCCTTGCATTCGTTACTTTCCTGTCTCTGGAGTGAAGCACCATGACCAGGATAACACAGAGAAGAAAGAATTTATCTGTGCTGATGGTTCCAGAGGTTTCAGGGCCACAACGGCAGAGTGGAGGTGGCAGACATGAGTCTTTAAACTTTCAAAGCCCACCCCAGTGTCGTACTTCCTCCAGCAAAGCCACTCTTCCTAAACACACCCAAACAGTGCCACCAACTGGTGACTGAGTTTTCCAATGCCCGAGACTGTGGGGGACATCCTCATTCAAACCCCAGACTGATGGGGAATATTCTGTTCATGCTGAGTACTTTCTAGGGATGCTGTAAGACCAAAGGAAATGACACATACAGAGGCACTTTGGCATATTCTATGTGACAGCCCCTCTGAAGGTACAAGGAAATAGTATCATGTCAATGTGTTGGTTTCTGGAAACAGCAGCAGCTGGGTGCTCAGGAGCCATGTCAGCTGATAAATTTGAAGTTTCGATTTTAAGTCTCCTTCCCTAGAGTTCTGAATTTGGCTTAAGTAAGTGTGGTCGAGAGAGGGTTCGAGAGTAACCAGGACATACACTATTTGAGCATGTCACTTTGTTTCTCTGAATGTGTTTCCCCTTTTGCTAAGTGAAGCCATGTTTATAATCCATCCCAAGACATGGTGTGGGGCTCAAAATGAATGCATATGAGAAACGTTTCTGAAATAAGAAAATAGGGTCATGAAGCTAGAGATTACCTCAGAATGCTTTCTTTTGTTCTATGACCTCATGGTTGGTAACTTATTATCCACCCCTTTGCTCTTTTGAATATATATATGGCTACTTATCCTTCTGCAAATAAGCACTATTATTTGTTTGGAGATATCACAACAGATATTCCAAGAAATTTTTTCTGTGTATGCTAATTCTTAAATTTCTGACATATTTGTTTATTTTTCTATCTTCACAAAAAAGAGCTATTCCAACTTAATTTCTTCCATTTATATAAGTTATGAGGCAAGATAATGTTCTCCATCCCCCCTTGAACATAGCAGAATGCATATCCAGACAATTGAATCTACTCGGGCATAACCGGCATGAGGGCCTTAGACATGTTATGTTTTAGTAAAATGCTTCTGCAGCCTGAAATCCCGGCTTTAGGCATGGTGTCTGGCTGCCTCTTGATGCCCGGAGCAAGGCCAGTAAAGATCCTCCAGAGCTGTGGTCAGCAGAAGCAAGTGGTGAGTGACAGTGCCATTGGTAGGGCCAAGAGTGACTCACCATCGGGCTCATTTCATCTCAAGCTGTGTTCTAATGCAACTTGGCTGTTGCCTTTCAATGAGGGTAATACCGTCTCAGAGGTTACTGGAACTTTCTTACTCTTTCCCCTGCAGTTGAATTGTCAGTGGCTATTAGGTGTGTCTTGCATACTTCTGTCCTGGAGAAATTAAAAGAAAATTGCTTCCTTGCTCTAGGAGCCCAGGAGGAGCCCTGATACAGGATTGTCCACACTCAGGATCTGTCCCATGGCAGTTTCTATCTGACCCATAGATAATCCATATATTCTTCCTTCTCATCTGTCACTCAGTTTCACATGGCCAACATGCCATTCCTGTCAAAAGTGCTTTGGTGTGCTACTGCAAAGCTCTGAGGACTCCTTGGATTACAGAATTCGCCAGTGAAGTTGTAGTGAAGATGCCAGTCTTTTCTCTCTAAACAAGATTTATTTTAGGGCATCTCTGAAGCGTTTTGTCTTATTCCATGCCGAGTCAAGAGAACGCCCCTTGGGGACAGTGAAATATGCCCTGGCACATTTCTCCCTAGCACATGTTTGTATTTCAGCGTGAAAGAGCCCCCTTAGCTTGCTAAGGATTTATATAGCAAAGGTTGCAATTCCTCAAGTCCCTTGTAAAGTCATTATGGTTGATATGACCTCTGGGATAATGTAGCCCTTGAAGTGCTGCAGGATATGAGCCCGGGCTTGTGCGCTTCTTGATCAGTGTGGAGCTCTATGTAGGACTAATTGCTGCTGTGCATGTGTGCTGTCGCTGTAGCTTCTTTATTGTTGTCCTGTACACTTATAGCCTTCATAGATGTCATTTTCCTTCCATGATAGAGATGTCTTCTGTTATTTGTGACTCCAATTAGTCATTAGGAGAGATGAGCTTTTGTCAGTCTTTTCTCTGTATGCATAGCATGTATTTGCACATGTGTGTATGCATGGGTGTGTGGAGGTCAGAGACTGGTGTCTGATGTCTTACTCTGTTGCTCTCCACTTCATTTTTGGTTGATATAGAAAGATCTTTCAGTGAACTCAGTGCTCACTGGTTGGCCAGACTGGTCAGCCAAGGATTGTGGATCTGCCTGTCTTCATGAACTCCTTTATTCCTAAGCCCCGAGTTAGGGTTACAGACATGAGCAATCGTACCCAGAGTTTTAGTGGGTAAAACTCCCTGGGATCCAAAGTCAGGTCTCCACACTTGCAGGGCAGGCAATTTATCATCAAGTTGCCCTTCTAACTCCTGTTTTGTTATTTGGTTGGCTTTTAGTTTTTCATTTACTTACTTAATACTGAAAAATTTAAGCATTTTAGCAAATTTTCTTTTTAGAATGTATTCATGACTTTAACACAATTTAAATCAAAGACACTAAATGAATTTCCTACTATTTTGTTGATCAAGCCTTTATTATCCCAATGCAGCTCTTCCCAAGCTGGCGTCAGCAGAATGGTTATTGATTTCATAGTATTGGGCATCTGTTACAGAACAATGTTATTAGCTAAATTCTAGGTGTGACAGTTGGTACTGATTGTCAACTTGACGAGATCTAGAATCACACAGGATACAAGCATATCTATGGAGGTTATTTAGCTTAGGTCAGCCTCTGGGCATGCCTAGGAGGGATTGCTTGATTAGGTGACTCAGGTAGCACTTATCCCTGGGCTGTATACAGCATTCACCACTCTCTTCTTCCTGAATAAAGACACAATGTGACCAGCTGCCTCAGCTCTTGTCACACTTACTAACCTACCATGATGTAATGCACCTTTAAACTGTAAGCCAGACTAAACCCTTCCTCCTTAAGAGGTTTGGTCAGGTTATTTTATCACAGCAATGAGAAAATGTAGTTAATATAATGAGTGCACAAAATTAATCAATATTCTTTTTTTTTTTGCTTCCCAGGAATACTGTATCGAGTCAAGGTTTAATTCAACAAGGAATTATAGAATTTATTTAACCTTCCTCGAAGACAACTGACCAGAGAAAATCATGTATATTTGTTGCACTAGCTGTGATTCCTTAAGTGCAGTAGTCCTCAACTTTCCCAGTGCTATGACCATTTAATACACTTCCTCCTGCAGTGGTGACCCTCATCCATTAAATTATTTTTGTCACGACTTTACAACTCAAATTTGCTACTGTTATCAATAATAATGCACATATTTTTGGAGACAGAGGCTTGCCAAAGGGGTCGTGACCCACACACACTGTCAACAACCATTTCTTATCAGTGATGCTTCAGTGTAGTATGCTGCGGGCCCATCACTGTATGTGCAATTGCTTGATAGTATTGAAATGATCTCTGACTGTTGGGGTAGTTGGGCGCCATTGAGATGACTTGGTAGAGAAAGGCTTTTGCTGTTTTTCTTGATTACTTGAGTTTGATACCTGGAATCTGCAGGTGGTGGAAGGAGAAACACCTCTCCCAGCATATACTCTGACTTCAACACATGAAGTGGCATATCTTGTCCACAAAAAGAAATAAATATAACCCCCATTTCTGTTCCTAACTTATACATTAAACATTAATATATGCTAAGCTGTCTCACTTGTCCTTGTGAATATTCTGGCCACTCCTAAGTACTTTATATCATATCAGTTACCATAGAGCAGCCTATTATATTTGTCAAACCAGAATGATTTTAGAAGTACCTGTAGAAATGTAAACTGACTCTCTAAGGCAGTGGGTTGAATGGCTAGCACACATGTACAAACAAGCTATCTTTTCTTTTCTTTTTTTTTTTTTTCCCCCGATTTGAGACAGGGTTTCTCTGTGTTGCCTTGGCTGTGCTAGAACTCAAGCTGTAGACCAGGCTGGCCTTGGAACTCAGAAATTTGCCTACCTCTGTCTCCCAAGTGCTGGGATTAAAGGCTTTTGCCACCACTGCCCAGCCAAACAAGCTACCTGCATTTGACTGTATGGTAACTGAAAATATCAAGGCATTAGTGGCTTCTGATGAGGCTCAGCCAAGGCTCTGGCTTCATTGTTATAACTGATGAGTTGGTTTACCCTTCTGCAGTTTTGTGTAGAGATGCTAAATACTAAAAGCATCTTTGAATCACATCCCACTACCTATGTTGCCTCGTTTTCCGCCAGAAAGGAGTACCTTTGCCCAGAAATCCTGAGATGACCTGATTGGGCAGTTTCTGATGGGTTCATCTCAAAAGCCAATGGATTTCTGAGTGCTTACTGGCTTGGGCATGTTACATCATTAGTGTGGCAGGAAGGCTGGGTTAATATGAAATTACCATGGCTGCCTGAAACTATCTTCTTAAGTAACTTTCAGCTCCACCCAGACAGAATAGTTGTCCCATGGAGAGGATGGATAGAAGGATGTGCTGGTCAATGGTCTTGCCTAATAGGCATTCCATCTTCTTTGCTTTCCACAGTCTGATCTGGCCAGCAGTGGTCCTGGGCTATCAGAATTTCCTACTAAATAGCAAACTCTCTGAAGGTCCTCTTTGAACACTCATGCTTGAGTATTTGGTTTGTCACATCTGCTTGAGTTACTTAAGAGTAGTCTTGCTTTCTTTCTAATTCTGAGTTGTGTTCTAGGCCAAGGAAGCTGAATAACCAGTGGTACAATGGAGCAATTACTGAAGAAGGATTTGTACATTTATAAAATGACTGAAAAAGACCAATAAGTTTAGTGTGGTTAGTTTTAGCTGTCAGCTTGGCATGAGTTAGAAACTTCAGGGAAGAGAATCTTAATGAGGCCTTGTCTTCAAGTTGGCCTGTGGGCTTGTCAGTAGGGAATCGTCTTGATTGTTAATTGATGTGGAAAAACAGCGCATTGTCGTTAACACCATTTCATGGGCTGGACTCTAAACTGTATAAAAAGCAAGGTAAGATCTCTGCCAGCAAGGAAGCAAAAACCTGTTTATTTTCTCTGCTCTTGACTGTAAGTGTGGTGTGACTAAAGAAAGTTGCTCTTCCTAAAGTTGCCTTTTCTCACAATACTGTGGCTGTGTGTATGTGCACATGAATGCAGGTACTCACTGAGACCAGCAGAGGGCATACTTGGGTTCTACTGGAGATGCAGTTACAGGAGATTGTGAGCGACAGACACCATGTAGGTGGGTATAGGGATCTGAACTCAGCTCCTCTGCAAGAGCATTATGTGCTTTTAACCATGGTACCATTCCTCTTGCCCCTTGGTCATGGTATTTTATCATAGCAATAGAAATGAAGCTAGAATAAAATTGCCAAGAAAATATTAAGTCATTTCTAATCCTATTGGTTCTGATTATTTTGTTAAACAACTAAAATGTTCATTATTAAAATTTAGAGAAAATGGACAAGCAGCTTGAGTAATGAGCACTTGTAATCCCCAACTTTGACTCTATAACCAGATTAATTTTGACCTTCTTCTTCTAAAAAAAAAAAAACCACTAGCTCTTCTTTTTGCATAAGCCTTTAGATATGGAAAAGGAACTCTGTTTTAAAAAAATCAGACAGAACAGTATTTATTTTGTGCTGTACCTACTTCCTTTCCCAACAAGCGGTGCCCAAATTAGATCATTTAATACTTTATATTACCCAATGTATATTTCATCTGCCTATTTTTCTTCTCTGAAATACAGATTGAAAAATAATCTTTTTCACCCAAAAATATAAAAACATTTCTCTTACACATAAATTATTTTTATTTCCACAGTAGTTATATTAATTCAGCATGACTGAAATGAAAAAAAATTAAATGATGATTTTTCTGGGGATATATTTCCATGCTTATTCAGCATGCATGAATCCACAGGTTCAATTCCTCGCAGTGCATAAACCCAGCATAGTCCTGCACAGCTTTGATCCCAGCATTCCAGAGGTCGAGGCAGAAGGATGAACTTCGTCAGGACAGCCTGGATTATCTAAGACTCTGTTCAAAACAAAACAAAACAAAACAAAACCAAAGCACTATTCCCCACCACCAAATGAAACAGTAAACAACAAAATAAAATAAGAGAGTCTTCCCTGAATGTCCCCCCAAACTTAGGGTCTAAAGACACACATTTCCGCATGATTCCATCAGACTCTTAGAATTCGATGCAGATTTCTTTTTGAGGGTTTATTTCTCAACAGTAACTACACAGGTGAGGGGGAGGGGAAAACTTTCTCTCCACCTTCTGAGGTTCAGTAGTTAAGTGGGAAATAAAGTGACAGGAGACAGATTAATAGGAGAAAGATTCATAAATTTATTATGAGCATAGAGACATCACATGAAAGAGAAGCAAATTCCCCAAATCCCAGCAAAGACCCACAAGTATACCCACCTCCTTGACAAGGAGAAGAGGGGCACAGCCAATTTGGAGGGGGAACAAATGACTTGGGAGATAGATGAATGACCCCAGAATAGAGGCTTGTCTGTCAGAAAGTCAGTCTGCATGTGGTGCTGTGCTCGAGACTGCAGGGGATTCTGCACATCTGAGTTCCTTTTAGAGATTGTCTCTACACAGACCAGGAAATGCAGACAGACAGAGAGAGAGAGAGAGAGAGAGAGAGAGAGAGAGAGAGAGAGAGAAGGAGAGAGAGAGAGAAGGAGAGAGAGAGAGAGGAGAGAGCATGAGAGGTCTGCATTCTGCTACTAGGGAACGGTGGATGGGGGAGGGGGAAGGAGAGAGAAGAGACAGAGGAGAGAGAGCCAGTCCTGTTTGCATTCTGTTGTTGGCCAAGTGCCCCCAGCTTAACCTCAGAGTGCCATATTTCACAGTGTCATTCTGGAAGTCTTTTGCAGGAACCTGTCAGGAATTGTATTTCCAGCTTGGGTGCTGCACTTCACAGGGAGGGTATGCTTAGGGAAGCTGTGGCTTTGCATAAGAGGACAATTGCAGTCCTCTGTGGGTCCTAATTTTAACTTGACCATCTCTGAACCTCAGCTTCTTTATCTGCAAAATGAACATAATGACATTTAAGCTAGAGGGGCTTTCCAAAATCAAATAAATGGTGCCATATAAAACTCTTATCTAAGGGAAGGACTTATTAAATACACTGCTGCCTGGATGGGTTGGTAGTAAGTGACACTTTAGACCATTAAAGGTGGAGATCTCCTGGTGAGACCCCATCTCAGTCAAAAAGCTGTCCTGTAGTACTCTGTAAGAGGGAACTTCCGAATGTCAGGAAATAGTCCAGTGGACCCCATTGTATCTGATCATAGCCAGTGCATATATATACATTGGGTCAGTTGTAAGTCTTAATAACACCATACATTTTTATTAGAATTTACAAAATGAAGTGAATTCACGGCTATTAATTTAGCTCACATGTATAGAACAGATAAAACCTTTAGGAAAGTCTTTCTTATCTTGAATACAAATCTCTCCCATAATTTGAACTTACATACATGTAGAAGTACAAGCAAGAAATTTATAATAACCCAACAAATTTTTATATGGAGCTATTAATACCAAGCATAAGTCTAAGCATAAGATATAAGACTAAGGCTAAATCAGTTTTGTCTAAAAATGACTGTCCAGTATCAAAGTCTGCAAAGTACATGGCTTAGCTTAAACCTCGCCTGCTGTCTTTTTCTGTAAATAAAGTTTTCTTGGGGAATAGTGAAACCTACTTGCATTTTGCAACAGCAGCTAAATTGAGTAGTTGCAACATAAACTGGGTATTCTACAATATTTACTATCTGATCCTTTACAGAAAACCTTTTTGGTACCTTGATCTTGTGGGTGATGTTAGTATGAAATTCTTGAATACATCAATGAAATCATCATTTCAATTTTTTTTTAGTGCTATCAATGAGAATAACATAGATAATATAAGTTAGGTTAAGCAGTGACCCCTCAAGGGCTAGAAGACTCAGAGGATGAGAGAAGCAAGCACAGGGGCAGTGTGTATCAAGTCCTCAGAAGGAAAGAACTTGGCATTTTAAAGAACAGCAGCAAATACAGCATGAATGGAGCCCAGTCAGGAAGACAGTGCGTGGTTTCAGATTCATAGGGAATTAAGTAGAGGCCAGGCCACCCGAGTAGTCAAAACACTACCACAGATATTCAGAGGACTTGATATGAAATGACTTCACAGAAGTGGAAGCAAGATTTTGCTTTAGCTGTTTGTTGAGCCAATAGCTTTCCAAGTGTGAGTCCAGAGAGGAGACAGCACAGACCAACTCCTGGATGCCTACTGTAAGCCATGAGGAAAACACAGGTGTCTTTCATGAGGTGGAGCATCCAGGAGGAGAAGGAGTGTTAGTGGGTATTGATGATGCAAGGCTTGGGGATGTTGATCTTGAGACACCAGTACGATATGTAAGTAGTGCTAGCAAGAGGATAGTTGGGCGTGCACACAGGTAATGGAGATAGTTTGAAGTCATCATTTACGGTCCTTTGAAGTTGCATTACTGTGTGAGATTGCTTATGGTCATCAGAAGAGAGCATTTGGTCAGAGTCCATGGGGCTCATAAGTTGGTACTTGGTATGGAAGAGGAGATGAGGGTCCTACAGGGGTCTGAGAAGGAACAGCCAGAGAAGCAGGAAAAATCTAGAATTAGTGTCTCTGTGCTTAGGGGAGAATGTTGAAATAGAGAGGAGAGAACATGGAGGATGCTGTCTTCGGATGCCTGAATGCTGTTGGGAAAACAAGAGCTGAAGGATAATAGACAGAACCTCAGAGAACACTGGAGGGGAAGGGAAGGGGAAGGGGAGAGGGAAGGGAAGGGGAAAGGCAGGACCTTGAGCCATATGGAAGGACTTGCTTCTGTCAGACACAGAAACCATGGTTTTGTTTTTGTTGTTTGTTTGTTTTGTAATAAGGAGGCGAATCATCAAGAGAGACATTGGTGTAGGCAGCTTTACCCATAAGCTGTCTGGACAAAGTTGAGGGAATGTACAGCAGGGAATGGAGTCTATTTAGGGAGAAGAATATAAGGTAACTCTTGATTGAATTTGCTATTTGTTTGTGTCTTGCTTTAAACAAGAGAACATGTCAATACCAATTGAGGCAAATTCTCCACTCTCTCACCAACCCTTAGATGCTATCACTACCCTGCTAACAAGGTTGCATGGAGTCATGGTACGGAAAACCCTGGAGAAGAGGTCTCTTTTGAGAGACAGGGAGACGGGCTAGGGTGAGAAAAAGAGGAGAATTGTTTGGATTGTGGGGCCATGGGACTGTGGTTATTTGTCGGGTAGCCTGTGCTCAGTGGCTGATAACTGAAGCAGTAGAGAGGCCTCTGTTAGGTAGCTAGAAATGGCAGATGATAGCCACCCTGATAGATTTGTTCTTGGAATTCTCCTAGAGGGGGGTGGACACTAGGAGATAGCATGATGCAGCTGCTGATGGGTTGATGGGCTCAGGAGCTGGGTTTGAGGCTCTGTTGTTCCTCGTGTCTCCACCTGGCTCTTGGCTTAGCCACTATGAGGTAAACCCAAGATTCCAGGCCTATCCTTGTAAAGTTTTTTTCTCTTGGCAAATCATCTCGCTGCCCTTTCTCATATCTGATTTTGAAACTACTTGACATTCTTGTCACTTTCCCCATGTGTATTCCAGCTTGCCAATGACCTTCTTAACTGTGGTACCCAGAACTGAGCACATCAATTCTTGGAATGGCCCTGGCAGCAGAGAATAGAAAACCACTATTATGGTCTTTTTTTGTGTGTTTTATGTTTTTGCTTTAGGCATTTTTCTTTGTAAATGCAACTTCAGATTGCTCTAGTTTTAGGGGGAAACTGTAATACTGTTGACTCATATTTAGCTTGAAGGCAGCTAAAACACCAATGTCTTTTTCTTAAAAAGAAAAAAAACAACAACACAATAGCTGTTAGGTCAAACTTTACACTTGTGTGTTCAATTTTTTGAACATAGAATGGAGAATTAAATTGAATCTGATATATTTCAGCTCAGTCTCCTAAACTCTTGCAGTCTTTAATTTTTTGTTGTTGTCTAGCACCTTGGTTTCCTAACATTCACAGGTATCCTAGCCCATAGCTGTCTTTATTGTCATCATCTGTTTCACTTAAAACAAACAAACAAACACACCCATGCCAGGCAGTGGTGGCACATGCCTTTAATACCAGCACTTGGGAGCCAGAGGCAGGTGGATCTCTGAGTTCGAGGCCAGCCTGGTCTACAGAGTGAGTGCCAGGACAGCCAGGGCTATACAGGGAAACCCTGTCTTGGAAAACCAAAAAAAAAAAAAAAAAAAAAAAATGAGATTGAGAAGTGGAGCTTGCTTGGGGACAATCAGTGGCTTGCCCATGGAAACCTGGAATAGATTGACACAGTTTAAAAATCCTCTTCAGTAGTAACTTTGAACATTTGCATTCATTGTATCTCTCTTTTTATTAAAAGATGAATGTGGAGATATCATCTGAAAATTAAAAAGAGCAATGAGTCATCCCGTGAACTGCTGACATATTGTCCACATGATGATCCCTGTGCTAGTTAACTTAATAATCCCCCTTTCTCAGGATCTTCACCAACTGCCTAAACAATATCAAATAGATGTTGGTGGATTGCCTAGAGAGGCAAATCTCCAGGCACACCTGTGAGAGATTCTCTAGATGACCATAGCTGAAGTTTGAGGCGCCTCCTTAATTGTGGGTGGCACAGTTTCACTTAACTGTGGGTGGGTCAGGGTCAGAGTGAGTGAGAAGGAGACAGTCAGCAGGGCATAGGCATTTAAGATGCCTTGCTCCCAGACTCCCAATGTAATGCAAGCTCTTTCCACGATGACTTCCCCACTGTAAAGAACGGTGTACCCTTGTAAGCCAAAAATGAATGCTTTCTTCATTAAGTTCCTTTTGTCAGGGTATTTTATCACAGCAGTGGAGAAAGTAAGTAATGTAGCCCATGTTGTCTTCCCACGCTAGAGTTACTGTGTAACCTGTTTCTAAGAGGCAGCTCTTGGAATCTCCCAGTTAGGTAGGTATCTTTTCACTAGGTGCTCTTCTGAAATGTTTGGTCATCATCGAGTAGCACTCAGTGGAAGCTCTAATCTCTCTCCTTTGAGGGCCAACAACAGACTGTGGTGTGTTGTAACACTGATGTTCAGGAGCGTCCAAGGATGTTTGCAGCACTGATCGATCTCCATGTCAGTCTTTGCATTTATTAACTGGATAGGTTTAGGACCAGTAAAAACCCACACTGCATCCCTTCTTCACGTAAGACCACTCTCTGAATGGTGGAAAGAGTATGCTCTTGGGGAATAGATTCCAGTCCACAGTAACAGGAGAAGAAAGGACTTTCTTCTGCCATCTTTGACTTTCATATCACTAAGTAAGGATGCACAATTGTAGATGAGCTGCCTGCACACCCTCTGTCAAAGTTAATTGAAAGATAAGCATCTTCCTCCAGGTGGTTAGCAAATCAGGTGAAGCCAGTGGCTAATTGCTCTCACAAAGAAAATAGAGTAAGCCCCTCTGTGAAATCTTTAGCAATTAGATAAACAATATCAAATAAATTACACTTTTCATGATTCTTAAAGGAAACAATACATAGGTAATTCAATCTGGGAACACTAAAAGATGGAGTCTTTTGGAAAAAATAATGGGTTAGTTCAGACAGACGTCTGGGCTCGTAATTGCTCTTCCCAATTGCTGTTTTATCATCTCTAAGTTGATGCATTTCTGTTGTCTATTAAGTCAAGTTCCCTTTTGGAAGTAAGCATAAAATAAACAAAGACATATTGAGTAGCCTTCTATGAAAATAAATTTATAGATTTGGAGGTCTTCAAGAAGAATCTTTGTGTACTATATGACAAACAGACCTCATAGTTGTGGATGCAAACTCATTTTTTCCCCTAAAGTCATGCTTGTTTCTGAGATTTCGTTTTTTATTTCTTTTCCTATTTGGTGTATAATACTGCCTGTTGAGTGTTCAGAGCACAGTACCCTGTAATCTCTGTCCTTCATTGCACACGGGCAGAGGCAGTGAGAACTGTCATTGCTGGGACCGGGAGTACCTTGTCAGTGAATATGGAGGGATTTGATGATATTGAGGCATTTGTCAAAGAGAAAAGTTTAAATACATGCATATTATCCTGTGCCATAGAAACTTTTATTATGATGGATTCTTTCTGAACAGCATACTGTGCAGATGTTTTATTCATACACATATACTTACATACACATATACATACACACATGATGCAGTATACATACATATACATTCACACACACACATACACACAAACACTATACCTGCAAAATTATTATTTTTATTTCTGCAAAAAACTCTGTGGGTTCCTATTTCACTTCCCTCAGCTGAATATGCTATAATTTCATTTTTTTTGTTAAATGTATCCTTATATAGATAATACTATTTCTGAGATGTTGATGCGTGCTGTAGATCACAGCTGTTTGTAAAACTTAATGATAGTTGGCAGCAGTTAAATTCCCATGAGTTGGTAGCATAGATATCAAAATCCTTCATTGACTGTGCAAGAAAATGCTGTCTTTGACACATTCAGCAAAACCACGGTCCTGTCATAGCTCTCACTTTCCTGTGGTGGTGGAGCTGGTGGTGAGAGAGACATTGGAATTAAAGCACACCTGACTGACAGCCGTCATGAGGGCCAGGGGCCAGGAGGGAGCAAATGCTTCTTTGTAATGAACTTCTAAACAGTAGTCATTAAAATGATTACGTATCAAATGCTGGATCCCAATGCCACAATTGTCCATCATTCTTCCTATTTTATTTGCCCTGCTTTTCACAGCAGATGGAGCCTGTTTGCATTGGTGTCTGTCAGATAGTAAATGCAATGAACACTAAAAATTTATGGAAGAGATTTAACATTTTTAAGTGTAAAGATTTGCAGTTGTGGATTATTGAAAATTAGGTAAGTCAGGCAGTGGTGGTGCATGCCTTAATCCCAGAATTTGGGAGGCAGAGGCAGGCAGAATTCTGAGTTTGAGGCCAGCCTGGTCTACAGAGTGAGTTCCAGGATATCCAGGGCTACACAGAGAAATCCTGCCTTGAAAAAAAAAAAAAAAGCAAAAGCAAAAACAAAAACAAAACAAAAAAAATAGGTTACGATGCTGGTAGCACATTTGAGATATCATGTTTGTGAATAAATCCTGAATGGATTCTTTCAGTTTCCCTGTTTTAAAGTTGTAGCCCTGAACATTGGCAGAAACTGTATTGAACATTAGTATAGTGTTTGTGTCTGTGTGTGTGTGTGTGTGTGAATGTATATGTATGTATATGTGCATTATATGTATGTATGTATATGTGTATTGTATGTAAGTATATATGTATGAATATGTGTATATATGTATATATGTATGTATAAGTACATGTGTGTATATGTGTATTGTGTATGTATATGTATGTGTAATTATTTGTGTGTAAGTATATATGTGTATAAGTATGTGTATGTATATATATGTATATATGTGAATGTATGTACATGATGTATGTGTATGTATATGTGTATGTGAGTGTATGTGTAAATATATGTGTGTAACTGTGCATATGCATATGTATGTATGCGTGTGAATGTGTGTGTGTGTGCGTGTGTGTGTTTGTAAGGGAGCGTATCCTGATGATCTGACTAAGGCATCTTTGTTCCCTCCCGCTCACTCACACACTCTTCCTGTGTCCATGGTTCCCCACTGTAGACATCAGAGGAAGCTGGATGTGAGCATTGGCTGGTTGAAGTCACAAGAGGCTCTGCGCACATGCACTTGTTCTGCAAACCAAGGAACCTGATCATCTTTGGGAAGTGCCGTGTGAGAAATGGATAAAGAATATACATCCATGCATATAAAACACTCCTTTCTGTTGCTTATCTCTGATTGGGCCAATTTATGTGCCGTGTTTCCCTCTCCGTGGATTGTTTTCTTCTGTTTGAGTTTGTTCAGTAAGCAACTTCTAAAACCAGCCAGAAAGTCCCAGTGCATGCAGGAGGCCATAGTGGTTCCTGTATGTCAGTGTCTGCTAGACTGGACTGGGGCAGCTGTAGGAAACTGAGTTGGGCTTTTGGTGATCTTTTATTTTTACTTTTCCCCCTATTATTTCTTTTATTACTTTATTTTTCTTTTATGTTGAGATTATAGTGAGATCATTTCTTCTTTCTCTTCCTCATTTCAAACCACTTCATACAGTCTTTGTTCTCTTTCAAATTCATTGTCTCTTTTTCTTGATTGTTGTTACACACACACATACACACACATATGTATATGTGTATAAATGTGTATTCCTAAATATAAATATAACCAGCTCAGTGTATATAAGGTTACATGTGTGTATATTTTCAGGGCTAGCCACTTGGTATTGGATACTCAGCTGGTATGCTCTTCTCGTGGGAGCGCCACCTTTCCTGATCCCAGCTTTCCTTAGTTGCCTGTTGTGTAGGATTGACTCTTTGTGGTTTTCCCCAGTCCACATTATTACTGTCATCCTTGTTCAGCTCATGGTTAGGCAGCCATGTTGGTGAGCCAAGGGTGAGTTCTAACATCACCAGAAGACAGAATCTTGTAGGAAATTCCCTGATCCTCTGGCTTTTGCAATCTTTTCACCCCTTCTTCCACAATGTCCCTTGAGCTTTAAGTGTATTCTTAAATTGCCTCTTTCTAGTAATTTCCCCCACACACCTTTACCTTTAGTGTGTCAGACTCTTAGAAGAGTGACCATTTTCTCCATTAAAATGCATTTAAAGTGTTGGTGATATTTTTGCTCATTCCTTTCGGTCACTGTGACCATTCCTGACATAAGTAAGAAGACAGGGTTGATTTTTGTTTCATGGTTTCAGGGGTTTGGCCCGTGCCTGCCTGACGTACATGCTTCGGCAGAAGATCATACTGGTGGCATGCAGCCTAGGGGCTTCTTTACTGTGTGGATGGAAGGAGAGGAGTAGGAACCAGGCACAAGCTTTACAGGAACGCGCCCTGTAACCTACTTAGCCTAATCAGAGATTACTTCCTAAAGGTTTTCAAACACTTCCTCAAAGTTGACCCCCAGAGCCTTTGGAGGGACATTTAATATACCAATTGTAGCCCTGCCTAGTCCTTGGCATTTGCAAGCTGGGAGTAGGCATGAAGCTTGTATGAAAGGCACAGGAGATGGAAGTTTACAGTAGCCATCTTTCCACAGGCAGGATTAGATGCCTCCTTTCCTCCTTTTATTTGTTCAGATAGAGTCTTGTTAATATGTTCTACATCTATCGTCTTTATGTTCGGCTTGGTGGTTTGAATATTCCGTGCTGTAGGAAAATGCTGGACTACACTTTACTAATAACGTGTGACAAGGCAGCTTGACCTTTCCCTGTGACAGTATCCTCAGCTAGGTGTAGTCACAGTATCTCTCTCCCAGGAAGACAATGGGGAATCTTCATCTGTGTGAGATGCTTTGAACAGTGCCCTACATGTGGTATGCATCACCCAGCAGTGGCCACGGAGGGGATGCCACACACTGCAATTGAATTCCTCCCTCGTTCCTTCTCATCTGGGAGTCTCAGCTTCATTTTCAATTATCGAAACATTTTCGTGAAAATAGTACTTTTCTCATTAGACATTTGTGAATATTAAGGAACTTATGTAAGGTAGGCGCTTAGCATGATGTATGGCCAAGAATGAACAATCAGCAACTGTGTTACATAAGATCATCTTTGTAGTCTCATGGTCTTTATATTTCTATAACTAACTAACTTCGTTAGTGGTGTCTGTCTTGAATCAGCATCCTGTCTATATCTAAAGGTGTTAACATCTCTTATTCTCTTTGTGTAATCCAAATTTAGACTATGTATAGTTGCAGCTGAAGGCATAGAAAATTAGTTTCTGAAATGTTTTGTTTTCCGTGTATACATTTTCAAATGTTGAAATGTTTTCTGTGTATACATTTTCAAAAGGGAGAGGCTGGCACGTTGCTATGGAAACTTTCTTTATGATGTGAAGAATACTCCCATTTCTTGTTTAGAATAACAGTCTTTCTAAAGAAGTCAAAACTCAACCTTTTATATCTCCTGTCCACAGCAAGGACATAGGTTCACATTTTGTTTATGTTTAGTGGAGCAGGGGCAGTGTGCAGCTTTTAAGGTAGATCTTGCATTAACAGGAAGGTATTTTTTTCCCACTGCTTTTGCTTCTTTGATAATGAATTGAATGTCTTTCTGTTATGCATTTCAGGTCTTTATCTGTGATTGTTTCTTGACATTTCAGCTTGGTTTCAGGTCGTTAAAAGATTTATTTAACGCCTGTGAGTGCTTTGCCTAGGAGTACCACCTACATGCCTGTTGTCTGCAACGGCCTGGAGAGGGTGTTGGAGCCTCTGCAACTGGAGTGACAGATGGTTGTGAATCACAACCCAAACCTAGGTCCTCTGCAAGAGCAATAGATACTCTTAAGTGCTGAGCCAAGCCCTCGGCCTCAGGTTTTAGATAAGCATTAGCAGATTAGTCATGTACTCCATATTCATTTAATCTTCTCAAAACCAAATCTCGGGGGCTGGCAAGATGGCTCAGCAGGTAAGAGCACTGACTGCTCTTCCAAAGGTCCTGAGTTCAGATCCCAGCAACCACATGGTGGCTCACAACCACCTGTAATGAGATCTGATGCTCTCTTCTGGTGCATCTGAAGTCAGCTACAGTGAATTACGCCAGAGTGAGAGGGGCTGTAATTCAATTCCCAGCAGCCACACACATGATGGCTCATGAGTACAGCTACAGTGTACTCATACACATAAAATAAATAAAAGAAAAGAAAAATAAAAAAACAAACAAACAAACAAAAATAAAAACCAAATCTCATTCCCCTAATCTCTTATTCCTTTATTTTCCTCTTTCTGCTTATAAGAGTGACCTGCAGGAAAGTGGATGCAACTGTGGGCAACCGTATCAAGTGAGTTAAGCCTCTGTAGGAAGAGTACGCATTGTGTGTTTCCTCTCATTTCTGGGTCCTAGATTTTGCATAAAGTCATATAGGTCCAGATGATGTCAAAGCACAAGGGGAAACTGCCTAGGAGAAGGAGGGGCTAGTGGGGGGGGGGAAGGAGACTGCAGAGGGTTATGGGAGGGAGTATTCTCAAGTATACCTACAATGAAAATGGCCTAAGTAATCAAGTATGGTGAAGTGAAATTAATTATTCAACTAATTAAAGGCAGTAATGTATAGTCTTTTTTTGCTGTCTGTGATGTTCACTATTTGGCCATCCCAGGGAGGGTATCTCTTGTCTCCCTTCCTTCGTCTTTTGCATCCCATGTAAGGAGTGGCTTTATTTCAGTATATTCTTCTTCACACCCTGGTCCTGCATTTGGTTTTGCCATGATAAAACTTTATCTCCTTCATTAGCTACCTTCTAAGCTGGGTCTCTGTGAGTTCTGGGAGGGATGCTTTTACTTGCTGAATACTTTCTTAATTTAATCTAATTAACTGTTGTCCAGTGACTTTCCCCTACAGAGGGCTAAGAGAGTCTGAAAACTGGGATCTGTTCAGCAAGACTAAGGTAGCACCTTTACTATATTACACGATTAAAATGCAGTCAGTAACCGATGGCAGTTTTCAGTTATTAAAGGATTTAAGGATTTCAGTTGATTAAAGGATTTTGCTTTTGCTAGGTAACTGAGGTACCACTGAGCTACAACGTCAGCCAAATTAAAGACCATGAGTTATGACGCCTACCCTGGATTATTCAGTGAGTCCGAATAATGTTAAAAGTGAGCCTGAATAATGTTAAAAGTGTTCATATAAGAGAGATTCAGAGAAAGACTACACACAGAGGAAAAAAAGATAGTATGGAGATTAGAAGCACACACTGCTAAGCCTGGAGTGCCTGGGCAGGTACTAGGAGCAAGAAGAAGCAAGGAAGAGTTTCTGACCAGGGTGCTCCCAGACGCCTGCGGGCCTGCGTAACTTCTGAATTCTAAAATCCTAAAACTCTGAGAGAGTGCATTACTGTTTTTGAAACTACCACATTGATGGTAATCTGTTACAGTACTCTCAGGAAAACTCTTTTCCTTGCGCTGTGTTAGCACTTAAATGAGGAGGGCCGGGGAAAGGTTGGCAGGTAAAGCGGGTACCCCTAATGCATGAGGATTTGATCTGTAGTACCAGAACTCACTTTAAAAGCTGGGCAAGGTGTAACTCTAGGCTGAGCAGCAGGCAGGGGCTGGGAGGATGGAAAGGCAAATCACCGAGGGTAATTGGCTAATGAACTGATGAACTTAAAAAATAAACAGCACACTGGCTGTTCCTTCAGCCGATCTTGGTTCAGTTCCCAGCACCCATGTGGCAGCTCATAACTATCTGTAACTCCAGTCCCAGGAGATCTGACATCCTTCTTTTAGCACCTGTGCGGCTCCAGACATACCTGGGGTGCACAGACCTGGAGGCAGATGAAATACCCCCATACATAAAAAGTTAAAATATAATAAAATATGGAGAGTTTCTTGAGGGAAGAAAGCTAACATCTACTCGCCTCCCCCTTCCCCTGTGAGTATGTGCATGTAACAATTACACATTGAATTTCAGCCTCCACATGCATGTGCAGTCATGAGTGTGCACACCGAGTAAGTATGCCAGCATGTGCGCACTCGTGCACACACACACACACACACACACACACACACACACACAGAGAGAGAGAGAGAGAGAGAGAGAGAGAGAGAGGAATGAGAGGAAGCTAAAATGATTGTCTTGGTCAATGTCGTCATTGGTTATAGAATTAACAACATAAAATTGCATACTACAGAAGTTAGTTGCCTATGAAGATAATAAAATGCAAATTATTGAGGCATGACATACTTATCTTTTCATCAGTCATATCTTGATTCTTGAACGATGATCCTGATTAAGCAAAGAAGGTGTAGGATAGAAGAATGGAAGTTTTAAGTAGAACAAACATGGATGAGGCGATCGGAAATGACTGAAAGGTTGGCTTACATTTAGATTCTCTCTCTGTAAGCCACACGTGGGCTCTTGAAGACCATCCCAGGCATTTCTTCACAGGATATGGTATGCAGAGGGACCTGACACCTGCTGGGTGTCTCAGTGAGGAGAGATCCAGGCACGGGTGGGCAGGGGAAGGCAAAATGATGCTTCACTTTCTTCCTCGAATTCTCTCTTGATGGCATAAAGCCAGCGGTGGCCTAATTTAATCCTCCTGGGGGTAAGGAGGTTTTTCACTTAGAAAAATCTCTGAAGGAGAAGCAAAAGTCATAAAAAAAATAACTAATAAAAGAAAGGAGAGAATCTGAGTTCCTAGTAAGATCCCTGGGATATGGTTGGTTGCCCTAAGCTCCAAGCCATGACCATCTAGAAACGGGGAACAGGGATTTCGTCCACATTCACACATCCCGAACCAGGAGCCCATTAATCATGTGTGGCTTTTGTAATAAAACAGCATAATTAGTTCTGTTTCTCTGAACAAGCTAGAGAATTTTTGACTTGCCTTATGGGATGAATTGCTTGGTGGAAAAGGCCAGCAAGCCCCTCTGTTTAGCACCTAGAATAACAGCCTTTGTGGGGATCTAAGAGATGCAGGTGGGAGGTACAGCAGAGCTCTCCATTCCAGCTACCAGGTCTGAATTCCAGGGCTGTGCTGCTGTGTCTCCTATTCCCCCTCCCCCAAACCCCCACTGGTAATTTGCAGCTATGTCTCATCTGTATTTGTTAATATTTAGGTCAGTGAATTTCAACTTGAAGATTTGTTGATTTGAGTGGCCTTGCTTCGGGTAGACTCCATTTTTGACAGATTGTACAATTCACAAACGCTATGTTTTGAGCAGGAAAAAAGTAGCTGTGTTACAATTCTTTTGAATGAAGAGAATTGACTGCATCTATCATGGCTCTAATAATAGCAAAAGTGCTACACGTGTTCCCATCGAGTCTGAATCTAATGCTGTTCATTTACTATGCAGTACTTTCAGCATTCTAAGGCTCACACGATTCTCTTGATTTATAACTTGGTATATGTGCTTTCCCCAAGATATTTTTTCTTTATCTTGTATATATAAATACAGTGCTGTATTGGAGTCAGCTTTATTTTACAACTGGGCAAGCATATTCATCTCTCCCGGTTTGACAGCAGTCAGTGGCTAGTGCTGATAATGGAAAGTTGGACCTGGAAAGTGTGATAGATTTGATTGTCTCATGATGTGTCTACAAATGGGAGCAGGGAACCAGGGTGGCTGACGGTATGGGTGTGTGCAAAGTAAAGGGTTTGTAAAACAGGATCACAGGCTCCAAGGTTTGTGTGTATACAGTGGGGTGCAGATGAGGACATGTGTGGTAGTTGGGGTGCTTTTGAAAACACATACATGCTGTGTCTTGGCAGCTGTTCAGCCTTATGCTCTAGATCCCACACAAAAATGCTAGTCAGGAGCTTTTGTATATGGTGTTCAGGCACTCCAGAGATAGAATAGGGAGTGATTTCAGGTAATATTCCAATTATTCAGTGTGGGGAATTAATTAGAACACAAATTAAAAGGCGACAAAAGGTTACAGTTGTGTAGGTCAAATGATGCAGCCTCTGTACTGCTGGCCTGCAGGTCTCGCAGGAGACATTGCCTTGTGTTTATTGCCACCTCCTTTCTGGTGACTGTTCATGTGTATTGATGTCCCAATCTTGTCCACTCCTGGAGTCCGCAGAAGAGAATTTAGATAGCTCCCAAGCTCTCAGAATAATTTATGTGGAAAATTCTAGTGAAGAATTGGTTCTCTGAAGGCAAAGAGCTGAGCTAAGTAAAAGCTAGAGATAATCATGGCAGAGTCCAGCAGGAATAGAACTGCGATGAGGAAGTGGAGAGAGCTTCTGGGGTCATATCCACCTATCTGAGAGTGCATACCATGTGTGTTCTTTTGTGATTGGGTTACTTCACTCAGGAGGATATCCTCCAGATCCATCCATTTCCCCAAGAATTTCATAAATTCATTGTTTTTAATAGCTGAGTAGTACTCCATTGTGTAGATGTACCACATTTTCTGTACCCATTCCTCTGTTGAGGGACATCTGGGTTCTTTGCAGCTTCTGGCTATTATGAATAAGGCTGCTATGAACATAGTGGGGCATGTGTCCTTATTACATGTTGGAGCATCTTCTGGATATATGATCAGGAGTCGTATAGCTGGGTCCTCTGATAGTACTATGTCCAATTTCCAGAGGAACTGCCAAAGTGATTTCCAGAGTGGTTGTACCAGCTTGCAATCCCACTAGCAATGAAGGAGTGTTCCTCTTCCCCTACAACCTCGCCAGCATCTGCTGTGACCTGAGTTTTTGGTCTTAGCCATTCTGACTGGTGTGAGGTGGAATCTCGGGGTTGTTTTGATTTGCATTTCCCTGATGACT
>NW_022196910.1:46585712-46640775 GCF_008632895.1 Mastomys coucha
ATCTTCTTTGATTTCTTTCTTCAGAGACTTGAAGTTCTTGTCATATAGATCTTTCACTTGCTTAGTTAAGAGTTACACCAAGATATTTTATATTATTTGTGATTATTATGAAGGGTGTTGTTTCCCTAATTTCTTTCTCAACCTGTTTATCCTTTGTGTAGAGGAAGGCTACTGATTTGTTTGAGTTAATTTTATATCAAGCCACTTTGCTGAAGTTGTCCCATAGAACTGGGATATTTCAACACTATGTGGCATCACCCTGCATGTTAGGTATTCATTATATGAGGTATCATTTGTGTGCTCTATAGTTTCCTAATTTATTAAAACATGCAGATCTGTGATCTGAAGACAAAAAAGAGCTTAATGGCATAAAATCTTCTTCTCCCAAAAGGTTCCAGATTAGTTCAATGTGATGCATGGGAAAAATAAAGGAAATACAAGGTATAAGCAGGTGTCACTTATTTGTTGCTTGTTTCTTCATTGTAACAATTTTTGAGACAAAGCAAAGAAAGACATCTTTGAGCCTTGGAATCCATAAGAACAGTGGGAAGGAGGGACACATTCTTGGGGACTAGGTGGTGGGAACAGAGTAAAAAAAAGTGTAGGTGGAAGAAGCTGGAAGTCACATGATCAGGGGAGTGGCTCCTCCACTTGGCAGGTGTGAGCCTCTGAGGTTCTCAGACGTGTTCCATGGTAACCAAAAAGCAACAGCTACTGCGAGTGCATATCCCTGATACGTGTTCCACCATTTTCCTTTTGTATTCTGCTATCACATGATGACTCTATTGCATTTCATGTCTTAGCCTCTCCCCCTTTTTGCTCCTGTATCTGTATTGACTAGAGATCTAGGCTGTTTTTCCACATCACTGGCAAGCATCCTTTGTCATTACCTTTATGACTTTTAGTTGGCTCCGGTATTCACTTTCCTAATCTTAAGTGGGTCTTTTCTTCGCGAGAATTTTATACAAGTGTATAGTGTGTTTTGATCAAAACCAACCCCCCAGTTCTCACTCTCAGTCCCTACCCTTCAGTCCCTACCATCTCTACTTTTCTACCAACCCCCTCCCCGAGTACATCTCCCTCACTATTGTATGTATTTTATGATTGCAAGCCAGAGTTCAGTTGTTGCAGTCAGTGTCTACATGGGTATAGAACCATCTACTCAAGTATAGGGGTTGTATCCTACCTGGGGCTCTATCCATGAAGAAAATGTCCCTTCCCTAACATCCATCAGCACACAATAGTTTCTCAGCATGAGCTCTTCCCCAACCAATGTCAGTTGGAATTTTAACTGGCTTGGACTTATGTAGGTCTATGCATTAAGCAATGGCCTTTATGAGCTCATGCATATGCAATGGGCCTTTCATTCTCAGAGGATATAATTTTACAGCAGTTCTACCAACTTCCCGCTCTTATAATCTTCCTTTCTCCTCCTCCGTGATAATCCCTCTGTTCTAGGGGGAGGGAATGTGATGTGGATGCCTCATTAAGGAGTGAACACTTCAAGCTATATCTTTGTTTTGCTTCTTGGTAGCTTGGTAAGAATCTTCACTGAACAAACCAACCAAAAGTTTGAATAGCAGTTACATAGAGAAGCAGTATCAAGTCCTGGCTGCAAGCCTGCCTGCGCCCCTGCTGGTTCTACCTCTCCCTGGTTGCATGGCCTTGGGAAAGACATATAACTTCTCTTTTGGATTTCAACATATTAAAAGCAAATTCTTTTGAAAATTGAGCAAGAGAATCCAAAATTTGGATTTTGATAGATTAAACTATTATTCTATTATCATAACTATTGCTATTCGTAGCATATAGGATGGGTGGTGTACACAGACAGACAAGATCTGCACTGTCTTGGGACTGTTTCCTTCTACTCTTCTAAGTGTTATGAAGAAGAACACTAATGTGATAGAGACTGTGGTGGTGTGAGCCGTGGGCACCTTTGGGTGGGTGTCAGCAAACAGTTCCTTGAAGATCAGAAGCCTGAAATGAGAGTCATGAAATGGGAGTCATAGCTTAAGAAAATGAAATAGCCACACCTTTTGGTAAGAATGAATCGTAGCATGTTTTGTCATTCGTGGACTTGACCCAGCGAAGAGGGATATGCTTTTGCTCCAGACAGAGGAGCTAATGTCACCAGCAGGGACTTTGACAGGAAGGACCTGGCCTTTATTAAAATGCAGCACGTTTCATTTCTAAAGTGAGACAGTGACACCAGGCTGGTGGCCGTGGGCTCCTAGCATATTGTCTTATTTTCCCTTTGAAGAATAAGGTAATGTCTATCAAGATTAGGAAGGGGGTAGCTGGGGGCTGGGGAATGCTGGCTTGAAAGTTTGTAGGGGAGAAATGATTGTGTGAAATGAGCTTGTCAGTCCTCAGCAGTGGGATCGGGGCGATTTGCAGTGCCTATTTGGGATTTGCGCTCATGAATTTAGAACGAGGCGAGTCAACCCAGTGTGTGTCTAAAATAGTGCTTTCCCCAGAAAGGTACACTGGCAATTTATTTCCTGAGACCTATACATAACCGAAATATACTCTAGTTTTCAAGGCAGAAATTCCAAGTTGCCTCTGTAATGACTTAGTTAAGAATTCTTATTAAGCTATCTGTGCTGGCGTAGATTTGTAAATGCATGTGATCTGAGCTCCTGGGAAGTGGAGGCAGGATCATGAATGTCTCAAAAAAGCCAAACCAAACCATGCTCCCCACTGATTAACAGTTGGAGGGCCAACCCCCAAAACAAATTATTCCTAGGAAAGACTTCATGCTTTGGCCTTTTCAGCAGAACCTTCTAGAGAAATCCAAAGGTTCTGGACCCTCCTGTCCAGCACAGAAGCCAGTGGCCATTTCTGGTTTTTGATCTCTTGAACAATATAGAGCCTTGTAGCATGCCTCTGAGAAGCTGAAAGCTTCCTCTGACTCGCTTTTCTTTGTTTAAAGCGCCACATATGGCTGGTAGCTATTGTTTTGTACAACACAGTTATAGTCACTGCCCTATTGCCTTGCGACATGTGTGACTGCAGAAGAAGGATCTAAAGCTAATCCTCTTGGTTTTGGAAATCTGAAATTTACAAATTGTGGAAATGGCTCTGGGATTTGTTTTTCAAACAGACTTGTTCAACACTTGGCAGTCACTAGACTCTTCTTGGGTTTTGGGAAGTTTCTACTAGTATAGCTCTCTTTTGGAAATTCTGTGATTGAGAAAAACAAGCTTTTAGAAACCATGCGGTAGCTCCATCCAGAGACTGTCAATTGTGTGGTCTTTGGAAATACCTTCACATCTCGCAGAACTACTTACTCTGAAGTTGCAGTGTGCTGTTTGTGGTGACCTGCTCGCTTGGTTTACCTGCCTCAGATTCTCCTTTGTGAATGGCTGTTACTCTAGGCAGGATCACTGATCAGTGCTCCAACAACAAACAGAGGTTGTGTTCAGGCTTAGCCTTTTCTTGTTTTTCTTTCTGCTCCCGAGAGCACCTTTTCACATTGGCTCTTCATCCTTACTCTATTTCTGCAGTGAAACAATGTTTCCTGTTGCTCTGTCTGCTGCAGAGTTCCCTTTCTCTCCCACTTTGGCTTTCTTCCTCTCATTTGGTGGAGACAATGTGTTCCTGAGTCTTGGCAGGTGCAGCAGAGGTCCAGATGTCGCAGTAGCTCATGGCCTGTTGTCAAACAAGCCAAGGAGTGGATTGGTTTTGAACTCTAGGGAAATGTCCCTCTGCTCCAGCTTTGCTTGAGACTTCATTTTTGAAATTCTTCTCTGTGGGTAGTTCCCTAGGTCCAGTGTTGAATATTAAGGGGGTCACTGTTTTCTGTGACCATTCTTCTATCTAGGGATCGCCAGGTGCCTCATCTTAGGTCTTCCATGGGAAGCAGGGAGGTGAAGCATTGCCACAGTTCCTGAGATGTGACAGGTTACTACTGTACCCACCTTCTTCCTGCTACGTGAGACTTCAGTGGGTCCTACTGGTGAGGTAGACATCCTTTATCTCAGGTTTGGAATGGGGTGGGAGGGATCAGGAAGCAAGAGACCCTTTTGTTGGTAAAGTTTCTCTTCTGTTCTTAAATGCTGTCAGGAAAATGGAAACGAAGTGTGTGGGTGTTACTTGGTGAAAGCCAACTGTCCCTTTGCTGTCTTTTCTAATGAGTCAGTCTCTACCTGCTGGACACCAGTTCCTGTTCCTTCTCTACGCTCTGTTGTCAGGGAGGAGTGGGTGCTGAGTTTATCTTGGCTCTTGTTTCTTGTTTCTGTAACAATGGACCAATGGACATACTGGTAAGGTGAAGGCTGTGCTGATGTGGGGGTGACTTAGAAGAGCTGCCTGCTAGATTCCAAGGCCTCACACGCCCTTCCTTGGTTTTCTTCTTAAATATGTTTATTTCTTTGATTCACATTTTAACAGCCTTATTGATGTATAACTCTTATATCCCATGCTTTGTTTAATTGAAGTATATTACTTTAATGTACTCATTCAAAATGTTCTATGCGGTGATTTTTATTTGTATATTCAGAATTCTGAACTGATCAACCCTATTGATTTTTTGAAGAACATTTTTATTGCTGCACAGATAGAAATATCAATAAACCCCCAAACATATGTTAGCCTTGGAAACTGCTAATCAACTATATTTATATCTTTGCCTGCGAGATCAATATTACATATAGGCATCTGACAGATATGTTGTCATTTGTGACTTGAGTTTTTTCACTTTGGATGTTTTTGAGGTTTATTCACATGGTTAACTGCATCAACCCTTCATCTTTATTGGCAAAAATATCCCTTGATGTGGTTCTGCCACACTGTATTTATGCGTTATTCAGTTGATGGGCACTTGGGTTGCTTCTGCTCTTGGCTGTGATGTATAATGCCAGGTTGGGCATTCATGCCGTTTTTGCTTGGACATGCTTCCATGTCTCTTGGATGTCATTTAGGAGTGAAACTGCTAGATCGCATGGTGACTCTGTGGTTAATGATTTGAACAAGTGCCAAAATGTTTTACAAAGCCAGCAGTACTGTCTTCTATACTCACATCTCTGTAGATCTAACACCTGCCTTTGTTATCTGTTGTTTCTGTAGAGACCAGTTACTATCTCATAGCAGCTTTGATAGTCATTGCCTGAACAGCAGATGATGTTGAACATCCTTTTATGGCTTACTGAGCATTTGTGAATCTTCTGTGGGAGAACTCCTGCCTAGTTTAAATCTTATTTGCTGTTCTATTACTGAGTTCCAGTAGTTCTTTATTTAAACACAAGTCCCCAGTACATAAAGTATCTATTGTATAAGTGATATTTGCATTTTTCTGATTGGCTAGGTTTTTATTTCTGGAGTATCTACTCTATCTCATTAACCTATGTACTTATCTTTAAGTCAGAACCATAGTGACATGATAATTGTAACCATGTCTTTAATTTTGAAATAAAAGTTGTATTCCTCTATGCTTGTTCTGTTATTTTCTTTCTTTCTTTCTTTTTTTTTTTAAAAGACCATTTTGAGTCCTTTGAATTTCAGAGTAAATTTTAAGAACAGCTTAAAAGAGAACTGAGATTTTGGTAGAGGGTGTGTGGACTCAGTTGATTTTGGAATTGTGGTGGTTGTAATGATTTTAGACGGTCTGACTTATGAACATGGTATACCTTTCCTCTTACATAGGTCTTCTTCCACTTCAGCAAGGCTTCATAGTACTCAGCTATCAGTTCTGTATATCTGTTATGAAAATTATTCCTATGTAATTTTCCCTTTTCAAAGATATTATAAATTGAATTATCTAATAAAATATGGACATAAATTGATTTCTGGGTATTTATCTTGTACATTGTCACCTGGTCAAGCTCATTCCTTCATTTGCATATTTTCTAAACAGATTTCAAGATTTTTCATATGTAAGACTGTTTCATCTGTAAATATGGCTCTTTTACTTTTCCAATATAGGGGCCTTTTGTTTCTTCTTGTGCTTATTCTAGTTAAAGCCTATAGTGCAGTGGTAGATGGAATGGGCTAGAGTGGGTGCCATTGCCTTTCTTGTTCCTCATCCTTCAGAGAAAGAATGAAAGTTTCACGATCAAGTGTAGCTTGTGACAGATTATCCTTGGATCTGCTGTTTTTTCTTCCTTCCTTCCTTCATCCCTCCCTCCATCCCTCCCTCCCTCCACCCCTCCCTCCCTCCCTCCCTCCCTCCCTCCCTTCATTCCTTTCTTCCTTTTAGCTTTTTGGTTGAGAATTTTTGTATTCCAACTTCAGTGAATTTGTTAAACCGTGAAAGATGTTTCCTATTGTTAAATGGCTTTCTGTTTCTATTGAGATTATTGTGTGATTCAGTCCATTGTTCTATCAATATGGTATGTTAGATATGTTGACTTTCAGATACTGAAAAAAAATCCATTTTACTGTTCTATATGATCTTTTAAAAATTATGTTTTTAGAACATGTTTGTCTGTGTTCTGTTGAAAGTTTTTGCTTGTATATTCTTAAGAGATATCAGTCTATAGATTCATTTACATTCCCGATTTTTTTAGTTGTGTGATTCTCATTGCCATATTGGCCTCAGAGAGTGAAGTCCTAAGTGAGCTGTCTTTGAGTAGTTTTTATGATGCATTTGCACTAACTTTCTCTAAAGTTATGAATCCGATTTCCCAGTTTGGGGGTTCCATCCAGGTTTCCGATTCCTAATTGAGCTGATTTGGATAGTTTGCATCTGTACTCATTACTTATTGTCAACTCTACGCAAGCTAGAGTCACCTAGGCATTGAAGAATTGATAAGGTACTGTAAGTTCATTGACTTTCAGATATTGAGTTAACTGTGCATTCCCAGAACAAATTCCATGTGATTGTTATATATAATCTTTTAAAAAGCATGTTTTTAGAATGTGTTGGTTGAGGAATTGCTTCCATCACATGGACTTGTGGCTATGTCCGTGGGTTCACTATCTTGATTAATGATCGATGTGGGGAGGCCAAGCCCGCTGTTGGCAGGTGACCTTGATTTGTATAGGGAAGCAGGCTTATCAAGCCATGGGGTCAAGCTACAGAATTCCTTTAAAACCTTTTAGATTTTTATCCAGCTAAGTAATGTTTCATCATTCACTGTTGAGCTTAGTGACTTGAATTCTCTTTTATGTACCCCGTTGGACAACCATTAAAAATTTATACATTTTGTAGACATTTTCAAAGATTTAATTTTCTTGTTGATTTTTTCTCTTTCATTTCTTTCTCCTGTAATACTTTGCTTTCCCTTCTGTTTCCTGCAGATTTGCTTTACTTTTTCCTTCTCAGTGTCTTTACAGAGGGAAGCTCATTGCCTCAGGGTTTCCTTAAGATAGACATGTCAGTAAAAGCAATATACAGCAAACCAGTCGCCAACATCAGACCAAATCAAGAGAAACTTGAAGCAATCCCACTAAAATCAGGGACTAGACAAGGCTGCCCACTCTCTCCCTACCTATTCAATATTGTCCTTGAAGTCCTAGCCAGAGCAATTAGACAACAGAAGGAGATCAAAGGGATACGAATTGGAAAGGAAGAAGTCAAATTATCACTATTTGCTGATGATATGATAGTATACTTAAGTGACCCCAAAAATTCCACTAGAGAACTTATTCCTGATAAACAACTTCAGCAAAGTGTCTGGGTATAAAATTAACTCAAGCAAATCAGTGGCCTTTCTCTACACAAAGGATAAACAGGTTGAGAAAGAAATTAGGGAAACAATATCCTTCACAATAGTCACAAATAATGTAAAATACCTTGGTGTGACTCTAACTAAGCAAGTGAAAGATCTGTATGACAAGATCTTCGAGTCTCTGAAGAAGGAAATCAAAGATCTCAGAAGATGGAAAGATCTTCCATGCTCATGGATTGGCAGGATTAA
The DNA here is from genome assembly GCF_008632895.1 of Mastomys coucha. Classification (NCBI taxonomy): domain Eukaryota; kingdom Metazoa; phylum Chordata; class Mammalia; order Rodentia; family Muridae; genus Mastomys; species Mastomys coucha. The sequence continues at coordinate 46,593,575 of NW_022196910.1, forward strand.
TATAGTAAAAGTGGCCATCTTGCCGAAAGCAATCTACCGATTCAATGCAATCCCTATCAAAATTCCAACTCAATTCTTCACAGACTTAGAAAGAGCAATTTGCAAATTCTTATGGAATAACAAAAAAACCTAGATATTGAAAAGAATTCTCAACAATAAAAAACCTCTGGTGGAATCACCATCCCTGACCTTAAGCTGTACTACAGAGCAATAGTGATAAAAACTGCATGGTATTGGTACAGAGACAGGCAGGTGGATCAATGGAATAGAACTGAACACCCAGAAATGAACCCACACACATATGGTCACTTGATCTTTGACAAAGGAGCTAAAACCATCCAGAGGAAAAAAGACAGCATTTTCAGCAAGTGGTGCTGGCTCAACTGGCGGAATGCAAATCGATCCACTCCTATGTCCTTGTACAAAGGTCAAGTCCAAGTGGATCAAGGACTTCCACATAAAACCTGATACACTGAAACTAATACAAAAGAAAGTGGGGAAGAGCCTCAAGCACATAGGCACAGGGGAAAAGTTCCTGAACAGAACACCAATAGCTCATGCTCTAAGATCAAGAATTGACAAATGGGACCTCATAAAATTACAAAGCTTCTATAAGGCAAAGGACACTGTTAATAGGACAAAATGGCAACCAACAAATTGGGAAAAGATCTTTACCAATCCTATATGCAATAGAGGGCTAATATCCAATATATTCAAAGAACTCAAGAAGTTAGACTCCAGAGAATCAAATAATTCTACTAGAAAATGGGGTACAGAGCTAAACAAAGAATTCTCAAGTGATGAATACCAAATGGCTGAGAAGCACCTAAAGCAATGTTCAACATCCTTAGTCATCAGGGAAATGCAAATCAAAACAACCCTGAGATTCCACCTCACACCAGTCAGAATGGCTAAGATCAAAAACTCAGGTCACAGCAGATGCTGGCGAGGTTATGGGGAAAGAGGAACACTCCTTCATTGCTGGTGGGATTGCAAGCTGGTACAACCACTCTGGAAATCACTTTGGCAGTTCCTCAGGAAATTGGACATAGTACTACCAGAGGACCCAACTATACCACTCCTGGGCATATATCCAGAAGATGCTCCAACATGTAATAAGGACACATGCTCCACTATGTCCATAGCAGCCTTATTTATAATAGCCAGAAACTGAAAACAACACAAATGTCCCTCAACAGAGGAATGGATAAAAGAAAATGTGGCACATCTACACAATGGAATATTACTCAGCTATTAAAAACAATGAATTTATGAAATTCTTAGGGAAATGGATGGATCTGGAGAATATCATCCTGAGTGAAGTAACCCAATCACAAAAGAACACACATGGTATGCACTCTCTGATAAGTGGATATTAGTCCACAAGCTCAGAATACCCAACCCACAAACCACAAGAAACTCAAGAAGGAAGACCAAAGTGTGGATGCTTCATTCCTTCTTAGAAGAGGGAACAAAATACCCATTTAAGGAGTTGCAGAGACAAACTATGGAGTAGAGACTAAAGGAAGGACAATCCAGAGACCTGGGAATCACCTAGGAATCCTTTCCATATTCAATCACCAATACCAGACACTATTGTGGATGTCAGCAAGTGCTGGATGAGAGTAGCCTGATATAGCTGTCTCCTGAGAGCCTCTGACAGTACCTGACTAATACAGAAGTAGAGACTCATAGCCATCCATTGGACTGAGAACAGGGTCCCTAATGAAGAAGCTAGAGAAAGGACCCAAGGAGCTGAAGGGTTTGCATCCCTTTAGGATGAACAACAATATGAACTAACTAGTACCCTCAGAGCTCCGAGGGACTAAACCATCAACCAAAGAGTACACATGATGGGAGCATATGTAGCAGAGGAGGCCTAGTTGGTCATCAGTGGGAGAAGAGGCCCTTGGCCCTGTGAAGGTTCTATGCCCCAATGTAGGGGAATGCCAGGGCCAGAAAGTGGGAGATGGTGGGTTGGTGAGCAGGGGGAGGGGGGAAGAAACAGGGATTGTTTTTTGTTTTTGTTTTTGTTATTGTTTTTTTTTTTTGGAGGGGTAACCAGGAGAGGAGATATCATTTGAAATGCAAATAAAGAAAATATCTAATAAAAAAAAGGAGATAGACATGTCTAGCTAGAGACTTCCTTGTAAGTACTACTTTTGCTGCATCTCATTAAATTGTCTGTGCTTTATTTCATTTTTGTGCATTTTAGTAATTACTTGTATTTTTGTGATTCCTTTATTCCTTTAATTTTATCCTTTTATATTATATTATTCATTATTTATATTATAAATTATATTATAGTATATAATTATATTATTGTATAATATATTTATATATAATGATTATATTATTGTATTCATATATAGTATATATTTATTATACCACATGTTATATTAACATATAATCTAATTATACATCAATAGATAATATATTATAATAATGATATAATAATATTGTTATACATTATTATGAAAGATATTCATTAATATCCCTTAATCCAGTTTTATTTGGAAATGTTTTCTTTAAATTTCTGCATAATTATGAAATTTTTAATTTCCTTTGCCACTGACTTGAAGTTTTATTTCATTCTTCTCATAAAACAGACTTTGTACATCACCAGTTCCTTCAGATACATACTTCGGCTTGTTTGATGGCATACTATGTGGTCTACCCATGGAATGATCCTTGCTCACTTGAGAAGGTTGTACTCTGCTTGCTGTGTGCTGGAGGGTCCTGTATGTTAGGCTTTGGTTTATGACAAATATGTAGTCTTAAATTTTTGTTGACTAAGAGCAGTTTTACCAAGATGTTTAATCTGTACTTGTTGGCCTTTTCAGAGCTGTAAAGGACCTGTCTGCCTGTTTCATTGTGCTCAGAATAGCTGCCTATTCAAATGCAAAGGAATTAAGTTATATTAAAAACAGGCCAGGAACTGGGGAGATCACTCAGTAGATAAAGTGTGTACTATGTAATTGTCAGGACTAGAGTTTGAACTCATAGACCTCATGTAAAAGCCTGGCAGGCATGGCTTTTTCTAGACACTATATTTCCAGCACTTAAGGGAGAGGGCTCCCTGGGGCAAGCTGCTGACCCAGAGTAGTCAAAGTGCTGACTTCCAGGCTCAGAGACTCTTTCTCAATAAATCAGTGGTAAATGTTTGAGGAATACATAGGCTCTCAGATTGAGGCACATGCACAGAAATTGACATGCATACCACATACACATATATATGTATGTATGTACAGAAAAAGAAAGATTTTAAAAGGTTTTTTGTTTTTGTTTTATTTTTTAGTATAGAATAGCGTTTATTTAGGGCATGGGGAGGGGAGTTAAGAGGGTAGCAGAGACAGAGAAAGGCAGAGAGAAGAAGAGAGTAGGAAGTGCTGGTTGGCTATGACCATGTGGAGAGAGGGGGAGGGAATGGGGAGAGAGAGGAGCAGAGGGGCAAGAGGCAAGGGAGAGAAGCAGGAGTAAGAGTGATTAAAAAGTTTTAATGATCTTAATATTATAATCTGGGTCTCACATGTCTAGTCTAAGGTGTGGGTGTTAAACACAGCCTGACTTCTCATGTTCTTAAACCCAATAGAACTATTGGTTCCCAGTCACCCATAGAACATGTTCACAGATTCAGAAGAAACCCACAGATTTTAGTGAATATGAATCATGCTTTACAGTCCCACCCCTGTCCCTGGTTGTCCTTGTTAGCTCTGGTTGTCTTTCATGAGGACAGAATTTAAGATCTAATGTGTGCAGACTATGGCCATATCATCACACATGTACGTTTGAAGACAGAAGCATTTCAACAGTTTATTGAAATTTCTGTTCTTTATAGTCAGTTTTGGGTGGTGTGTGGATAGATCCTGTTTTGTCAAAGCATGTTCTCTTCCATGAAACTGCTGTAATTGAGGCTAACGTCTCCCATTAGTATTGTAAACCGGGATTTAAATTGAGATGGTCTCTGGTTCAATGCACCCTGGAGAACTCAAGAATTGTTCCATTTGATAAATAATAGGGTTCTCATTGACACGGTTACTATTGATTAAAATATGCTTATATTACTAAGTATATTTTGGGGTGGGTTGAATTTTTCTGTACTGCACCAAGTCACCATTAAAGATCTGTCGGGCTTTATTCCAACAATGTTATTAATAGACCATTTACCTTTCACAATGTGAATTTGTGAATGCCCTTCCCACTGTTGAAAAAAAATGGTTTGTCCAACTTACTGTCCTGTGCTTTTTTGCTCAGATATCACGATTACTTGGCGACATAACTTCTTTATAAATAAACATTTTAATGAATTGTTTTTACTTTACTTTTACCCTTCAAATTATTATATATGACCACTTGACTGTATAAGCACTCAGCTATGTGGGAGAAATATTTCTTCCGTCCCCACCCTGCATGACAATGCATTCTTTCTCATTTGCAAAAAGGTCAAGTCTCTAATTGTCACTAATGGATCATTTCCATTAGAGACTTTTTGTTGAGGCCACATGACTGATGTTAAAATCTGATTACCCATTAGGATAGTTTGTCTTTTAGGGATCCTGTCTCGAGGGCTGTTTGGTGTTATATTTAAACACGTGTGTGCAGTAGAAAAGCCAGATGTCGTGGTTTTCACTCTCTGCCTGCTCACATTAGTGGGTGATCTTGATTGAGCAAGCATGCAGTTTCCCTGGGTTCTGGTAGGCACCATGCAGAGCAAGAGTGTGTCCATCTGCAGGTGATCTGCATAGCTGTAAAGCACCTAGTAAGTGCCAGGCCCACAGAACACTTCTCAGGACTATTAGCTTCTCTTTTCTAAGCGGCAGGAGAGCTTGGTTTCTTTCTTTTCCTTTATTAGGGTGAGTAATTAAACATTATACCCAGCTACAGGCTCAGCTTTGAGATTTTATTTTTTTAACATTAGTTTTATATGAACTACATCTGTGTTCTTCAAACCTGACCTAGGCCTCCAATGTAGTCAGAACGTCTTTTCCCCCCAAACAACTTTGACTCCTTCTCTCAGCTATAACATTAACAAAAAATCCCAACTTCCCTAAGTTTTTGACCGTTAAACATTTTAGGCAGTTATTGTATTTATTCTTGTTCTGACCTTGTCTATTAAAGAGTTATATTTAATATGTTGCTACTGTTGGGGGGTCCTAAAACTAGAATTATTATTTATCTGCATCCTTAAGAATAAACACAGCAGTGCCAATGCACTTTGTTTTTCCACATAGGCTGTATGTTTGTTTTGAAATCATTTCCACCTTTCCTCTGTGCCTCCATCTCTGAAGCAGTCAATAGAGCTCATCATATTCATTCCTTTAGCTGCTACTCAGATTCCATTAAAGGTCTTGATGCTGTTGGCCCGATGGTGTTTGAGCCAGGGATTCCATTTCCCACTAACAACTAATATCATCCATTAGTTTCTTCCTTACAGAGTGACAGTGTTTACTGGGCTTCCAGAGCCAGTTTTGGAGCTTAATGTTGGAATGTTGTAAATTAATCTGACCATATTTGGCTTTAAAAATAGCCTTTAAGAATGAGATAAAGGTTTTCTGTTTAATGATGATTAATAGCCTCCTTGGATGTATTCATATGAGGAGCTGAAGATAATTTTGTCATCAGGCCACTTGTCTAAGGGTACAAGCAGATGGGTCTTGCTCCAAAGCCTGGAGGCAAGCAGAGCAGATGCCCCTTTAATTGCTTGGGGAAGAAGTTGCACGCAGCCATGTCTCCCTCCAAAGGACACTCTGATTGTCACTGTGACAACTTTCAGATGTGAGGCTTCTGAAACCTCATTGCATTCACTCAGTAACATCTTCCTGGACCGTACTACAGCTCTCTACTCGAGGAAGAACCAAGAAGGATTTCCGGTGAATGCAGGCTCTAAATCTGAAGTGGTAGCAGATTTACACAGAGCATCAGACTCACTCGGAAGCAGAAGTGTTAGACTGCGGCATGGAAATCGCTCATGCCCTCCAGCCAAAACCTAGTGATTCCCACTATCTCCTAGGGCTTTATAATCTTGCAATCTGTTTATGGGACAAATAATGTCTTTCTTAGCAATTGGTTGTCAAGATGGCACTTTGACCTGATCCACAGCAAGCACATACACATGGTAATGAGGATGACGTTTAGTTTCTTGAAAGATGTGTAGCTATGATCACCACTTTGCTCCCTGTTGTATGAAGTTGATAAAGTTAACCATGTTAGCCAGTCTCATGAGTGCAGCACCTTCCCTGGCAAGGCAAGCCAGCCAGCCTTTCCCTCTTGAGAGTCTATTAAGAAACATTTAGCTTCTCATCTGATGATCTGTTAATTGGGTAAATCAACAAGTCATACATTCTATCAATGTCTGGAGCAACAATCTAAAATTCCTAAAACCTCGATCAAAACTCAAACAGATATTCTAAAATGCAAATTCTGAAACATCAGAGAAGTTGTACATAGTGGGTGCTTGCAAATATTTGGTTGTTTATTGGTTGAAGAAGTAAGTAGAACATTTAGATTACAAGAAAAATAGACTTTCTACATTACATTGCACCATCGAGAAAGATTACTGTTTGTAGTTTTTTCTTAATTCCTTATTGATTTGAAGAATTTGTGATTGGAAGAGGCTGCTAGGCTTCTCCTCCTCACCTCTAGTTTTGTAAGTGAGGAGACAAAAGCTCACTGGGGTGAAATGACCAAAGAAGGCAAGCTAGTGAGGGAGGTAGAACTTAGCTGAGGCTGGTGATGGCCTAGAGGAAGTTCATCCGGGGCTTTCCCAAGTCTTGTCCATCAGTACTATTGAGTGGGTATTCAAAACAAGGTCGGGGGGTGGGACATGCCGGGAGAAGCGGAGTTTCCAAAAAATGTTTTCTCAAAGGAAACAAACAACCCTACTTCACATGAAGGACAGGCATCGTACATGTTGCTCCCCAGTGGGCCCAGGAGGCAGAGAATGAAATAGCTCTGTTCATAGGCATGACTTAGAATGCTTTTAGTGAGACATTGGTCCAACAAGCTGTTGAAGAGTCCAGGCTGAAGGTAATTCCCATTTCTATAAGGGGAGGGACTGCTTAGGTGTGTGATAATGTTGGTGTGGGTAGATTTTTCTTTTAGGTAGCTCTGTGTTCCTTCCAAAGTGTGATGGAGACCCAGCCCCACACGTGAGCCTGCATGTGGGACAGGTGGTCAGTGTTCTACTGTGAGACTTGGATGCAGGAGAAAGAGTACATTGGCAAGAAGATGGAGGTCTGGAAAAGAGCCTATTGGAAGAGGGAGGGAAGCTGGGACTGTAATGTTTCACGTCATTGTGTCTTGAAGATTGCTCCCATTTACCACTATCATTCATCTCCACTCAGTGATTATTAACTTAGTGACTTACAGACACAAACTGTTCTAAGTGTTTGAGCTACTGGAAAGAACAGTAACTTTTGTCTGCTCAGTGCCTTCATCCTCCTGGGGGAGGAATTAAATTATCTCTCTCTTCTTCTCACCTGTTCCTTTGATCTACTTATTTCTTCATTCTTACTTCCCACTCCCATCTAGAAATACCCAGGAACTCAACTCCATTATTATGTATTTCACCTTCTCTGACCCATGTTTAAGTTTTTTTTTTGTTTTTTGTTTTTTTTTTTTTTGTAAGCCAACATGGCCGCTATCAGCTGAAGCTCCATGAAGTCTTCTTACCTCTGTGTGGAGTTCCTGTTTGCAATTTTGAATGCCTTCAGATAATTTTCACACAAGATTTTTGCCAGAGCCACTGCAACAATTGCTGGGACTTTGGGTATCAGTTAAGGTGGAGCATGGAAGCCAAGTTTTGAGTTAAGTAACCTCAAGGTCAGGTCAGTTAGGGAAAGGGCGTTGCAGCTGGGACTCGAGGTGAGACTGACGATGGTGGAGAAAAGCATGCAGCCCATTTACAAAGACCACCCTGGATTGTAGACGCTGGGGATGCAGAATGCTTGTCATCAGAAGGATTTTGATTTACGGTGCTTTTTTAGGGTGAGATGAAACATCTCAGAGGTAGTAGGTGTTGCTGAAAATGACATTTTATCTTTGAAAGCCTGAATGGCAGCACTCATTTTTCTCCTTTATCTCGATGATGGAAAAAATCTAATCTTTAACAATCTCAACCCTTATTTCCCTAACTGTTCTCATTAGAAAGGTGATTTGGCCTTCACACTGGAGTTCTAGGAGGTTAAAATTGAATCAGATACAATGACATTATAAATCAAAATGTCTTTGAACCCTATAATAGAAGACATTAATGTAGTGCATATTTTATTCTTAAAATAACTCATAAGATAGTTAATTATAGTAGAATGTTGTTGACATTATCTTATTTTATTATTTGTTTTGTTGGATCCATTATTCTTAGATGTCAGAATGCTCTCATGGTCTTCTTGTGATGTCATATTTTCCAGAATAGGCTGCTTTAGTAGATTGTATTTATAACACACTCTCTTTATAATATAGCACAGACACCCTTTTTCTTAGGATCTCTTTGATGTCTTTCCCCTTGGAATCTGGGTTGTCTGACCAAGAGTTGAAAGTGATATGTGTTAGTTCTGAAGCTACATCACATACTGTTGTGTCCTTCCTTCTTCCTTATCTTCCTGGGGTGTTTGTTCTTGGCAGCCATCCTGCTAGCTGTGAGCAAGCATGTAGGTAGACTGCCTTGCTGCCCAAACAAGGTACTGCCTGAGAGCTAGCATTAACTCATGAGATGCAGAGATCCTGATAGCCTTCAGGCCCAGAGTGAACCTGCTCCCAGCTTCTCAGCCATTTCAGCTGGTATTGTGCAAGCCAGAGAGCAGTTCTGTTCAGATTGAGGGCTCCTGGACCAAACAAAAAAGTTTTAAGTCCTTTTAAGTCTTTGAGTTTGGGGTTGTTTATTTTATAGCAGAAGACAAGAAGAGGAAGCTGCTAGCATATTTTTGACATTAATCTGCCTCATGAATCACATTTTAAAGAGAAGCTACATATTTCGTTTGTCCACACTAAAGAACAAGATCTTGAATGAATCTCACAGCTAAATAGAGACCACGAGTCCCACTTCTTGGATACTAGTTTCCAGATGAACATTTAGTGGGTTGGTTAAGAGTGGGACTATCTATATAACTCTGTCATATATTAGTTGGTGGACAAGTTACTTAGTCTCATCATCCATAGAATGGGTATAGTACTAATAGCCTTAACTTAGAGTTTTGAAGATCATGTGATTTAGTACATGTAAAAATCTTAGAATAATACGTGGAACAAACCAAGCAGGGAATGGATGATGGATATTGTTAGTAGTAGCAACATAATCCTGATGCTTTATGGATGTGCTTCAAGGATTTGTCATGGGTAAAAGAACCCAATTCCAATAATGATTACATCAGCTTTCTGTGTATTCCTATAAATGACGAATCATGCAGTGACCAAACCATGTGGTGTATTTTCATCGTGATCTCAGGTTTACCTCAATGATGTGCTCTGATGACAGTTGCTAGCCTGCAGAGACACTGAGCTCATTTTGCCCCAGACTTGGTTCCCCTGGCACTCTGAGGATGTCTGTTTCATTGTAGGCTCTTTATAAATACAGCTTCCTTTTTGCTTCTGAATTTCAGCTGTTAAGTAGAGAGCAGAGGCTTAATTTATCCATGCATTTCTAAGTATGGCTTGCTTTCTTGAGGTTTTTTTTTTTTTTTTTTTTTTTTTTGTAAATTGTTTGCTGTGGTCACGTAATATATCTCTAGCCGGAACATCTTCGCTGCTGTTGTCTTTGCTGTAATTGCTGTCTTCTGTGTGTTGCAAAGATAGAAGGCAGGCTTTAAATCTCCTTGGTGGGGAGAGGCTCTTCCTGCTAGGAGTCTGATTAGAAAGTAGATGTTGTGCAAAGCAGATGCTCTGATACTTCCTGGGGAAATTACTAAGTACATGTTCAATGGCAGCATCCAGGGGCCTGCACAGTACCCTGTAGGTCAGTGGTTCTCAACTTGTCAATTGCAATCCCTTTTGGGGTGGCCGGTTGAACAATCTTTTCACAAATATTGCCTAAAACCATTGGAAAATACAGATATTCACATTACAGTTAATAACAGAAGCAAAGTCACAGTTATGAAGTAGCAACAAAAAATAAAGTTGTGGTTGGGGTCCCCACAACACGAGGAACTGATTAAAGGGTCACAGCATTAGGAAGGTTGAGAACCACTGCTGTAGCTTACATGGATGCCACCAGCTGGTGAAGTGTGAATATTGCACTCATTTGCTATTTAGTGGATTTATAGTTTGTGAAAATATACACAACTTATTTAAATTAACAAATAGCATAGGGAAATATTTAAAATGTTCTTTTTTAAATAGCTGAGTTAGTTTCTTGCAAATGACATACCTTACTTTTGTCTGTGTACATGTGTATGAGTGTTCATTTGTGTGTGAGTGCACATGCATGTGATGTGTGAGTGCATGTGGAGGCCAGAGGACGAGCTCATTTCTCAAGTGTTCTCTCCCTTGGTTTTTGAGACAGGGTCTTATTCTGGCTGAGGCTTGCCAGTTTATCTAGACTCGCTGGCCAACGATCAACAAGCTTCTGCATGTTTTTGTCTCTCTAGCAGTGGGATTTCAAGTGTGGGCCGTCATGGGCACAATTGTTTTTTGTTTGTTTCGGGGGTTGAGGGGGTTAAACTCAAGTTCTTGTAATTGCATGGCAAGTACTTTACCAACTGCGGTATCTCTCCAACCCCCATAAACCTTATTCTTTTACATTATTATTTTTGTTTAGTAGACAGAGTAATGGGCTTCCTTATGAAGTTTCCACACATCCGTGTCATTTTACTTTGTTTCTATTGGTTCTTCCCTAAGGCCCTCTCCCATTTCCGGCTGATTCCCTTCCTTCCTCCAGGGTGCCCCCTCTGCTTCTGTGCTGGCTGGTCATTATTACCCTCTTTTCCCCTCTTTTAGGATCCTCTACTCTTCTCATAAGCTTCTTGCTTCTTTCTAGTTTCATTACCCTCTACATCTATTCATATATAATTTTAGATTTAGATTCTTCATATGGGAGAAAACATAAGGTAATAGTCTTTCTTATTAGGAATTTGTTTATTCAAAACATCAGTGAAGGTCCATTTACACTTAGTAATCGTGGAGTTGTTCTTGTCATTGCAAGTCAGAGCCTTGAGTTCTTAAAAAAAAAAAAAAAGGAACAATAGTGCTTTATGTTTGTGTTGCCTGTTTCAGGTGTCAATTTTAGAAGAATGAAAACTTCACATCATTGTTTGGGTAGGAAGCTGTCAGGTACCTTTTACTTTATAGAGAAACCTGAAACCACAGCTGGAAAAGGGCTAACTTAAGTTAATCTTGGCTCTAACAACAGGATCAAAAGTTTCTGTGTCCCCTGCAGTGAGGAATCAGGAGGAAGGAGATTGGTGTTCTGGTGGCAGGCAACCCCATGGCCATAAAGGGGGCTCAGGTGTGGGACAGCTGCCCTTTCAAGCTTGACTTCTACATTCCAGGAGAAGAGAAGACAAGGGAGAAGAAGCAACACTAAGAAAAATGTGTTTTAAGCCATTTAAAATCAAGAAGACTGTGTGACTTCCAGCCACTCTGTTTATTGGACTTCCGCTCACCATGTCATGACATCTACTAAGTTGGAAGAGTTAGCTTAGCTTAATCTGCTGCTGCATAACAAATTGCTCTACCTGTGTGCCAGTAACTCAGTGGCAACTTTGTTGGTATCTCTGTCCTCAGGCTTCTCATAACAGTGACCCAAGTAACAACAAGCAAGGGACTGCAATTTCACTGGAAAACTTGAGAGGAACACACTCCCTCTCACATGGTTTGGGTTCAGAACCAGTTGGGTTGACAGTGTTGGCTTTTGTTCCTCACAGGCTGGCTGTTGACCAGAGTTCTTCTGTTCCTTCTCATGAATTCTCTCCACAGAGCATGCCAGACATCATCCTTAGCTTGTCTTAAACTGAGCGAGAGTTAGAGAAGGCAGGAAAAATGGTGGCTACCATCTTCTATTTTTTGTTGCTGGTATTGTTATAGAGGGTTTGTATGAGACAGGGTCTCACTCTGTGGCCTAGCTTGGCCTCAGGCTCATAGTGAGAGTCCTACCTCAGCCTCGTAAGTACTGGTATTATAGCTGTGAGCTATCATGCAACGCTTCGGTTTTGTTTCAAGTTTTATTCAAAAGTGGTTCTGTTCCAGGATTCTGCTTTTATGCATGGCAGTGGTCTGCCTATGCTCAGTAGGAGTGGCTGCATGTGCCATGGACATGCAGAAATTAGGATCTCTATGAGCCATGATTATAGGTTTTCCACCATATAAGTCAAGGAAGACCAATACTTTCAGCATATATGCTACAACCACACAAGGTCCTGAAGGACAGAATGGTCTGTATGCAGTTAGCCCTTGCCATCACAGAGTGGGTGCAAAATACCAGGTGTGGGGAGGATAGGAACTGGAGTTGAGCTCTACATGTGCTGCCTAGTCAATAAATTAACTCATGTCTTTGACCCTCTGTTCTCTCAACAAAGTCCTAAAGTCATTGTCTAATTTAAACGAGAAAACAAAGCATAAAAGCATGTGTTGTGAACTCTGCCACCTGTAGCTCTTCAGTCACTATACAGCGGAGCTAAAACGAGAATCCAGCTTTTCCCCACCCCCCAGCTTCTCCTCATCCCCAACCCAGCAGCTGTTTTCTTTAACACAGCACCATAGAGCCCTGATGTACAACTCTGGAGACACACTGTAGAAGCCTAACATTTAGACCATTGACTCTTTTTAAAAAATAAACTACCACCCTTTTGAGAAGGCCATTTCCACAACTATCTGGGCAAATGTCAAGGAGCCATGCACATGTCCTTAGAATATCTATGCTTATGCAAAAGTGGCTTTCTTTGGACTTTGAAAAGCTTTTGTTTTTTTTTAAGTGGAGGCTTTATATTTTGGATCTGCCTTTGGGTTACATAAAGATACATTGAGACCTTATTATAAAGCAACCATTTACATTTGTGTGCATGCACACTTGCACTGGTGTGTTTACTTTAAGTCTAAATTACTGTTTTTGTAATAGATAAAAATTGAAGTTTTAAAATGAAATTCCTTGAAGTACCTTTGAGTAGGTTGAATATTCTGTCTCTAGATTTCAAGTTCTTGTTAAAGCAGAACTACTAGCATAATATAATGGTCATTATATGCCTATTCAGGCTTCATTCAACTCGTTTGGTTTGAGTGTCTGCTTGGACAAGGTACCAAGGAAGTTTCCACTGGGGAGATGTAAGTGGATGTCAAAGAAGTGATCCCTGAACAGCGATAATTCAAATGGGGTTAGTTTCCCATAAGTATCTTCGGAAACACTGAGCGTTAAGGGGGATTAGAGAGGGAGGGACCACTTCAAGCTTGTAAATCAGAAAAAGGTCACTCTAGAGCAAGGCTGCTCCTGAATAGAGATTAGGCAATTAAGCATTTGAAAGCAAAGTTTGCCCACAGTGTCACCTTCTCGGCTCAGGGCTTGGTTGACAGTGTTGTATGCTGTCATTCAATACAAGGTTGCCCTTTAAACCAAAATGCTCAATCCCCTTGCCTTAGGACAAACAAGAAATACCACATTTGCAGATAGGACTCAGCCCTGCTGAATGTGGGTCCTTTATATTCTCACATGATAATCTGGACAGTGCCAAAAGGGGAAGAATGGGTCAAATCAGAAAACTCCCAAGTAGAAGGCGGGCAAGCTAGAGAGCCACGCTTTCTCCAGGGTGGCTTTCTCACAGTTATTCCGTGGTTGTGAAGAAACTGACTCTGTCTGAGAGTCTGCCATTGTCTTTGGTAGAGAAGGCATCCTCTTGTTTTGTTTCTGAATTTACAAGGGTGCTAATTTCATAGCCGTGAGAAAGAAGTGAAGTAACGTGAACGGCTCCTCAGAGAGGAGCCTAGTGTGTAGTAAACACTCAGTGTGTTAACTCTTAAAATTGTCGGAGGTGTGATGGATTCCTAAGATGCTAGTCTCGTACATTTAGATGGGAGATTTAGATGGGAGATTTTTCAAAGGTAAAACGTGCTCACAGCACTTTGTCTTTCCACAGATAATGGTGAACCGAACAAATTCAGTGAACTGGACTAGATTAGCCTCTTCTTCTGACCCTGCCTGCCGTCTGGATTCTTGTAAAAGAAAGGGCTTTTAGGATGCCAGGCTAGTTCTCTACTCTCTATACAGTTAGCGCAGTTCACACCTAGTTCCCTGGGCTGCCACAACACAGCAGGAAAAAACTGGGTGCTCAAAGACAGTGGGACACTCTTGGTTCACAATGCCTGAGGCAGAAAGCCCAACTCAATGTGGCAGCAGGCTCGGCTTCCCTCCAAGACTATGGCTAGCATCATCTGTGCTGCTCTCTAGCCTTTGGTGCTGCTCATACTCTGTCTCCTCCCCATTTCTTCCTCAGTTATCTGGTGCCATTCTTCTCTTATGTCTAAAATTCCTCACAGCATCTTAACCTCACAAGGATAGCAGCCATATTGGATTAGCATGCCCTGATGCCTTCATCTTAATTTAACTACTGTGAAGACCCTTTTTTTCGAGATAAAGTCATGTTCACATTACTTATATGGCTGCATATCTTTTTTTTTCTTTGTAGAGAAAGAATTCACCACTAAGTGGCTGTCTCTCCATACTGAAGCTTAAGGCTCTAGGAGGGGCCAGTAGATGCTTTGATGAAGATATGTTGACAGGGGCTGAAGGGCTTTGAGAAGCTTGAGTAATGGCTAGAGTGGCTGACTTGGCTGCTAAGCTGCTCACTCTCCTGAGTGTTAGGGAACTCCAGGTCAAAGGCGATTTCAGTTACCCAGAGGTAGCAGCTCCTGGAAGACAACAGGTATCCCTTTTTGTTTTGTTTTGTTGCTGTCAGTGGGAGTTCTGTGGAGTGTGGATGTGTGAATCCTTAGATAGGGCTATGGAGTCAAAGTGTTCAAAATTTATTATTGTACTAGGGTTGAGCCATGTATTTTCTGTTTGATTCCTTGGGAGGACTCACGCAGGACATCTCAGCGGACTCAGTCCATCACATAACCTGGAGAGAAGTCCAGACAATGGAAAGCTTAGAGCGCCAGGATGTTGTTGAGGGTAGACAGCCTGGTCTTCCTTAACTTCTACAGTCTCGAGCCAGGGCTGTGTCATGGTCCACAACTCTCCCATTTGTCTCCGTGGATCCTGAAAGCAGCAGATAAAATTTTCAAAGGCTTAGCTGCCTGTAATTTAAGAATGAACTTGGTTAGAAGTCAGATCAAGCAAAAAAAAAAAAAAAATGAAAATGTCATTGCACAGAGGAAAATGACCAAGCTGATGGAAATGTTTTTAAAAATAGTAATTTGTATTCTCTATCTGCCTCACGGGTTATTTTAGTTTGCTTTTTTTTTGTCTTAGCCTTTGAAGCAAATGCTTCTCTTTATGGGTGTAATCTAGTAATGGCTAGTATTTGTTGGAGGGAATGCTGAAGCTAACACACGAAGCACTATCAGCTGCTTTCTTTCTCAGGAGACGCAGGCCATCTGAGGCGTTGCTAGGGGTTATGGATAGAGAGTGAGGGGCAGAGAGCATGGTCATGTCCAATGATGCAGCTAAAGCTAGAGGAGGTGAGTTAGGGAGATGGCTCGGTGGCAAAGCGCTCATTGTACAAGTGTAAGCCCCTGGGTTTGGCTCCCCAGAGCTCATGTTAATCGTAGACAGGCCTGGTGAACAGTGCAATCCCAATGCTTATGAGCAGAGAGAGGGCATTTCCAGGATAAGCTGGCTAGCTAGACAAGCTGGACTGGTGTGCTCTGGTATCAGTAAGAGATCCTGTCTCAATATATAAGGTGGAGTGTGGTCGAGGAAGTCATATGTGTCAATCTATGATCTTCATGTGCATATATCGACTAACACATGTGTGCCTTCATTTATGTAAACATGCATGCACACATACATGCAAAGGAAAAAAGCTAGGTAAAGCATCTATACTCTTTGATTTTGATAGATATGCATTATAATTTATATACTTTATAATTAATATATTACAATTTATAATTCCAATTGTTCCCAGATTAAACAGAAGTTTTTCAAATTACATCAGTAAATTATATAATAAAGTTCATCCTTATTGTCATTTTATGAGTGTAATGAATAGCAGTTTCATCTCCATCAACAAGTTGTTCTACAAACCATGAAGTCTGAATCAGTGTATTAGCTTACACTGAGCTAGTTTTCTTGATTCATATTGAAAGTTGGAACTTTAGAACTTTACAGAAAGAAGAACCCAATTGTGGAGGAAATGTTTACTGATTGTTCTATTGTAAAGCTTAGGAGAGCTAACTGTTACTCTCATGTACAACAACCAAAATATAAGACAAGCCAAACACAATAGGGATATATACTGTGATTCCCAGTTCATGAAGTAAGAGAGTCATAGAATGCCTTCTTCACACAGAATATCACATATCACTTTTAACACTGTAGGCTAGCTTTGCAAAGCTTGAGACTGGAGAGATGGTTCAATAGTTAGGAGCACTGGCTGCTCTTCCACAGGACCAGGGGAATTTCCTGAACCCACTGTAGGCTAGCTTTGCAAAGCTCAGAGACTGGAGAGATAATTCAATAGTTAGGAGCACTGGCTGCTCTTCCTCAGTACCAGAGGAATTCCTTGAACCCTCTTGGTGACTCGATCACAACTGTCCATAACTCCAGTCCCAGGGGATCTGATGCTCTTCTGGCCATCTCAGGCACCACAGACACATGTGATGTCCAGACATACATACAGTCAAAGCACGCTTTATATGTATGTGTGTGTGTATAATATATATTTAACTTTTTATACTATAGATTAGCTTTGTCCCCCACATATGCATATATATATGTACACATATATATATATACATATATATACATACAAAACAATATACATGTATATACAATATATATATATATATCTAAGCTTTGACAGTAGAGATTAGCTTTGAAGCACAAACACACACACACACACACATGGCAAATCTAACCTACAAACCTACAGTCTTAAAAGTTAGATGTGATTATTCTTTGTGTTGAGATCATGATTTGGAAAAAAGGCATGTTAGGACTCTCTGAATACTGGTAATGGCTACTTCATGATCTGGGAACTGATGATTTCAATGTTTATTTTTTTGAAATTTTATCAAGCTCTATACTTAATAATCTCTACATGTTTCTGTAACTTTTATGTTAAAAAATAAAGACCACTGGATGATAGTTTATTGGTGACTTACATGTTTTCTAAAGATATTTTTGTCCTGAAGAATTTTAAATTTTGTATAGTTACTGATATATGTTATTAAAATTTGTCTTGAAGTTATTTATAGTGGGTTTGGAAATATATTCATACACATAAAATTTTTTAAAAAAAGTATTTACGCCAAAATTGCTGAATGTTTCTCTGGGACCTTGCTTTAATGTTTCTCATAATTAACAACTACTTTTGTTTCTAAAATTATATTTTCCAGTTATATTAATGTATTCAAAAGCCTTCCCATGGGCCAAGAGTAACTAATTTATATTCGTTTAGAACATAGAATTTGTTTAGCAGATTTTTTATTTTTTGGCAGCTGTGTTTTTATATTTAAAAGTTTTAGGGATCTGAGAACTGGACAAAAGAGAAAGAATAAGACAGGTGGGGGTGTGTAAATGAGTCTGAGAAGACATGGCTATGTCAATGGGTAGTAATGCAGCCTTAGAGGACAAGAGGCTAAACCCTCAGTCAACTGAGGACTGAAGAAGGAATGCTCACACTTCCCTCTGGCCACTTCCTCTGGCCAGCTGTGTTGAACTCTTGTTGACTGAATGGATTTAGACCACCCAATTAGTTGGTGGAGAGAGAATTTAAACTATTTAGATTTTATTTAATTTTTTGCTATTTAAATTACTTCAGCTGAGTGCTTCAGGAGGGATGTGAAATATAAGATAGAGTTAATATGTCATGTTGTCTCTCCCAGCAAGAACTTCCTCTCCAGCTGAATAACTGAGTCTTTGATAGGCAAAATATTTAAATGAAGATATATATGTGTGAAGGGGCTGGAGAGATAGCTCAGTGGTTAATAGCACTGGCTGCTCTTCCAGAGGTCCTGAGTTCAAATCCCAGCCACCACATAGTAGCTCATAGACATCTGTAATGGGATCTGATGCCCTCTTCTGGCGTGTTTGAAGACAGTGACAGTGTAGACACATGCATATAATCAAAAAATAAGTATTAAAAAATATGAGTGGGATCATTGGGAATGTCCACATCAGTAACCCTAATTGTCTGAGAGCATGCTAGCCCAGGCGTCTCTCCTGGGTCACTAGAATAGCCTCTAACTGATCTCTGTTTTGCCCTTAAAGAGAACTTGTATGTTTGGCTTATTAACGCTCTCCGGGTTAACATTTTCGATTTCCTGATGTTCCTCTGTCAGACTTGACCTATTTGTGCATTCATTTGTTTGCTAGTCACGTGATAAGCTCCACCTCTCTGGTGGGAATTAGCAAAAGAACTGGAAATGTACTAATGTGCCTGATACGTATATGAAAACATGTGACACCATTGTTAGTCACAGATTATAGGGGCAGTTTTCTCTCTCAGACCGACCCAAATGAAGAATAAATGCTGATATCCACTGTCCCTGAAACTTTATGAGAACCGGTCCATCAGTATACTCTTAGCAGCAGCAACTTCAGCAGTTGGATATGTGAGTTAAAGCATCCTATTGCATGGCCAGAGACAGCTATGGGGCCAGTGAGCCTCAAGGTCTTTAAATATAAATACAGAATTAAGTGCGAAAATATGAGCTTGAATAAGAAAAAAGTCACATTTTATTAAATGTTGATAAATAACGCAAACATGACAAGTGCATTGTTAAATGGCAACCTTAAGTCAGCATGACTCCAGGGCAAGGCTGCAAACAGCTCTGCTCTGATGGCCTTGGACAGATTACTCATATACATCTTTGATTATGAAAGACCAAAGTCCAGTTGCAATCTCTTGCACTCTGCAGTACATGTCCTGGTCTAAACCTCTGTGGCATTTCTCTTGGATCACTAGGTAGTCTCTGCCTTGCTATTGAACATAAGGTCTGCAGTTGGTTTATGAACAGGTTTTAGTAACAGATTTTGATGGCTTCCTGTGAAGTCATTTATTTCTTATGTTAGCTTGGTTACCATTGGATTGACTTCACATACCACACTGATTTTATGTTGTTTACTAGAGAGAGAGAGGAAAGACTGCTCAACCCTCTGGCAGGCTCTGTGGATCTTTTTCCTGTCCTTATTCTTTAATTTTTAAAGTTTGTTTTGTGAGTATTTTGCCTGCGGATATAAGTACCTTGTGTGTGCCTGGTACCTATGAGGGCCAGAAGACTGTGTTGCATCCGTGTGGCTGCTGGGAACCAAACCCTGCTCCTCTGCTCCTCTGCATGGACAACACATGCTCTTAACCTCCGAGCCATCTCTCCACTCCCATTTCCCACAGCATGTCGAGTCTTCTGTGCCTCAAGCTGGCCTCCGTCTCTATGGAAAAGACTTCTGATCTCCTTGCCTTCATCCCCAAGTGCTAGGATCACAAGCATGCGCCCCTCACATTTATGCAGGGCTGGACTGAGCTCAAGGCTTCTTGTATGCTAGACAAACACTCTTGTTGAATTACATTCCTCCCTCTTTTTTATGTTAACATTTAAGTTATATAAGACTTGAACATTCATGAGCTGTCCTACCTGTTGTTCACAGCTCTGCTGGAGATTGGTTGTGCTCCTTGTTGCATGTCCTGATAATATCAAATATGTGCTCAGTGGGGAGAGATTTCTTTGAGTTTAACCGCTGATGGGAACTGAATCCTCTACTTATAGATTTAGACACCTGTTGATTGGAAGGTTTTTGGTTTTACAAAATGACACTTGACTCTGTGTTCTTCAAATATTTCTTCTTCTCCCTTATCTATGTATAATTTCTGGTGCTAGTTTGGCAGGAGGCCTTTTGACTGTGAAATGACCCTTGACCAGTTGGGGTGAGGTTGAATCTTGGGCATGGAAACATTGCTGAATAATTCTGCTCTGAAACAGTCATCAATAACTGTCTTTGAACATGATATGAAAGCCAATAGATAAAAGACACTAAACCAAAACATAATGTCACCCTCGGGTCAGTTTGTGCTATCAGGTTTGGAGGATGCCAGTGCCTGCTTCATTGTCACTCAGTCTAAGGGCTGCTGGGTAAAAGAGCTGGTGAGGATAGTGTTCAATGTCTCATCTTCATAAATTCTATAAAAGCATATGGTCACTGAATATATTTTAAGGATCTGGGTAACATTTTGGAAGAGAGCAAATGAGGAGCTTTGAAGCTGAATTGTTACATTACATGCCCTTCATTTCATGTCCGTGGCCAGCAATTGACCTCTTGAGAGTTCATCCCAAGAACTGTGCAATAAAGCCAGTGATAGACATTTCCAAGTGCTTACTGTCTGCTGAACCCTGCTAAGACTTCATTTTGATATTTTTAATGAGGACTCTGATTGCTTTTGTAATAGTTGCCTTTCTACTTTATAAAACACTGCAAAAAGTGGCCTGGGTACATGCTTACAATCCCAGCACTTGTTGACAATTAGAAGGGTTGACCATGAACTCAAGGACGTCCTGGGCTGCAGTGTAAGATTCTATCTTAAAACAAGACAAAACAACAAAAACCCCATATGCTAAAGAACAATGTCAGTATTTAAATAAGACTTCCAGTTTAGATGCATCAGAAAGGTCATTTTTCCTTCTCAGTTTTTTTTTTATTCTGAGTATGTTCATTAAATTTATGCACTGACTTGACTTAGTGAATGCTTGTGGTATTCTAGGTGTTCGAATCCCTCCACTCACGAACCTTATATTCTTTGTGCAGGACACACTAAACAAGTCAAGAACTAAGGGACGTAAAGCCTACAACGTTTTAGGTAGTTAGAAGCATTCAGGGAAACAGTGCATGAGTGGCGAGACGGTCTGAGCTGGGAAGCTTTCCTGATGGCTCTTCCAGGGAGAAGGTGACATCAGCCAGAAGGAATTAGATAGCTCTGTGGCAGTGTAGTGATGTGAGCTGTCCTTTTTGTGATTTTGGAACCTCTTGAGCTATGTTAGAGTTATTGAGAGTTATGTTAACATGGCCTGACTTATCTCTCTGGCTATTGGGTTGAATACACAAGAAGCTGGGTTGGGATAGGGAGATGGGTCACTGTTGGGCACCTCGCTGCCTCCCAGAGCCCAGCACCAGCACCGGCACCCACACTGCAGGTGGAGAACCAGGTGCTCTGCTGCCACCACGGGGGATCAAAGGGGGAGGGAAGAAAGACCTGTGTACTGCCAGAGCTCCGGTACTATGCACAGGCGGGTGTCTATCTGCGTGTGCCACTCAGCCGGCTGGGCGTCTGGATCCCAGTCAGAGGGGAGCGGAGGGGGACAGCTGCAGGGGGTCCCTGGGCCTCACGGAGGCTAAGGACGTAGGTTCTAGCCCCTGGGCATCGCAGGCGATGCTGGACAGTGAGCTGCTGGACAGAGCAGCTCAGTCTTCCCGGGGTGGGGTGGGGCGGGAGGGGGCGCGATAGAGAGAGAGGGAGCAGGAAAGAAAAGGGAGGTTGTCCCTGCACTAGCACGTGGGGGGGGGCGGGGGGGGCAGGAGAGTCGCCAGTGCTGTGCTGGGTTTCACTGCAAATGCTGGACCAACACCCCACGTCTATTTGAAAAGAGGCAATGTATGGTCATAAGATATTTTATTATAGAAAGGAGAGAGAGAAAGAGAAGATAGGAAAGTAGAGGCTGGCCATGGCCAAGTAGAGAGACTGGGAAGGGAGAGTTAAGACAAGAGTAAGAGGTTAAGAGAGAAGGTAGAGAGCAGAGAGAGTGGAGGGGGCAAACCGCCCCTTATATAGTGGGCTGGGCTACCTGTCTGTGGGGTGGGACATACCTGGTGCAGTCAGTGGACTTGGGGGGGGGGTAGAGTCCAGCCAGAATTCTGGGAGCTGGGGCATTGTCTAGCCACAGAAAACTGGAGTCAGGGCTTGTGGTGTCAGCCATTTATGTTTGGGAATGTGTCTCCAATGTTCCATCCCTTGTAGAATTTTCCACTGTGTCTCCGGAAGTCAACCAGCCGGGGCTGTGGTGGCACATGCCTTTAATCCCAGCACTTGGGAGGCAGAGGCAGGAGGATCTCTGAGTTTGAGGCCAGCCTGGTCTACAGAGTGAGTTCCAGGACAGCCAGGGCTACACAGAGAAACCCTGTCTTGACCCCCCCCCCCCCGCAAAAAAAAGACTCGCTCTACCAAAACACAGACTGCTTTTCATGATCCCACAGGCTATCAGGTATCCTAGTTCTTGGTGGTGGGTAATAGGATGCGGACCGTGCAGGCAGGTGTGTATGTGTTAAAAAGGTGCAGGCTCCGTGTTCGTCTCTGATAGCTGTGTAGATAACGGGCTGGGGAGTACCAAGGCAGTCTAGCTTTGTTATCAGGAGCTCATTCTCACCAGACTGACTGCAGGGTTCTACTGCTCACGCTAGGGGATGCTGACTTAGATGAACTTTTGTTCGTGTAGTACCGTGGCTTCTTTCTTTGGAACTGGGAAACTCAAATGTTTTGAAGTTTATCCAGAGAGACTGAGTTGCAAGGAGGTGGGTTGAAAAGTTGCGTACTTTGATCCTGTGTTTCCTTGTTAATTGTATAAAATAACATTGTACCTTTGGGTAATTATGTCAAAGTGGAATATTGTTTCTTGAGATTATATAAGATATAAGTGTGTGTGTGTGTGTGTGTGTGTGTGTGTGTGTGGTAGGCAAAACTGTGGATGTCTAATGTTGAAAAACAGAAATAAATGGATAGACTAGGAATAGATTAGAGTGTTGTAAAACCCTGGAATTTAGAAAACTCAAGCACTGAATATGCAGTATGCCTAGAAGTCTTCTCTTGCAATTTTAATGCTTGAATTACATCATGATGTATTAGGAGAAGGCACAACTATCAAATGGCTTTTGTGATGCGATCCAAGAGTACTTGATGTGTGTACTCTTGGAAAAGGCAATATAGCACCTAAAAATTTGCTTTCGTGTAGGCTTCTACCTGGCCCCTTGTTGATGGCGCTAGAATAAATTGACATTTAAGGTAACAGAATTATCCTTCCTGGAGTTCTTTAAAGATCAGATGAAGTGGCACTACCTGTGCTGAGATGTTTTGATTTAGGCCAATGGAGGTCAGATTACTTGTCAGCACACATCCTTTGATTTAGTAAGATGAATTCATTCAGTGTTCTTTAAAATATATATCCTTCTCTGTGGATGCAGTATGATCTGAACCAGAGGAATTCGAAATGGCTCGAACAGAAGGAAAGTATTTTGAAGGGCATTTTCTCCTCCTCCTCCTCCCCCTTTTCTTCTTCATTCTCTTCCTCGTCTTCCTCCACCTTCCTTCCTTCCTCCTCTTCTTCTTCCTCCTCCTCCTCTTCCTCTTCTTTTTCCCTTTTCCTTTGAGTTGTTATGTCAAAGGAGAAAACAATCTAAGAGGAATAAAAAGAATCTACCTTAAATGTACCCTAAATAATGCACACAGTATATTTTTATCTACTTTTGATGTAAGGGATATTTTGTGGAGGCACACATATCTATGCCCATACAGAAAGACTTTTTAAGGGTGGTTGGACTAGGAAGAACATAACCATAAGATGTTCAGGTCAGGCTGAATTAAGTTACTGTGTTCAGAGGAAAAGAATGCTGGCTGTGTCTTGGGAAGAAACTGAGGCAATTCTTTTGTAGAAATGTATGGGTGGTATTGAAGAAACCCGAGAAAGTTCGCGCTTGTCAGACCCCCTTTCATCTCAGCCTTTTATTTGCTCCATGATATTTCAGAGTTCACTTTAATACTGCCATTGTGCCTCATTTTCTTTTATCTTCCCCCTTCCATTGGGGGGGGGGGTTGGAAATTCCTTTGAGAATCTGAATGAAGCTCTAAAAGCCTTCCCCTCAATACTATGTGTGCATGTACAGAAAATCTGCATGAGAGTTCAGGGGTCTCGTGGTCTCTGGGATCCGTCTGTGGATCTGAGCTGAATGTGAGTGAATGGGGACATGTCAGTAACAACGTGTGGCTACAAGCGCTGCCATGGGAACAGTATTTAGGGTGGGAGCCTTGTGACGCCCAGCTAAAAAGTATAAAAGATAAAGCTTGGAGGACAGGCCAGGGGATCTTCTGTGTAGAAAGAGGAAGTTTGCTTTGGGTGGTTTCAGAGGTAGCTAGTCCTGCATGTAGCTGCTGACCACAGGCTGCTCTGTACTTAAAGAATTCTGTTCTCTATGGACAGGAAGAATTTTTCAAGTGGTGAATGACTGAGTTAATGGCTTCTTAATTCAACAATAAAAATATAGACTATGTCATCCTTGTAGAGAGGGTGTTTGTTTGTTTGTTTGTTTTGGAATAGGGAGACAGTGCTACTCTAAAATCGAGGACTTTAAATGGAGTGAATCATGGCAAGGCAGATTTTAGCTATGGCCAGAAGCAGTCTCTCACGTTTAGCCACCCAGTGCCTATTCTGTTGAACTGGCTGCCTCAGCACAGAAAGCTTTCTGTCATTCGGAGGACTCACGCAGAGATGATTCCTACCTATTCCAAACGATGTAGAAGATTCTGCAGAGAGCTGGAGGGCATTTGTGTGGGAGGATGGCTGTGCAATTCAATATTTCTCTTACTAACGATGAGGATACAGACCTGGGCCACACATTTTCATCCCCAGCCCCACAAATGGTCAGTGGAAAGGGCTCTATATCCTCACAAACCCCAGTTCCATGGTCTTGCTCCTGCCTAATGTGCTTTCACAATGAGTCCCTTGATATTCTTGTTAAACAGAATTTCTGGTTGTGCATTAACCCATTGTCTTAGTTGTAGTTCTATTGCTGTGAAGAGGCACTATGAGCAAGGTAACTCTTACATGAAAGAGAGCATTTAATCGGAGGCTTGCTTATAGACAATTACTGTCATGATGCAGTACCTAAGAGCTACATCTTGATCCATAGTCAGAGAGAGAGAGAGAGAGAGAGAGAGAGAGAGAGAGAGAGAGAGAAAGAGAATTAGTCTGGGCTTGGCACTGGCTTTTGAAGCCTACTCAATGATATATTTCCTCCAACAAGGCCACACCTCTTAGTTTTTGAATCATTGCAAATAGTGCTGCTTCCTAGTGACTAAGCATTCAAATATATGAGCCTACGGGGGCTGTTCCAATTAAACCACTGCAACCACATTCCCACTGTTCCCTCTCATGATTGCACAGTGAAAGCGGAGCTGCAGCTCGGTTGCTGTGGTGGAACACACTATTCTCATTCTAGCCCTAAATCTTTGCTGTTGCTGGTCCAATCCAACCTCCAGGAACAGGAGATTTTCACAGAAGAGAAACAAACAAACAAAAACAAACAAACAAACAGCAAAGATCCTGCTGGATCACAATGAGGGACTGGGAGGGGGGGAGGAAAATACCTACTGTGTAATCTTCCTCAATAATCATTGCAATAAGAGCTCCAATGGATAAAGCTTTCCCAGAATCCCACTCCTCTTGAAGAAAACACATTTTTCTACTCAAGCCCTGTAGCTTTTCTTTACTATCCAACAGGGGAGACACCCCATTCTTTCTAGCCACCATGACCGGGCTCCTGTCATGTGTGAAAATGAGGGTTTCAGCTGTAAGAGTTGTAGGGTACAAAAACTGTACCAGGAGGGGTCCTCAAGAAAACCCAAAGACAGCAGTGGGGAGAAGATGGCAGTACTAGAGAAGTTGGGGAGCTCTGACATCTCCATCTCTAGCAAACACTGAACAACTTGATGCTAGCCAGATTATCACAAGCCCTCACACTCAAGAGCATTGACCTCTGTCCCCATTATCCAACTCACCATCTATCACTCTTACAGAAGAAGTAACTAGTTATGTTAGAAGGCAAGGAAAGACATCTAGAAAAGGCAAACAGACGAAGCATCCGAACCCGACTCAGGTCTCATACAGGACTTGGAATTCTTCAGAAGATGACTTTGCTCAACCATGATTCATTGTGAAGGGCTCTAATAGCAAAATCAGACAATATGCATAAGCAGATGGGCCAAGTAAGAAGAGTAGAAACATCCAAGAGAAAAATTTAAAAGAAATGCTAGGAATCTGGTGTATGCAGCCAGACCAGCCCTGCTAAGGATCTCCCTGCTGAGGGACTGGATTGCCTGAGCAAGGGCTCACTGAGCTTGGCTAAGAAAGCAGGGAACCCTGGCTCAAAATCCTAAGACCCACAGCTACAGTGGGAAAATTCACAGCAAACACACAACAACTGTGATGCACTATCAGAAGGTAAAACATACGTATAACTAAATGTCATAAGGAAAACAAAAGACGAAAGAATGAATGAATTCTCCCCAAATGTTAGGTCCAGGAAATTCAGAAAACACCTAGAGAGGTAAAACTGTGACTACCTATCCTCCTTAGATAAGTAATATCCATGTTCCAGGAAATGGAGAGGAAGTTCTGAAAGAAGCTGTGAATTAGTCTAACCTGCTATGAATTGGTCTAACCTGTACAAAAATGGGAATGGGAGGTGTAGTGGGCAACTCACAAGAGCCCATGTAGGTGGGGTACAGTATTTAAAGAGTGAAGAGAAACACACATGGCACCCTTCTTGTCTGTGTCCAGGAAAATCATCATTTAGAAGTAAAGGAGAAACAATGACTTGTTTAGACAAGCAAAAATGAAGAGCAGTTATTTTGCCAGCCTTTCACAAAATGATGAACTAAGTTTTTCAAAGAAAAGGAAAATAATTTAGTAAACCCAGAGACTTGGGTCTATGTGAACAAATAAAATGTGAAGGAAGAAATAAATACAAGTAAAATAAAATCCTTTGTTTTTCTCATGACTTACTTATAAAATAAATTGGCCTAAAGAAATGATTGTGAGAATGCATCAGATGATTACAACACACAAGTCATAGAATAAATGGTGCTGTTATAAGAAGTAGAGAGGAGAATTGAGCAATCCTCTTCTGTATAATTCTTGAACCACATGTGAACTGAAATTCTGGTTTTTGAAGCTGAACTTGAATCCATTTAAAAATGTGTATTGCAAATTATTGTAGAACTACTAAAACTCATGAGCATAATTGATATGTACAAAGAGGACACGTGGCAGGGGCCACATAAAAAATATAATAAATTTGCCAGTGTGGTAGATATTAATCCAACTCTGAAATGATAACTTTAAACATAATTGACTTAAATATCGCAATCAACTAATTAAAACATAGCATTGAGCTGATTAAAAAATGATGCAATTCTGAAAATCCTCATGTTATAAGTAAAAGAATAGGGAAAGATGCATATACTACATCAATATCAATGGTTTTAAAAAAGCAAAACTCACCATTGCAATTTCTGCCAAAGTAGATTTCACCCCTGCTGGAATTTTCAAGGACAAAGAGGGACATTTAATAATGATAAATGAATTAGTTCTCCAAGAAGGAATAACAATATGAATACCCCCAAACAAAGCACCAGATCCTTTGAGGTGAAAACTGATGGTCCTGCAAAGAAAAATAAGCAGGTTTATTATAGCAGCTTCAGACTTTAACATCTCTCCTCTGACAAGGAGTAGACCAATTGAGCAGAAATCAGAAACACAGAGTAGAACAAGATGGCACTACCAATGAGCTCGGTTTAGTCAGCAGTGGTAGAGCACACCATTCAGCAACAGCTGAATCTACTTTTCTCAAGTTTCATATGGACATTAGCCAAGAGTGAACAAACTAATTCATAAGATGTACTTTATCAAATTTAGAAGACTGATATCACATGAATATATACATAGATGACAATGAACCTAAAATAGAAGGTAGACATTTGGAGAACTCTCGAATACGTGGATACTAAACAGTACTCATGTAAGCAATTAAAAAGAAGATCAAAGAAGTCAAATGATCAATTAAAATATTTAAATAAAATAAAATTTTAAATAAAGATAAAATTGTGGAGTGCAGGCATAACAGCGCCGAGAGAACAACCATGTATTTGAAAGACAAAAATAATGATGGAATGAAGATTTTTTTTTTTTGATATGCCACTGGGTTGGTACACTGTGGAACATCCACACAAGCATAGATGCTTGGACAAGAGGCAGCATCATTTGCCTCTAAATAATTGATGTAGCTTCTTTATCTTCAAGCATGAGGATTGCGACTCTCCGTTTCCTAACGGAGGCTGCACATAATGCCTTCGTTCCAATGGTATTGAGTAGAAAAGAAGGAAGTGACATTACCATAGTTACTCAAAGGAGCTACAAACATACCCAAGTCAGATGATGAAGGGTGACATCAGGGACAGACAGTGTGACATCATGCACAAATGTGATAAACATGACTCATTGCTTCCATGGTCTTGCTGCCCCAAATATACAGTCTCTGTTTAACTGTGCAGAGCAATACCAGTCTTTCCTCCCCGTCTTCCCTGATGACTCCCGAACTTTGCCAAGAGGCAGTGTGATGTAAACATCCCATTTAGAGAGGAACCTTTTGCTCTTTACACCTTGAGCAGTCTGTGAGTCTCATGTGAATTGCAACAATGGAATGCAGCTTCTCTGATGAGCTTTGAGAGATGTAATAGTCTGTGAGTATAATGAGAAGACATTAAGAGTCAGGTCCACTTAACAGAATAATAGTAGTAGATTTTCCCTTAGGGTGTGTGACTTGTGTGGCAAAAATAAAATAAAATGAAATAAAATAAAATAAAATAAAATAAAATAAAATGATTGATTCCTGCAAGAGGAAGAGTTCTTTCTTTTTCTTTTCTTTTCTTTTTTTAAGAGTTCTTTCTTTTAAGGGAGTAGCATCTACTCAGTTGAGCACATTCCAGTAGATGGCTCCACACCTAGGAGTATACAGACACCACGTTGGACTCAATAGGTTTAGAAAAAAATGACTACACAAAGTTGTGTGAATACAGAGGGAATGTAGATCTGAGAGAATTTGGTGGTGAGTATGATCAAAATATAATGCATGGAGTTCTCAAAGAACAATTTTTTTTTAAATTAAAACCCAAACCAACCAGCCAACCTAACATACATAAAACCTAAAGCAACGTCAAATGAGGCTCATGTGAGTGGCAGCTCTTCTGCAACTCTGAGTTCTCCCCAGAAATTTCAGGATCATTAGTCAGAACATTTGATGAAATAGTTCAAAATAGTCGAGGAGCTGGAGAAGCAGATCAAACAATCCCGGTGGGACTGGGAACCAGAGCATGAAAGAATATGAAGAGGATATGCGGACAGTCTGAATAAAGTTGAGGCTGCAGATATAGCTTGGTTGGTAGAGTACCTGCTTGCCTAGAATGCCGAACTCCAGGACTTGATCCCAGAACTGTGTAAAACGAGTAGTGTTATATTCTTATACTTCCAACACTTGGAGGGGAATCAGGAGTTCAAGGCCAGCATCAGCTCTTAATGAGTTTGAGACCATTGTAGGCTACATGAGACTTTGCCAAAAAAGACAAAGCAAAACAACTAAAACAACACAAAAATCTAAGACATGGACATTAGTTAGTAAGAATGTATCAGCCTTAGTCCACTGTCTTGGAATGATAATAAGAGGAGAAACAGGACTTATAAATTCTTGAAATTTACTGTATTATCTTTGGAATTTTCCTTCACATCTGCAACTCCTTTCAAATGTACTAATTTTAATTACATTAAGAATAACTAAAATGAATGCAGGTATGCTTCTATGATTTTTTTCAATTTGCAGAAATATTTCCATGCTAATGGCTCAGTTTTAAAACTTTTACTAAGTAAAGCTTTTAGTGTTTGTAACATCCGGTTTGTTTGTTGCTGGGATGCAGCAAATTGTTTTCCCCTAGAAACATTTGTCCCAGAAAAACATCAAAATTCTGTCTTCCATATATTTTCAGTGCCTACATTATCCTTTATCATTTTATGGTGCTCTTTAAGGATGAAACATGTAGAACCATAAATGGGAAACAGGGCCATCCCTCCCACACTCTCTTCATTCTATCATTCTATCATTATGTATGAATAAACCATGTAGAGAAGGCACCGCCTTTGAGCCAGCCTGGCAGGATCTGCAGGGCTGCAATGGTGTCATCCAAATGCTGGGGAGTTCTGTTATTCAGACGTTCGTGCATTAAGAGAACTAGCCTTGCTGCTTTTTCCTCCTGACAGGAGAGCATGTTGCCATGACAGCTGTTAAGCAGTGTGAAGACACTGTGTAAGGGCGCCCCAAATGAGAAAGGAAGAGAGCACTTAGGCCTCGCTGATGGTGCATGGAATAATGTGTGGAGTATCAAAATGCACCGTGAAAAATCTGTTAGCCTCATTGTGCACATAACAATGTATACATTACCATGGTTAGAGTAGAAGGGTCCATTCTGATTGACTTCTTGGTCTGTGCTGTGGCATTATCAGAGGGGAGTGTATAGGGACATGGGCATCTGAGATGTGGGGAGACTATAGATCTTTGGGGTGCAAAGTATTTACCCTGCAACACTTTGGTAGTTTTCCCAATGTTTGTTGTGACCAAGAATAGCCTGGCCTCTTGCTTGCTCCCCCTTGCCTCCTCTCCGCCCCTGTTCTCATCTGGTGTGACAAAGACCACTGGTGCTTGAGGCCAAGCCAACAGGAGTGAACCTTTAGAAACATTAACTGAATAAAGGTTTGTTCTTTTATATGTAGACTGTGTTAGGAATCTCATTATAGTGCTACAAAGTTTACCAACACACACACACACACACACACACACACACACACATACATGCACAGAGACATGGAAAGAGACAGGGACACAGAGAGATAGAGAGTTCATCTTTCAACATGCTAAGCAACATACAGGAAAATAAATTAACACCAAATCAAATGCCTATACATACTTTCTCTTTGGATTGCATATCAAAGACTTATCATATTAAAGATTTACCAAATGTATGAGAAATTCTCATAGGGAAAGGTTTTTCCAATCAGAAGGTAACTTTGTCATTGGCTACCATATCCCCTTGAGACAGGGTTTCCCACTGAGGCTGTGGATCACTGACTTCTAGCTCAATTGGCCAGCCAGCAAGCTCAGAGATCAATCTGTCTCCACAAGCCCTCCCTTTTGGCAGTGTGGTTATTGGTGTAGCGCACATCTGGCCACTCCAGGCTTTTACCTGGGAGTTGGGGGTCCCATCTCAGACCCTCAGGCCTGTGCAGCAAAATGTTCTCATCCATTAATCCATCCCCCAGACCCTATTATTTTTGTCTAGATATACGCAAGGAGAATTACTGAAAGTTGTTATGAATCTTTCTCCCTTCAGCCCCCAGTAGTCTGCCTGTCCTCCAGGGGATGGCCCTCTAAAGCATGCGTAGATAGCACTAAGTATATTGAGTGGGTTTCAAAAAGAAGGAAGGAGGGAGTAAGTAATGCATTTAATCAAAACACATCATATTCATCAAAGAAATAACTAACCATAAAGTTCTTGAAGAGAAAATTACAGTTCATACAGCAAAGAAGTCTGAGAAACTCATAAAGCAAAGTCAGTATTGAAAGTGGTTAAGGCTGAAAGCAGACTGGCCATCAGTCACATGTAGAATAATGTTATGAAGTAGCTGCACATTTAAAATTCATATTATAACACTAGTGGTGTGTCTGTACTTACCAAAGGGAGCCTTTGAAAAGGTGCTTATGCTAAAATCAAACTATTTGGGTTATTCCTCAGTCGAACTTGACTGGTACTCTTATTTGAGGAGGAACTGCATACGTATGTTCAGAGGCCCACAGGAATTCACATGCAGAGAATGTAATCATGGTAGGACAAGGAGCAGGAAGCTTTTCCAAGCCAAGGAGAGAAACCAGAGCTGCTGCTTTGAAGCTTGTGGAACTGTGTGATGAGGTTTCTGTTAAAAACTGTGAAGCTTTTCAAGTGGCGGCAGCACAGACCTTTAATCCCAGCACTGGGGAGGTAGAGGCAGGAGGAGTTCTGAGTTTGAGGCCAGCCTGGTCTACAGAATGAGTTCCAGGACAGCCAGGGCTTCACAGAGAAACACTGTCTTGAAAAACCCAAACAAGGTGAAGCTGGTGATATTTTGTTGTGGTAGCCATATCATATATATATGCTGGATTATCACAAAATCAGAGCCTGTGGTTTTTGCTCTGTGGGCACGTGTCACTAGAGAGGAACAGATGAATCATCATGCTCTGACAGTGTAGTGCCGAAATGCTGTGATGGGGAATGTGTATATTGCTTGGGGAGTCTGATGATGGATTGCAATGTGGGAACTGGGGTGATGGTGGGAAGTCTTGCTGGAGGTGGAGTGGAGTGAGGCTGAGAAAGAACCATTGGAACAGAATGTTAAGTAGCAGGGAGCACACTGGTACAGGTGTGGTTGTCGGGTAGTACTATGCTATGTCTAGGAAAGTAAAAGTAGTTGATGAGAGTGGGAAAGAATGATGGAGCATTAAGAGCATGCATTAACATAGTGTGATATTCTCTCCATCTGATGCAGAGCATGTGCACACATTACATAACACACACACACACACACACAAACACACTATATTTGCTTAGTTACTTAGTCTTTACTTCTGGAATATATAAGCTCTGTGATCCTTTTCCTTCTTACCTTCCTTCCTTCTTTCCTTCCTTCCTTCCTTTCTTTCTTTCTTTCTTTCTTTCTTTCTTTCTTTCTTTCTTTCTTTCTTTCTTCTCTTTCTTCCTTCCTTCCTTTCTTTCTCTTTTTTCTTTCTTTCTTTCTCTCTCTCTCTTTCTCTCTCACTTTCTTTCTCTCCTTCTTTCTTCCTTTCTTTCTTTCTTTTCCACTTTGTTTACTGTTGTATCTTTCACTATCAGATGCAAAGATGTCCAACAATAACAGACAAAGTGCAATATAGAAGAATGGGTGCATCACAGTGGAGGCACTGTGTGAGATGAAGACTGGTCTCCAGCAGAGGGAACACTTAAGAGGCTGGGGGATAGTTCTGTCCCATTCATGGTAAAGGGGAATGAAAAAGGTTGCCTTCAAGTCCTTGCACTAAAGACAGGGTCATTTATGAGGCAAAAAAAAAAATATGTGGGGAAATGGTTCTGTGGATCTATGGATCTGTGGTTTTATGGATCCATGTATCTGTGGTTTTACAGATCTGTGGTTCTATGGATCTGTGGTTTTGTGGTTCTGTGGATCTGAGGATCTGTGGATCTATGGTTCTGTGGATCTGAGGATCTATAGATCTATGGTTCTGTGGATCTGAGTATCTGTGGATCTATGGTTCTGTGGATCTGAGTATCTGTGGATCTATGGTTCTGTGGATCTGAGGATCTGTGGATCTATGGTTCTGTGGATCTGAGGATCTGTGGTTCTATAGATCCATGGTTCTGTGGTTCTGTGGATCTGCAGATCTATGGCCCTGTGGATAAGTTGCTCTGTGGTTCAGTGAATGTTTGAGACTGTGAGATAAGCAGAGGTCCTTAGTAGAGATTCAGGGGAGGACCAGCCTGGATCTAGAGTTAAGACTCTCCAAACTAGAAAACAAGCCATTTACTGCAACTCTTTGAGAAGTGGCTTATAGATGAAAGATGATAAAAGTGATAAAGTGAGCAAAATGAAGCAGAAGATCGAGGTAAGCCATGAGAAGTTCAGAACATCCTCCAAAGCACACAGAAGCTTTTGTTCTATAGTTGTTTTTACCTTAGTGAACCTTCTGTATGCAGAGCCCTCTGTATGCTGAAGCATAGTCTATTTGACCATCTAGCACCTTCTATCTATCTGTAAATTAGGCTGTTATACTATCCAGCTTTATTATCAGTGGCTATGGCTAGGTCAAATGGATGTGAAGCCCTTAGTAGATAATGAGCAATGACAGCTTTTGTCTTTTACTATAATTTTTATAGTTTTATTTTTGCTATTTTAGATTATGTGTAAGTGTGTGTACGTCTGTGTATTTGTCTTTGTACATGAGAGTTCAGGTGCTCATGGAGGCCAGAGGAATTAGATACCGCCTCAAGCTGGAGTAACACATGGTTGTGGGCTGCCTGATGGGAGTGCTAGGAACTGAACTCAGGTCCTCTGTAAGAGCAGTATGTACTCTTAATCGCTTACCCATCTGTCTGGTCCCTATTATAATTTTCAATTATTGACTTTAACCTTCAATAGTTAAGGTTAATTACAAACTTTATGTGTGAAGTTTTCAGCTGAGTACACCAGTCTACATGGTTCCCAAGATTCATCATGGGTTTCTTTGTGCAATGAGACAGAGCATTCCTTTATGGTATGTTTGTGAGGATTGTAGATCATGATTAAAATATACAGTAAAGTTTAATTAATGTTAAATTGTTAATCTACCTACTGATTACTGATTATAAGATGTAAACCAAGTGATAGGAAACTTTAACGCAACCATTTAATAAAATAGAAATTGCATGGTAAAACATGTGCTATTGGCTGAATCTTCATTACGTGGTTCCGTTGTTAATATTTTCCTGCTTTTTTCTTTTTCTTTTAACATTGATGTTGATGTCAGTGCCTGGGTATCTAGAAGTCCTGGCCCTGTATACACTTATATATGTTTGCAGTTTTATATGTTGCTTTCTTTAATCCAGTGGTTTTCAACCTTCCTGATACCATGACCTTTTAATACAGTTCCTCACGTGATGGTGACTCCCAGCCATAAAATTATTTTTGTTGCTTCTTCATAACTGTAATTTTTGCTACTAGTATGAACCATAGTGTAAATACCTGATTTGTGACCCCCAAAGGGGTAATAACCCACAGGTTGAGAACTCCTTCTCTATGTCTTGATGGCACAGCTTTCTATAGGAGTTCTCTGTCTATTCTCAGAAAGGCATCTTTCAGTCTTTAATTCCCCTCAGCACATACAGCTGTGTTTAGCCATAAGCCAGGCTTGCTACAAAGGCCTCATGCTTGAACGCCCCGTAAACTGCTCCCCAGAGACTATCTTTCCCAATCGGAGACATTCTCTCATCTTTGACCCACTTTTCCCTCTTAATTCTATCCCCCTTTGAAGTCTAGCGTGAAAGTTCCTTTGCATAAAATTGTTTACGATAATACATTAATCCAGTTACTAGGTCTGTATGTTTCAAAAATGTGTCTCTGCTGAAGATTTCTTTTTATAATGGAAGGAAATAGACTGTCCCCTTTCCAGTTTTAAAACTGTCAGATTGGGCTGTTTCCAACACTGGCATAGGCATTAATATACTTTAGTATTCTAAAGGGAGGAAATACCATGTAACTATAAATATATAACTAACATACATATATATGTACATATGTGTGTGTATATGTATATGTGTATATATATATATATATATACACACACATATATATATATGTATATATATTCACTTGAGTGAGCCTAGCCCCAGGGTAGGCTCTCAGGCAGCACTGCCCTATTTATAGGTTGACCTTTATGATTCAAAATTTGATTCTCTACACTGCTAGGCTGTTTTACTATTTAAAAAAAATACATTTATAGGGTAATCCTGCATAAAAATACATCTTCTGAAATGCATAAGGGTAAACAAGAGTCATTTGGAAAATGCAGCTACAGTCATTCATTTTTTCTTTACTCACACATTATCAATCAGTTCCATTAATTTGATGCCAGGCAGTAATGGTGGTTTCTTAATGTTTTTGCCATAAACAGAATGGAATATGATGTCTGCTTCTATGGAGGTTGATATTTATTGAAGGGACAGACATTAAACTAATACCTATATAAATATTCCATCAATACTCATGAACAAATGAGCTTTGCATAACTGGGCCTTGAAGTTGTTCCTAAGAAAAAGGATAGCATATAAGCCAATGCAGTGAATATAGTGTAATCTTAGCATCTGGGAGGCAGAGACAGCAGTATTGCAAGTTCAAGGCCAGCCTGGGCTATATAGTGAGTCCTTGTCCAAAACAAAGAATAAGTGATTAAAAGTGAATATCAAAGAGGAAGATGGAAGAATGTGTACTTAATATTCTGGAGGGAGGAAATACCATGTAACTATAAATATATAACTGGAACACAGATGCATGTCTATAAATATATATATTTATATCATATCATATGTAAATATAAATAAATATGTATTATATACTATAAATAAATATACACTTGTAAGTAAATATATATTATAAATGCATGTATATGTGTATTAGTCAGGGTTCTCTAGAGTCATAGAACTTATGATGGTCTCTATATAGCAAGGGAATTTGTTATGATGACAAACAGTCTCTAGTCTAACCCCCCAACAATGGTCCACTGTGAATGGGAAGTCCCAGGATCTAGTAGTTGCTCAGTCCCACAAGCCAAGTTGTTTCAGCTGGTCTTTTGCAGAAGTAGATTCCAACAGATGTGCTGGCAAGTAAATGCAAACAGGCAAAGAAGAGCAAATATACCTTCTTCCAATGTCTTTATGTAGGTCTCCAGTACAATTTGTGCCCCAAATTAAAGGTGTGTACCACCATGCCTGGATCCTGGACTTGTTTTGTCCTAGGCTGACTTTGAACTCAGAGATCTCCTTGCCTTAATCTCCTGGGATTAAATAAGTGTACTACATTTCCTGGGCCTAAGCTTTTCATAGCCACTATGCCTCAAGATCTCCATGTCAAGAGCCAGGTCAGAAATTTGTGTCTTCCAGCCTCAAGATCTGGATCACAGGTGAACCCTCCAAATCTGGATTGTAGTTTACTCCAGACATAGTCAAGTTGACAACCAGGAAAAGCCATTATACTACATATACATATACATTATATACATACAAATAAATATTTATATATTATAAATAAACATGTTCATATATGTATTTCATACCACTAGATTGAGCCTAGCCCCGAATAGGCTCTCAGGCAGGAGGCTCTGAGCCTCTTAAACCAAAGGGCATCTACAATTCAAACTGAATGTCTTTCATCATCGCCTTCACTATTAAAAGACTTTTCCAGTCACCCAGGCCTTTGTAACTTTCCCTTAACTCAACTGCTTCCTTTGGCATTGTCTCTGGAATTTCACAGACAGTGTTCCAGTAGACTCTGAATGATCATTTGACATGCTTCACATTCACAAACAGGGCTTGCTCTTTTCACAGAAACTCATTTATTGTCTTCCCTTCATATATCCCCTGTATTAGGAATCCCCTGCTCCCTCAATCAGTAGTCAGCCTCCTCTCCTTAGGTTCAGCCTCTGAGAAACTAGGAAGATGACCACAGCAGGGAATTAGTAAGAGGTTGGTGTAGTTTCTCCTCTATATCTACAACTGGATGTCCGCTTAATGTCCTGTTTAATAACAGGAGAAGTTGTCAAACACTTTAGAGAGTTTTGAAAAGTTATTTGTTGTTTGTTTGGGTTAGCTCCTGGTCCTCATTATTGAATGAAATGTATATTCCTGTGTGCTTTCAGCACTCAAGCCCTAACACCTAAACTCAGCCTTTGGTTGAGATGTCCTGTAGTTCCTTGACTGATCCTTCTAACAATTGGTTGCTGACCCACCTATGCTTTGCAGGAGGTTTACCAGTTTTTCTCATATGATCATCTTCGGCATCAGGCTCCTCCATAGGGCACTACTCGTTATTTTATGTAAGAAACTTTTGGTGTGGGGACCTGAGTTGTGCATCGTGGGCTGAGATGTGTGTAGAGCATACCTAAGTTGTGTACTATGGGCTATTTGGAGCATCCCTGGCCTCTCTTTGCCCCATGTCCTTATTTGTGCCAACAAACATAATGCCTTCTGACATTGTTAGATGTTCCCTGTGAGAATCAACCATTTTATCTCCTGTCCCTCAGTAATGCCATTCCCACTCAAGCATCCGGCCATGACCACATGCTGATCATGCTCACCACCATGCCTCTGGTCAGTCCTTGGTTTTGAGCTCTAGTGAGATGTCTTTTGGAGGTTCCAAAGAGTCTTAAAAGCAGAAGTGCAAATGCCAGTGTTGTTACCGTGCAGTGTTCCAGTGTTTCTTGCCATGTGATGAGGCCAGCCACCCTCCCACCTCCTTCACTCTCAGTTTCCAGTACATTTTGGAGTGCTCGTGACGTTGCATTACAGCTGGGGGCCATTCAGTTTGCTCCATGTCCACCAGTGTGGCCATGACTGCCCCAATTCCCAGCGAGTCTACCTACCGGACAGTAAGACTTTTCACTTCCTCTCAATTCATTCTCTACACTACTCAGAGGCCTCATAAAGCAGTACATTTGAAAAGTCAATGATGTGCAGTTAGCCACTTTTAGGTGAAGGTCTTAATCAGTGACAAGGCCAGGCGGTCTGGGTGATTCAGTTCTGACTGCTTCCCTCCGCAAGCCGTACCCCTGTCTTCTTGAACATTCCATTTATCCTCTAACCTCCAAGTCTCTCCACATGAACAGAATGTTCAAGCTGGCTGCTATTCTACCTTACCAACCTAGCTGTTCCCTGCTACTAGGGATGGATGGATGAATATGCATGCTTCTTAGATTCAGGAAATCAAATATGACAACATGGAATTCTATATACATCTTTTTCTTCAAATGAGAAAAATGTTTCTAGAAATATGATATTGGGATGAGAAATAAGAAATTAGACACTGAATTATATATGTTTATACATATATATGAAGTTGCTCTGAAAATATTTTCTATTTATCTTTAACTTTTTATTGAGAATATATCAACATGCTTGAAAAAGTGTTCTGGTAAGAAAATATACTGCATGGTAAAGATTCCAAAGGAGATAATTTGTGGCTACTGAGCTAGAGATGTGTGAGAGTCATAAATTAAATCTGACAAACCTGTCATAAAATATAACTTTTAATAGAAGCATAATATGTGCTTTCATGACTATGTCAGAATCAATAATACATCATCGGTTCTGTTTTATATTGGCTCACAAAATGTTAAAAAAATGTAAAAATAAGCATTTTTAGCATATGAACAGAGTTGTGACATATAAAGATGACTTAGGTAAAATATATAAATTGTAGGGAATTGTAAAGTTTTTTTTTTAAATACAGACCACAAATATGTCAAATTATAGAAAATAATGAAATATATTCTACACTAAGAATTCAGTTTTTTAAATATGTTAGTTCTCTAGTATATCATTTTTAAAAGTATGCTTTAGAATAGTTGCTTGCTAGGCAAATATGTTTAAAAGGGAATTCATAGGGTAAACATAGTTTAAACCATCCTTAGCACCCTATGAATGAATAGCAGCTGCAGAGAACAGTTTATCCATCACAAAGGAAACTGCTTAAAAATGGCAATAACAGTAGATGATAGAGAGAGAACTAAAGTAATACTAGATTATCATACAATCTATAAGGAAACATCCCTGATGACATATTAATATTACAACATTCCAAAAGATGGAACAAAAGACAAGAGGTGAACTTTTTATGCAGCAAAATTCCAAATAATTTTCTTTTGTCTTTATTTTTAAAGTCTTTATAACATTCATTTATTTATTTTCTGAGTGTATGTATATATGTAGGCATGCCACATTGCCCATGTGGAGATAGACTGAAGATTTAGCTTGGTGAGTTGGTTCTCCTTCTATGTTGGTTCCAAGGATTAAACTCGGGTCATTGGGCATGGCAGCAAGTGCCATCTCACCAACCTCCAAATGACTTATATGGCAGCTCTACTTCATGGGGATGGAATTTCATCCTCCACTCTTACAAGATACTCATAGCAGTCTTGTGAAAGTGTGTTGTACAGAAAGGCCAAGGAGTTTACAGTATAGAGCTCTCGCAAGGACTGTCTCATCTATAGGATCAAGGTCAATATTGACGATGATATGTCCTACTGATCATATGGTGTGGAGAGAATGTTACTTTAGCAGCATGGTCTCTCTTCTCAGACTCTATAAACCTAACTCTGTCATGAGAAAAGTAGACAAATCCAAGTAGAGGGCCAGTAGGTTGTCTCAGCAGATAGAGATGCTTGTGTACAGTCTTGATTTAAATTTTAACTCCAGACCCCACAAGATGGGATTAAACTAACTTCTATGTTTCACGCATGCTTGGGCATGCACAGACATGGGAGGGGGACAGGCTGATGAGAAGATGAATAACACATAAAATCTAAATCCCAATTGTGTGTCATTTTCCATAAAACCTGTCCTATCACCATTGAAATCATCAAGGTGGTCCCAAATGGCTGGAGCTAAGGGTAGCCTAAGAAAGCATAGTGATAGAATATAATATGATAAATTGTGTTAGATATGGGAGGAGGGCCCTGGCTTGAAACTCAGGAAACTTATACAAAATGTATATTTTTAAGTCACAAAAAGTCATCTATTTTTAGTTGTTAGAAGTCTTAGATTGAAGTATTGTGGCTTTGCTTTATCCTAGGGTCCATGAAGAAAGCATCCATTCTGGGCCATCTCCTTGGCCAACATATTGACGTCATTTCCCTTTCAATGTGTCCGCAATGGAAATTACTGTTTATATATATATAGAAAATAGTGGTCATATTGGATTAAGTAACGCTCCAATACCTTTCCTGAATTTCCTTAACGATCCTAAATCAAACATACTGACAATCTGATGCACTACAGGTTTATGTCAGCATGAGAATTTTCTGAGACAGAACTCAACCCAGACCATCAGGTTCATTGTCAGAGGAAGAAATTACAGATAA
Source organism: Mastomys coucha (assembly GCF_008632895.1). Taxonomy (NCBI): domain Eukaryota; kingdom Metazoa; phylum Chordata; class Mammalia; order Rodentia; family Muridae; genus Mastomys; species Mastomys coucha. The sequence goes on from NW_022196910.1 coordinate 46,634,205, forward strand.
GCAACAGAGAAAAACTAGAACAACATTCAGAGAATTCAGATTTATTTTATTAAATGCAAAGAGAAATCAAGAAATAAATATAGTCACATATGTGTATCAATATGTATGCAAAAATTGCATCGGCCTGCTCACTGAGAGAACCTAGACACATAGACATCTGTAGTTATGAATGTCCACCTAGTGTCAAGATGTTTTTTTTTTTTTTTTTTTTTTTTTTAAAATACCATTCTTTACTAGAAGGAGAAATGGTGGCTCTAAGATTGAGGTAGGAGAAAGGTAGGATCGGCTAGGGAAAAAACTTAGAGTAGCGGGGTATATGCATAGCTAGAAAGTGTGGCTTCAACATATTTCTATAAATGCTATTTGTATGTGAAGAGGTAGACCAGTTCTGTAATCCACTTTAGGAAGAGAAAAATGGGAACTTTACAGTAGTGAAAGCTAGTATGCACTCTCCTAATAAGCTATGGGTTTTGTTGTGTGTGTAATCTAATTATATATCTAATAAGCTATGATATATATACATATATATGCACATATATACACATACATACACACACACACACGTACACACATTTAAGTGGTGTTTGCATTTTTAAATGGCTGTTTTCCCTGCTTTACTAGAATTTTTCATGGGCAGGGTATTTTAGTATTTATTGCTAGAATCCAAATTATAAAATCAGTATCTGGCCAGGACAGTCAATATGAAACATGTTTATTTCAACAATGAATCATTGTAGTATTGTCTAATAAAAGTGGGTTACAAGCTGTCGGCTACAGGCAGTTTAGGAGTTGGGCATATCTAATTTGACTTAGGAACTTCCATAATTAGGCTGCACAGTCCATTGCCATGCAGCAAAGCCTTGCCGGAGGCAGCAAAGGGCTGCACCCTAGCTGACTCCAACACTCAGCATTTTCCTCAGGGCCTAGTTCTAAGCAGTGGGATTCCTGGAGAAATTTCACTCACAGGTCTTTGTAACTTTAAAGAACTTGAAATGCATTTTTCTGTGCCATTGTGCTACACTGAGTTTGTTTTCTCAAATATTGCTGAACTCTGCAGCCATCTTTCAGGGCTAAGAATAACAATGTACTACAAAGGTGTTCTTAGCAGAAAGACACCCAAGGAGGAAATGTACCGAATTAAAGAGTAAGAGGGAAAAGATGAGGCAGAGGGGACTTAGCTGAGAGCGAGTAAGTTCACAAGGTGGCTAGCCTAGTGGGAAGGTGCTATATGCCCAGCCCATGATTAGAGGGTCTTTAAATTCAGTGAGATGGGAACTTTGCATGAGCAACTCAGGATCATTCTACAAGGATTGTTTGTGACAACAGCAGATTTGGGCAACCACAGGGGTTGTAAAGAGCCCTTGCAATCTGCTGAGCTGGAGACCAGACTCTGAATGTGGAATTTTCCTGCCAGAGTGTGGTGCCAGGCCAAAACCCTTATTATTGAGGTTGCATGTGGTGCCGGCGTGGAGTGCATGTGTGGCTCTTTGGCATGTCCTTTAGTTTCTGATCCAGTGATGATCTGGTTTGTCTACCTTATTGTTGCCTGTTTCTCCCCTCCCCCTTAATTATATCGCTACATTCTGGGTCTGTCATTTTGGTGAGGCTCGGATACTTTTGTAAGAAACCATTGGTGATTGACAACATTGCTATGGTTCAGGTGTGGTGTTTGCAGTCTCATAACTTATTGCTAAAGGCCTGGTTTCTTTATGATTCTATGGAGCCCCATAGAGCATTTCAACAATTTCTCAATGTTCGTCATGATAAACACTGTGGACATCATGATCTATGCTAAAAATGGCTAACACAAAAACATCCCTATATTACGGTCTTAAAATGTAGATCACATTATCAGCCCATTCAGCAGGTAACTGCAAGGGGAAGGCACCACCATCCTTATGTCCTTATGGGCGTGTCCTCTGGGTGTGGCTTAGGACATGGTGCTGCATCAATGTCAATGGTCGGAGTGGCCTTTACCATCTTCATCGTCTTACCTCTACCCAACCTAGACCACATAATAAATAACGACAAAACCAATCATTGCATGCTTGTGTATTTTGAACATTTTTTTTTTAGATGAAAAAGATTAAAAGCAGCAAACGGCTTTCTTCATGTGTTGCTGGCTGAATGGTTTCTTTTGAGAGGTACAATAATTTCTGTGCTTTGAAAATCAGCTCCCATGTCATGTGTCCCTTTCCGATTTGTGTTGCGGCTCTGCTAAACCAGCTTTGGAATCCAAATTTCTCTGCATGGCATTGTCGAGTTGTACAGAATATTTATAAAAGTCATCATGGCACTGTAATCATAAACTTGACTAACTTTGCAAGTGTGCATTACAACTAAAGCAGCGCGTGTTTACACTTTAGAATCATGTTCCTTTCAGTACGCTGAGGCGGGACTCATGTATGCGATTTATGAAACCATTCATTCAGCCACAAGCGGAGAATGTTTTTAATAAGATGTCAAATCAGATGGAATTGTGGTCATGAAAGATGTTGAATATATTGAGTCACAGAAATTTCAACTCTATTGAGATGAGGCATTATGCTTTGTATTAAAAAGAAAAGTAAACACTGAATGCTATTCATAACTTCATTTTCAGTCCCATTTTGTCATTACTAAGGGCAGACCATACGATTGATCAAGGAAAGATATGAACACATTCTGGTGCTGTTGTTCATTCCTTTCTTGTGAAATGGGATTGAAGTTCATCCTCTTTATGAGGTTGTCATAATAGGTCATATATTGATAATACTGCAGGTAATTTATAGTCATATGCTTGAGTTTTGGATCTTAACACTTATATGAGATGGGCTGACTCAGCACTTTGGAGATATAACAATTCTCTTTACATTTTACCCTTATTAGCATACACTGTGCATAATAGTTACTTTCTGAAAGACATTTGTATTCAAATGTATCATGTACTTGCAATATCCATTTCCCTTTACCCCCTCTTTTCCTCTTTCACTTCCCATCCCCCATCCCTAACACACATACATTTCCCAGAGTCCTTTTATTTGCTGGAATCATCTTCATGCTCCTTTGTGTCAGGAACACTTCCCTAGTCCTTTCCCCATGATTTCTGACATCAGTGTCTCTGTCATTCACTTCTCTACAGTGTCCTGCTGTCTGCTACCTTGGGACATTTTAGCAATCCTCACTCCCTTGCTGGGAAACTTCTCAGCACATCATTTATCTCTGTTTCTTATCTGTAAGGTTGGGGTTGAAATGCCAGTTCCTCAAGGAATTTAACACTCATGAAATATTGTTAATGTGAATAAAATACTATATATAGAAGGTATATATCATATATTATTATATATAGGCTATTATAATAGTCCACATTAGTTGAATATTTAGGTGCAGAATCCACAAGTATGCAATTCTGGCTATATGTAACATCTTATGATTAAAACCTTTTGTTTCACATAATATATAATTTAAAACGATATTTATTTGCTGGAGACATAAATGTTTTTTAAGATTTATGTCCTGCTCTCAAAGTGTTTATGCAAATATTCTCTACTTAAAAAAAATAAGCCCCCAAATTCAAAGCCTGTGGGTACAAGCATTTTGAGTAAAGGACATTGAACCTGTAATATCCTGAATGCTTACTTTCTTTTTTCACGATCAGACTCATCCTGTTTAACACAGGCGTTGTAACACCTCACACACATTCTTACATTTGCCAGTGTTTCTTAGACGATGAGCTCTCCATGATAGCCAGGGTCACGGACTTTACTGTTTTCCTTCTAGTGTCTAACGTAGTGGTCCTGTCCTGTAGATTTAGATACACAATAGCCACCAGAGTGGAGGAAAGTCACCGATACATCTCTGCAGAATACCCTTTCAGATGGTAGGTGAGATGTTTGAGCTTTACTTTCAAAACATAAAGGTGTTTCTTTGGAGGCACACTCTGGCGTTCAATATTGCACACTGTCTTTGAGATAAAGAAATAGATGGACAGACTCCTCGTTATCAATAGTCAATATTTTCCCTTAATACGTGTAACAAAATTGAACATCGGTCTGCTTTTTTTTTTCACGTCTTACTGTTTGAGAAATTGAAACATGCATCCATCAAATGTACATTGATCACTCCAGCTTCTCTGCCTGCCACTCTCATCTCACAACTTCCCATGCTGGTTTTTATTTCTCTGTTGTTAGTCTTGTTGTTTCCCTTAACCCACTGAATCTCCTTCATGCTGCTGTGGCCTACTGATTCAGGACTATCTCCAGGGGTGTGGGTAGCCTCAGGCTACTGCTCTGAAGACTCTTCTGTTGTCCATAAAAGTCACCAACTGCCACTAGCTCCTCAGCTAGGGAGCTTCCTGAGTCCCCTACCCACCGCTGGGATTTTTCGTTGGCTTTAATTTTGTCCTGTCTTCTAGCCAGCCACCATGAATTCAAGTGTGCCATGTCCCTGTTATGCCCAGCAAATGTTTTCTTGCAGATATCTCCTACTACTGGTTCTTCTAGTCATTCCTTCATGATCATCCCTGAGCCTTTTAGGGAAGAGGTATGATACAGATGACTCATTTAGAGCGTAGCACCCCACAGTCTTTTATTCCCTGCACATTGATATGTTTTGAATCTCTGGGTTAATTTTTATTAATGGCACAAAGTGTCTTCTCTGATGAGGGTGGAGAGATGGGCTACTCGACAGGCACAAGGATAAGATCTTAGGAGGCAGCTTATTAATAAGACCATTTAGTAGAGTAACCAGTATTGGGTTCTCCCCTAGAGTCTAGAGCCTAGATCCTAGCCAGGAACAGGTTTTTGTCCTAGCTAACAGTACCATAGGATGAGGGGATTAAACGTTACTTCTCTACCATTCACGCCCTTGCACCAGTGAGCGTATCCTGTCTAACTATTCATTCTTGTAGGTCACAGGGCTCACAGATGGGTAAGACTATTACGTTTCTCCATTGGCAGCATGCATCCATCCTTCCAACAGAAATAGGCAGAGGTTGACACTGCCAGATGAATACCAGCTTGATTTCTCCATGTCTTACGATTCAGTCATGTGATGTCTTCCACAATCGGGTCTTTTCCTCAAGTTCTGGAGGGTAGCTGCGCTGGAGAGTTTTATGCCAGCTTGGTACTACCTAGAATCACAGGGAAAGAGGGAACCTCAGTTGAGAACATGACCCTACCAGATTGGTCTGGGGGCAAACTTAGAATGTATTTTCTTGATTAATGATTGATGTAGTAGGGACCAGTGTACTGTGGTCCGTGCTTTCCTTTGCTCCAGGTCCTGGGTCTTGTAAGGGAGTAGACTGAGAAAGTTATGAGGGGAAAGCCAGGAAGTGGTATTCCTCCATGGCTTCTGCTTCAGTTCCTGTATCTAGGTTCTTGCCTGGAGTTCCTAACCTGACTTCATTCAATGACAAACTGGTGTAGAAATGGAAGTGAAATAAAGCTCTTCTTGAAGTTGGTTTTGGTCATGGCATTTTCTCACAGTAACATAAACCCTAACTAAGACAGTAGTACAGCAGTACCTATGTTTGGTATCATCTGTGGGACCCCAATGACCAACAGCTTAAAAAGGGATAATAACCTGTACCTGGCACTGAGCTTGTCATCAGAATGCTTTAGGACAGTAGGTTTCAAAGTGTTGGCCACGACAGCTCATGATCGTGGTTGAGTAAAGATTAGCACACATACTCTTTCACTTAGTCTTTCTTTCACAGGAACACACACACACACACACACACACACACACACACACACCACATATATACGCACACTGATATAAAACTTCATTAATATTTTCCAGTGCTATATGAAGCTTATTGTATCTATTTTTCCATTTTCTTGTCATTTGTATTTTTATGCATTTTATTTTATCATTAAAGTATACTTAATTGATCCCACAATAGGAATTTTTGGAAGGCAGGGGAAGGAATGTATTTATTTATTTTTTGAGCTAGAATCACACCCTATTGCCCAGGCTGGTTTGCACCTTACTATGTAGCCCAGGCTGGCATCAAACTCACAGCAATTCAGACACATATGCTTCCTAGCATGTGAGCAACCATGCCCACCCAATTTATTCATTTTACTTATTATGTTTTAGAATTGTGGATTTTAGTAAATATAAATGTTAAAATTGAGTAATATATTATTTCTAAACACGAAAACGATTTTGCTTATACAAAGAAAATATTTTGGGAGGTGTGGACATTTTCTCACTTAGAATTACTAAGTTGAGCTAGAGAGAGGGCTCAGGAGGTAAGAACACTTGTTACTCCTTTTGAGGACCTGGATACAATTTCCAGCATCTAAAGGGCAGCTCACAACCCTCTATAAGTACAGTTCCAAGGGATCTTTCACCTTCTTATGGCCTCTCTGGACCCTGTACTCACAGACATACATGCAGGCAAAATACCCATATGCATAAAGTCAAAATAAAGGTTAAAAAGTTAGGATATACTAAGTGATTTTCTGACAAGCATTTTATAGTCATCATCTCTGAGAACTATTGACTCTTATGGTCCTTCCTTCCTTCCTCCCTTCCTTCTTTCCTCCCTTCCTTTCCCCCTCCTTTCCTTCCTTCCTTCCTTCCT
>NW_022196910.1:46640785-46682917 GCF_008632895.1 Mastomys coucha
AAAACAAGTTACAGTAAGGGCTTGAAGTTTTGGGTAGAGACAGAAAAAGTAGGCCAACTCAAAGTGTGTAACTGTGAGCAGTGTACCGTATTAGATTTGTAGACATACCATTACAAAAAAGTATCATCCATATGTCTATGTGCACACATGTATGTGTCCATGTGGAGGCTGGAGGAGGATGTCAGGGGTTCTGTTTTACTTCTCTCTGACTGTTCCCTTGAAACAAGGTCCTTCACTGAACCTGAAGCTCACTGCTTTGGCTAGGCATCTGTGCAAGTGAGCTCCCATGTCTCTGCCAATCGAAGACTGGAGTTATAGGCACCTGTGGCCATGGATGCCGCAGAATCAGATGTTGCTACCACTGAGCCATTCCCCACCCCAGTGGTGACTTAATGAAGGTATTTGAAACACCAGGTCAGGGGTATGCCTTGAGCAGAGAAATGGAACCATTAGCATGAATGCATTCCTATGTCTGCCCTTTAGAAGGAGAAAGATGATTTGTCACCATGATTAGTAATTAAGACAAACGATTATTTTTGAAAACATTTTAAAGGGACACCCATTTTGTCATTGTCTTTAACTTTGCTCTTTTCAGCTTCTTGTGTCTATTAGCTCTTGGGCTAAGATGCCCCATCACAGCTGTAAATTACATTCACAACAGGTAGGACAGTTAGAAATGCCGATAACACACACACACACACACACACACACACACACACACACACACACACACACACACCACTTGGCTTCTCCACCTAAGTCCCCCGGGGAGAATTGTAGAATAATGACTTGATTGTTTGCCTTCTGTCTTTCATTTCCACCTTTATAGAAAACTCAAAAGAATGTTTCTCTAGGAACCAGATGCACATATATTTTATTTTCTAACTACTTCTTTTTTATTATAAAATATTTAAGTCAGAGAATAAGCTACCCATAATTCTATCTTGACATTATTTTCATAGAGAGCCAAAGGCCTTTTTAACAAATATTTTCAACTAAACATAAGTGATTGCTTTTTAATGAAAGTAGTTAAATTAGATTAATTCTTGTGGATAGAATTGGAAATAACATAGCATTACTGTCATTGGTTTCTGCTCTTCTCTTCATCTTCTACGCAGGTCAACTATGTGCTTTTCGCTGCAGACATCCTCAGTAATCTATAACTGAACGTTTCTACTATGAGTTGAAAATGGAACTGGAAGTGATAGCAAATAAAAGTCTACAGTTCAGCTTTCTGTGGCTGAAAGTTTGCTGTTTGTCCTGGATGCAAAGTGAAGAAAAGATAGGTCTATAGGTTGCCTGCCTGACTTCCTTTTCTAACTTTATTTACCCATTGTGCCCTTGGAAACCAAGCTCAAACTCTCCTTTGGAGATCTTCATTTCCCCAGGCCACCCAAGTCACTGGACTTATCCATTGCTTTCTGTACTCTGTCTCACAGTCTTCCATTTGGTGTCATATCTGTTCTTTATAAATATAAACTTTTTCAGGACACATGCAGCCAATATTAATTCATTTCATGGCCTCTCTTGTACATTACTGTTGTTTGAACTTAGATCTGTGTCATAAAATCCAAAGAAATCAAACAGTAAATCTCTATGCCAAGAGTTCTAACATGTCATCATGTTGTGTGTCATTTAAATACAGAGAAGAAGTAATTATCCCATAGGTCCATGCCAGAGAAACAGAAGGAAAAAAATTAAGGATGTATCTGCAAGTCCATGGTCAAGAAGGATATTGAATGGCAAGCTTTTGAAATAGTTGTAATACATAAGAAACGTGGATATTTTAGTCACTCTTTTGATACCAGGTTGTGTGGGTGCACCTTTCATTACAGCCCTCAGGAGGCAGAGGCAGGTGAATTTCTGAGTTCAAACCAGCCTGGTCCAGGTTGTCCAAGACAACCCAGAGAAACCGTGTCTTGAAAAACAAAAAATCCCCAAACAGTAACAATAATAATGGCAATAATTCTTTTGATGTAAACATTAGTTATACCCTGGATTTTGGAACTAACATGTCATCTGAGTTTTAATTTAAACATACCTGCTTTGGCTAATGTATATAAATGTATCCTACCCCATTGAGCAGGTGAGTCCATGATGGAGAAGTCTCTGAGAGTTCTACATGTTCAGAGAGGGCTGCAAAGGAGTAAACACATGAGAGAGGTGCTAGAACAGGAGTGTGCATGACAAAAGTGTGAAAGATGAAAACAGACCCTGGATTTCAGTCTATGAGCCTATTCTCTGTGAGTGTGACTTGTGCTGCACTTTTTAAGGTCATAGAGTCTTTTAGACATCACAGAGAAATCTCACCGATGGAAAGATGCCAAACAGGGGCTATGATTTTGGTTATGGTTCTCATGCACAGTACCTTGACAATAACGGGGTGGAAGCAGCCACGTAATCAGAACATCAGTCATTTTTATGCCAGGGGCCACCCATCTGTCACCTGCTCTGGAGAGGACAAAAATTATTGTCATGTCTAAAAGCTAAATGCATGAAGGTGTGTGTACCACCCCATCTGTTTCCATCGCCTTCAAAGTTCTCCCTCTTTGCATATTCTTTCCCACAAGCATTCAGAAGCAATCAACAACAAATGTGATGATTAAGGGGAGCTGGCCATGGGGCTGGGAAATGAGCATCATCTTCTGTATAGTCCCATATTTCTGTCCTTACAGCTACTGTTACCACAGGGGTCTGGGAGGGATGATCAATAGGCAGGCCTCAGCAGCCCTCACTCAGAGCTTACAGGAAAGAGAAGTAGGATCTGTGGGAACAGGATGATTCACCACTGCGTGAGGGCTGAAGGGGACAGGTGATAGTGTTTGCTTTCTACACCATCCTCAGAAAGCTCCAGCCGCTGTGTTAGCAACAGCATTGAGGTGTACTTCCTGCTCTCTTTGGTAAAAGGGATGTACACTTCTGTTGAAGCATTGAATTTTAAAGGGACACAGGACTGAGGATCCAGGGCATATTGGGCATATGCTGGTAGTACAGATCTTCAAGTGTACTGTAACAAAAGTCTTGGATATATAATCTGAGGATCCGTGCCTATCTCTCAGCTCTCCAGCTGTTTCTGGTGCAAGCGAACATGTGAGAAGAACTGCATCAAAGCATATAAGGACTGATACATGCATGGTCTTAGGAGTAATACATGCATGAAGAAACACACACATGGCATAAGGAGTGATACATACATGAAGTAATACACGCATGGCACCCAGTTTTGGAACTCATGATGATATATCTAGGTTAACTTCTTTAGAATCAATAATGCATCAACTTAGCGAATGTTACTTTAGTGGAAAAATAATATTCAGAACAACAATTACTTCCTGAGTATTTCCCATCATCTGTGTGTGTGTGTGTGTGTGTGTGTGTGTGTATGTGTGTGTGTGTACCTATGTGGAGACTAGAGAACAACTCCAGGTGACTTTCCTTATTTTCTTGGTACAACCTTGACTGAAAGAAAAGCTGAAGCAATGTCTCTCTTTGGTCTGGAGCTCACCGATTCTCCTAGACTAGCTGACCATGCTGAGAACGCAAGCCCACGCCACCACACCTGACGTTCTTTCATGTGATCTGGGAATGGAGAGAACACTTTACTGACTGGGCTGTCTCACAGGCCTTTGACCATGTTTTTCAGGAAGGTCTGTCATCTTAGGCTCTCTGTTGGGGTTGAGTTAATGCAAAGCTTGGCCAGAAGCTGTTTCATCAGATGGACTTGTAGAATACACAGTTCTGTGAGTAAGAGGCATTATCCTAAATGTACTTAGATAATGTGGGAGGTAGGGAGAGTGGTGAGAGGGGCAAGCAAACAAGGTAAAGCCCAGGAAGTGGTCCAGAACATCTTGAGAAGGAAAGAAACAGATTAAGCTGTTGACTGGGTAGTAATCTCCCTGCAGCCTTTTCCGAATGGTCTGTTGAGGGGAGCTGTGATCGGCTGTGGAGCAGGAAGAATGGCCTATAGGATGAGGAAGGGAGGCAGCTTCACTTTGGGGTTTGGCTAAGTTTTAACAGGATAGCTGCTGGCAGCTGAACAGTAGAATATAACTCAGCAGCTCCAAAGATTGCTAAACTACTGAGCAAGGTATCAGGTATTTCCATATGTTGTAGAATGGAGGTTTGGATCTCACTTGAGGTTGTTTAAGTGATGGGCATTGATATTTGTATTCCACTTTAATGATCACAGTTACACGAATGTGTTTGTAGTGAACCTTGTTGTCTTGTGAATGCTAACTGCATTTAATATTAAAAACCCATAGCCAATGACTTTACAACTTCTGATGACAGAAAGGTAGAAGACTCCTGATGAGACTCCTGTGAGATTCCTGGGCCCAGCAGTATTGTGGGATTTGTTCTCCAGCAGCAGAGTTCTCTAATCGCCTTCCTGCTGAGGGAGTTCCTACATCCTTTGTGTCTGGGAGTGACTGCATGGTACTCTGTTTATCAAAATGCCTGTCAAAATCCAGAAGTGCTCCAACTCAAACCTGTCAGGACTCCCCTTCATCAACCTGAAGTTCAGCCTGCATGTCGCATTTACCTAACAGGAAATTACACTGAAGATAGATTTTTTATAGTTGCTTCGGGGTTAGGTTATTGGTCATGTTGTAAAATCCAAGGCATCACAATTGACAGTGTAGAGGAAGGGGAGAGCGAAGAGGACATGGAGGTTTACAGAATCCTATTGCTTAACAGATCCTTTAACAGATCAAGAACCTGGCAGGGACATGTGTTGACCCAGCTGGGATGTGTGCCCTTCTGCAGTGCCTAGAGCCTCTCACTGTCCTTCTTGTCAACACGAAGTATCAAGGAAGGTAAGGGAGGCTCACACCCCCTCACCTAGGAAAGCTCTCCTTGGAAGACTCCATCGCACTGCCATCCATTCTGTTGACCTTGCAACACCTGCAAGCTGCACTTATTGATTATTTGAACATGAAAAGAAATCAGAGATTACAATCTTTCTTAACGTAGGTCAAGACAGCTTTGGAAAGTCTTTGACTGAAGAGAATATTAAATTGATTCTGCTGCTTTCATGCATTGGATAGAGAGAAAACTGTAAAGATACACCGAGTCAAGGCTGTTGAATCAGGCAATCAGTATTTCAGCACATTTCTTGTTTATCACATTTGTAGGACCACAGATCCTTTTCTTATTATTTTATAAAACCCAACAGACGTGCTTAAAAAGCTTCTAAATGATCTGTAAGGTTGAAAAGATAGACTCGTTCTAGTGCCTTGCTTTCCCAAGTAGAATGACTGACTGCACAACCATTTATGGCGATGCCACCTCCCCCTAAGACTTCTAAAGGGGGTACTTCCTGCCTCTCTTTTATTTTGCCTTTGTTGAGTCCCAGGTGTCCTCCACAGGATGTAGTACCTTGGTTGTCAGTAAAGGTGTGATGTGTGGTGGTTCACATGCTTTTGAATATACAGAGTGAAGAGATCACTACTGATATTGTTAGAGAGCTCAGAATGATGGATAACTCAGGAAGCCCCCAGTTTTGTGACTCTCTGCTGTTCCTTGGTATGTCTTTTAAATTACCTGTATATTTATGACTTGGTTTGGATACCACAGAGATGCTGTGAAGTGAAAATCAAAAGTGGGAGTAGGTAATGAGAAGGAAGAAATGGGGAAGGATCTTCAGACATGATCCCTTTCTGATATCCCAAAAAGTACTTCATGGTAAAACCACGGGGCATGTTGGGGGGCCTTGGAGGAGGCATGGGGGGCATAGGGGTAGATGTTTAGCTTTGATGTGATAGGTTTTAAGGGATGAGTTATTTTTAGTAGGAGAAGGGATTTATGCTGTTGTGGTTCTGGACTGAACTACATAAAAATATCTGGAGGAAAGATTTAGATTCATTGTGAAGAAGACATTTTAGAAATGGCAGCAGTGACCTTATAAAAGGGGTGAGTCACTAGACCATTAAGCAGAGACTAAATAACTGAATGTCACCAATGTAATTGATAGGACGCCAGTGTGGCCTCCAGACCAGCACCGAGTAACTCACTGAAGTGTTTCAACAACAGAAGCTTGTTTTCTGTTACATATCTTAAATTTTGTTTTAACCAATATTTAAAAAAAAAAAGCATTAGAAACATACAAGTGTATAGATTGGCCTGTGATACTCACAGGTATTTTGTAATGTGTGGCTTCAGCATACCACGCCCTTCAAACACAATTTCATTATAGTGAGAACTTTCCATGTCTGACCTTCTTTTTGGGGATGCACAGGAGGCTATAGTATTCTATTGTTACTCCATGTGAAAGTTTTGAATGGTCCATCACTGGAGAGAGAGAGAGAGAGAGAGAGAGAGAGAGAGAGAGAGAGAGAGAGAGAGAGACAGACAGACAGACAGACAGAGACAGACAGACAGAGACAGACAGAAACAGACAGAGAGACAGAGACAGAGTCAGAGACAGACAGACAGACAGATAGAGATAGAATACACCACATATTTGCCTATAGTCAAGACAAGACTTAAGGAGACATTAAGAGTCCCTCTTCCCAAATGACTCTAGCTTGTGTCAAGTTGACATAAAACTAATAACTAGCCAACTTAATGTACTTTGTTAAGATAAAGCCTTTAAGTGAGAGAATCACATTTTTTTGTAGTGAGAACCAAGAAAAATTGTGCTGTGTGGATTATTTTCTTAGCACATGTCCCAGCTGGAATGGTAGCATACCTTCACTCTCAGTTGTGACCTCAAACTCATCCTTACAGTATCTTCTAAGACTGTATTGAAATGTATCCACTTTGACAGACTTTCCTCACTGATAGCAGTGAAGTTATTCGTTTGTAGATCTCTAGAGCCCAGGAGACATGAAATCTGATAGTTGTTTATTGATTAAGTATATTGCACTTGAGTGGCTCATTCATCCTTTCCCTCCTATCAAAATGTAGTTAGCTTTAACTAACCGAGTGGCTCTGAGCTTTTAAGGCAGCATGGAGCAGACCAGCTGCGGAGGAGCCACTTTTCCTGTCAATGAATCTATCACTCTGCCTTTCCCAGCTTTCCCCAACCATGTTTTTAACCTCTTTTCTGATGTCAAAACTAACTTTTTCTTAGATATTTCTTTCTTGACAGACTTCTCTAAGGGGAGCATGCCTTTCTCCATTCTCCATCTCCTGGGTACTGATGACAAATGGTACATCTTTGTACATTCACAATACTTCTATCTATGTGCAACTAACAGAAGCGCCATGTTGGCATCCGTGTATCATTCAAATATTCTGCTGGCCACATTAAACAAGTAAATAGAAACACATGAAATAAAATTTAATTATACAATATGTTTAACCCAACATAGTCCAAAATTAGATGATTGCTTCAACATGAAATTAATATAAAACTATTAGTGAGCTATGAAAGGTCTATTTGCCCTCTGTCTTTGATGTCCTATTGCTGGCCAGTGGCAACAATAAGAATGGGTTTTCTGGAATATGGAGTTGGGAGACTAGCAAGCCATATCATACCTTAACCACGTGGAAGGTTCTTAAAAATTAGACGACAGGGAGGTGTGATCATTCAGCCATCTTTCATTTAATCAACCCTTTGTTACAAGCCAACAGTTTGTATATTGGCGGCAAAACCCCTCCCCCAAGTTCGTCAGCATGCCGGCCCAATCAGCAGCTCCTTTAGTCTCTGGCTGCGGGACTTCCTAAGTAACTGGAACCAGGAGAGATGCGTGGCAAATAGCAGGAGGTGGGCAGAGAGGTGTGGTTATGAGAGGCAGGCAGGACCTGAAGAATCAGACTTCAGGCAGGGGGGAGGTTACAATATCCAGGGTATTTCTTAGATATTTGTAACATATCTGGTCTCAAAATGGTCAAATTTCAGGTGCTTAATTTTCCTGATGATCTAGTGGTTTCTGTATGGGTCAGGGTCAGCTGTTTCAAACCCTTGGTTCTCTGTAGTTTCTCGGCATTTCTGCAATTTTCTTTTGTAAGATTCATTTCTTGTTACCTTTGTTGTGACCAACAAGGTACCTTTTCCCTTTTCTAAATTAGTGTAACACTTGTTAATAGTCATTCCCACCTGAGCATTGTGACATGGGTGGTCTGACTTTCTCTGTGTCTCCTCATATTCTCACCTTGCTTGTAACCAACATCTTCATCCTTTTGTATTTATTATCATCAACATTCCATAGGTCCTTTGTCTGGCTACAATCCCTGGTATTCTGTTTTCTGTCTCTTTCTCTTGCTTCTCTTTTGGATATTAGGATAATTATTTTTACAGTTCTTACAGGAAAAGGCATGTAGAGTTTTTAAGCTGCAGAGCTTACCACGTTTCAGGAAAGAAATCATGGATCCACATACCTAGTTTAGTAAATACCTGTTATTTATCTATTGTATCCTCTAAATGATGAAGGCGAGTCATGAGTCAAAAACCATCTCATTGACTTTGTGCCTTCAAGGAGAAGTTAGCCTTCCATTGGGGAAATCAAAGGAGATGGCCATGTGTCAGGGGTGGGGCTGAAACTACAAGAGTGTGTCCAGTGAAGAGCCAAAACAAATGAGTTTGCTTGTTTTCTTTTTACAGAGCTTGGAGGAAATGAGTCAGTGAGGTCCACTCAGGGAAGGGTGTCTCAGGTAGAAGGAACTACAGTGCTCAGGGTTTCACACGTGCCTTCTGGCCGTTGCTAATAAAGTACAATAGAAAGGCTTCTATTCACAACAGTGGTTCTTAGCTTTCCTGATGCTGTGACCCTTTAATGCAGTTTAGTACAATGGTGACCCCCAACCATAAAATTATTTCATTGCTTCTTCATGATGCTACTTTTATGAATCATAATGTAAATGATATGCAGGATATCAGATATGGGAGTCCTGTGAAAAGGTTGTTCATCCCCCAAAAGGGTCATGACCTACAATTTGAGAACCACTGATCTAAAAGGAAGTAATCACTTCTCTTCCATACTGAGAGCCAATGGTAGCATTATAAAGGCAGCCAGCACAGGGCAAGCATGGGAATATGGACGCTCCGTTATATTGCTTGTTGAAGATCACACATATACAGCGACAGGTTTGGCCCCATTATGATTTGAATGTCAAGAGTTCTTCACAGGCTCATATGTTTGAATATGTGGTCCCAGCTGATGCTGCAGTTTGGGGATGTTGTGGACCCTGTAGGAGGTAGAGCCTTGATAAAGGAAGTGGGTCACTAGGAACCAGCCCAGAGGTGTTATAATCAGCCACAATTCTTGTATGCCTTTTGTTTCCTAAGTAGAGAAGCAATATGACTAGCTAGCCTTCTATTTCAGCCACCATGTCCTCTCTAACCTATCAAGTCTGACCTCTTTTATTTGTCTTCCCTATCCTGATAGATGACATCCCTTCAGAAATGAAAGCCACAGTGAACCCTTTCTCCAAGTTGCTTTTGTCGGGGAATTTTATCATAAGCAATGAGAAAGGAACAAATGCAATAAAACTTAAAAATATTATGCAATAAAACTTAAAAAAAAGAGAAAGGAATGAAGATAATGCTAGACCAGCACTCCATGAGTCTAGGCCTGCCCTGTCTGCTGAGCAAATGTGTGTCTGATGCGGCAGAGCAATGTACTACTGCACCACTCTTCTGCTGATAACCACCCTCTCCTCTCAGAGTTGTCAGCGATTCCAGAGATCAAGTGAAGAGTTGCAAACAGCATGCAGCTCATGTCAGATGCCACTTGCACATGTGAGTCTTCAGGCCACCTGTGTTTCTAACTGATTAAAAATTTGAAAGTTGGCATGCCTCTCAGGTGTGGTGTTTGGCAGAGTGCCCCACAGAGCTGAGGATGGCTCTTCCCATTCTTGCCATAAGGTTGTGAACAAGAGCCAACAAAATGCAGAGATATAGAGGACCAAGTGTAAAAGAGCTGGAGTATATAGATCTTCCAAGTGTTCTTTTGGAATCATGACATGTTACTCTCTGGGCCCATCACTCTGCTCACTTTCCTGGCAAGGACTTCACAGGACCTCTGTGTCCAAAGTCTAGAAGAACTCTAAGGGGTTCTATTGCTTAGATACATTTGAATCAACAGCTGGGCCCTTGCCCTCAGTCTTTATGGCCCCCTCCATCCTGAGAAAACAGTGGCTATCACTTGGCTCAAAGTCCACTCTAATTACATAGTTGATCTTTCTAGCTCAGATATTAGGACAAAGTAGTACCCACTGGGTATTCTCCCATAGGCAGGAACTTGTATGTGTGGTCTGAGACCTTAATATGAATAACAGGGATAGCTTTATCCCCAGGGAAATGCCAAAGGTATAGTAGTTCTGTCCTTGGGATCTGTGACAAAGACAAGACACATTCTTTATGTATACAACAGAGGAATTTGGAAACTGTCTGCCGTATGATTTTTTTTTTATTATTATTATAAGACAGCTGGTTCAGAATAGGAAAGCAGCGACTAATTGAGGCAAAACCTCCATCCAGACTATTTAGCGAATTCCCACACTCAGAGTTCAAGTTCATGTCTTTGTTAAAGGGGTAGCTGTTCAGGATGTAAATGAGTGATAAATGAAACACGTTATTTAACTCATCTTTTTACCAAAGCCTTTTCTGGAGGGCAGGGCCTTATAGAGAGATTTAAGTTGCTCAGGATGGAGTTGATGTCACCCACTCCCTTGCTGAGGGCATGGCAATTCCCCTTACATTACCTCATAGATGAAGGAAGAGCGCTTTGCTAATGAAGTTCTGGTGTCTCCTGGGCAGAGGGTAAATCTCACAACACAATTTGTTCAGTTGCTTACTGTGTTTCCCCCATCTTCCTCCGTGATCCCGTAGGATTTTTCAAGTTTAAACAAGCACTTACTTGTGTCTTATATCCTGTTAAAACAATGAACTAAGTAAATAGCTTGAAAATTGTTGAAAAATAAAGTTTTAAATAGAAAACTAAGCAATATTATTATGGATGAAAGAGACTCGTAATTTTCTAAGTTTCTTTGAGTTGCCATTTTTATTGCTATGATGTATTGAAGTGTGCCTTTAAATGTTTTTGAGTGTTTGTTCTGTAAATATTTTTTGAGTATTTGCTACATTAAGGGAACTGTATAAGACCATCCTAGCAAACCTGGCCAGGATTTCATCTCTCTTTTCAGATTCAGAAACAGAGAATTAGAATACAGCCTGGTAAGTTTAATTGATGTGGTTCCTTGTTACACAGCATGGAAACCCAGAAGGAAAAGGTAAATAACTCCTTATGTGTACAGATATAGGGCCAGGAAACATTTTGGGGAAGTGACAACATCCGAAGTAAATGTTAGAGGTGAAGAGATGTGTGTCTGTATTGACTATGGACAAAGACAACTCTAGGCAATGTGGGAAACAGGAGCAGAGGCTGGGGTAGGAGCTCTGCAGCATACCCTGTCCAAGTGGCAAAAGCTATTCTGTGGGTTTGTAATCTGTAGCACATTGAATACCACATTAGCAGAAATCAGGAGTCTCTTAGAACAGGTCACGGGCAAGAAGAAAGCGACATTCACAAGATGCACGAGAACATGAACTCTGAGAGGACATTTTTCTGTTTCACTTGGGATATGAGTAATAGTTCTCCAGGAGATAGTGTGGCTAGGGACGAACAACAAACGTACATGCAAGGTGACAATGGGTCATGCAATGAACAGCTTACTGTAGGTAAAGCCATCAATGGCCCACAGAGCATTATGTGATTCAATTCTACATTATGAATCTAGCATCAGACAAGTTAGAAGTTTGTGGCTGTGGATGCCAGATCTACTAGAATATTTCCAGTTTATAAGGAAAGTAGATACTACTTTGAAGTAAATAATCGGCATCGCCACATGCATGCATGTGGTAAACATATAGGCATAAACACACAACACACACCACCACCACCACCACCATCATCATCATCATCATCATCATCATCATCATCATCATCATCACCATCATCATCAAAAGTAGGCTTCTACAAGACAAAGGTGTCAGTTTCTTCATCATACTTCATTATCATGCTCCCAGATTCAAGAACAACAGTAGCTATAGAGTTCTTCCTCATTTTTTTCTGAGTAAAATAACTAAGATGTACATTCTTGTTAAAATGTCTAGAGAATGAAGTTCAGTGTCAGAGAAGATACATTTAGAAGGGAAGATGCATTTCAAAATCAACAAAAGCTTCAGTTTCTTTTACCTCCCTGAGAGCAGAGTTATGTTTGCAAAAAAAATGTCCACAGTGGTTTCCATACAAGATGGAATTTATTTTTAGTTTAATTATGCAGAGGTGACCTCATCATTTACTTTGATTTCTCTGGAGAACTGATGTGTTGATGATCCTGAACTCCTGTGTAGCTCCTCTGGGAAGAGCCACATACTTAGCCATGTGTCTGGATTGGCACAGACCTGGAAAAGTGGAATCAGCCTCAACTTCTGCTGCCAACTGTATTCCAGCAGAGAAGGGTTATAGATCACTTCACCAAAAGTCAGTTTGCTTTAGACTCCTAGTAGCTACTAAGTTGATACTCAGGAGGAAAACTGATCCATATGCCTAAAGATGTTACATTTTGGAAAAATGGCTAATAAAAATGGAAGTGGTTGCCTGTTAGAATGATTTCATTTCAGGTTCATTACCAGGAAGGCCCACTGGTCATTCGTGGCAACTACACTGATATTGTTTCCAATATATATGCAAAATCTTTACCTTGCCGTTCTGGTCAGTGACGGATGGGA
The DNA here is from genome assembly GCF_008632895.1 of Mastomys coucha. NCBI lineage: Eukaryota > Metazoa > Chordata > Mammalia > Rodentia > Muridae > Mastomys > Mastomys coucha. The sequence goes on from NW_022196910.1 coordinate 46,653,462, forward strand.
TAAGTTTAGGGTTAATGTTTCAGAGCTGTGTTTGACTTCATCCTCTTTAAAGACTTAGTTAAAGGAGTAGGTGGATGAACTCATTGATTTCTTTTCAGCACAGGAATTTATTCTTCAGGTACTAAAGTCTCCAGTTTGCTATCATTCCCTGAGGATTACAAGAAAAAGCAACAACTAGGGACTAAAGGATGGTGGGGTAGTTGGGAGTGTCTGCTGGTTGCTCCTGCGTGGTGGAATGCTCCTGAGGGATTCAAAATGACATGCTGTATGTCCTTGGCTTCTATTGCCTTTAGCACATTTTGGCCAGTGCCCTTCTTCATCTCTGTAGTTGCTGCATTGTGGTTGATAACAGTTGGCCTTTTACGTTTTCAGCTCTAATATATATGAGGAAATATCTAATAACATCTCATTATCTATAAAGTATATGTGTGTGTTTAACACTACTGATAAGAATTTCACTTCTCTTCTGAACCTTTCATGTTCAGTGAGTGTTAGTAATGGCATTTATATCTTTGGTAGAATATCTACAATAGATGTTCTGAGGAAGAATGGTTTGTTTCAGCTCGTGGTATTAGAGGTTTGTGACATTGGCAAATCTCCAATTACCTGACTGCATCTGCTGAGGCCCCCAACAGTGGCTACTGACCAACACTATATATAAAATCCTCTAGATCAGTGGTTCTCAACTTATGGGTCTCAACTCCTTTGGGGGTTACATATTAAATATCCTTAATATAAGATATTTACACCCAGCACTTGGGAGGCAGAGGCAGGCAGATTTCTGAGTTTGAGGCCAGCCTGGTCTACAGAGTGAGTTCCAGGACAGCCAGGGCTATACAGAGAAACCCTGTCTCAAAAAAACCAAACCAAAACAAAAAGATATTTACATTATGACTCATAACAGTAGCAAAACTATTCTTATGAAGTTAGCAACAAAATGATTTTATGGTTGCGTTACCACAACATAAGGGAAGGTATTAAAGTGAAGGAAGGTTGAGAACCACTGATCTAAGCAACAGTTATCTATTTACATAACAAGAAGGATAATGCTTTAGCTATCAACCCATACAAATAAAACTATTTTATTTGGGGACAAGAAGCCTTTAGAATATGGCATATATAATATAAGGTCATATAACAATTTAGTAAAATATTTGAGAGATCTAAAGTCTTCATGACAGAGATTTAGTAGAGTTATAGAAGAAATCTTTGAATACCATGTTAGAAAACCCTGGAGTCTTGGGCAGTATATTTCCTCTTTGTTATTTTTTCTTCTGCTTTCAATCCAGAGGTATTACTTTGAGATGTATGCTCATGGGGCTTCATCCAGGTTTTTAAAAGATATAACTCTCTGCTTTTCCTTCTGACCACTTTGTTCCCACAAGTAAAGTCTCTGAGACTAATTATTTATTAATCAATGCTTAGGCCAATAACCGTGGCTCTGTTCCCCTACTAGCTCCCATATCAACAATCCAGTTTACTCTAGCTTAACTTTTATCTACTGGTTAGTTACCTTTCCTCAGGTTTATGTGACCATCTTCCTCTCTGTCTACTGGAATCTCTCACACCTATTTCCCTGAATTCTTTTCTCTCTCTGCCAAAACTCCCACCTCCTACTTCCTGCCTCAACTCATGGGCCAAAGGTTTTGTTTTATTGACAGGTAAATGCTTTTACATGGTGCAGAAGAGATCCTCTCTTCAAAAAGAGAATTTATACACTGGCCATTCTCACTGCTTTCGAAACCTGCAGAGTCTCCAAATGTAAGAGGGATAATGTTGACGATTTGGCTTAAGGATTTAAATAGTGCTTGCAGACTTCAGTAGCTCTCATATTTAATGGATGACTACTATCAGTTTCTCCTTGTAGTTCACTGTCAGTCTAGGTCCCCTTTGTCAGTTTTCTACCCATTAATCACCTGCCAGAAGGATGTCCTTTGGCATCCTTTTGAGAATTCCATGGACCTCAGTGGCCTCTTCCTCATGCAGATTTCAGTGTCCTTTTTAGGTGAGATCATTGACATTGAATGGCACCTAGCCCTATGCAGATTTCAACCTTCCCTCTGCCTCAGGCCCCAGAGCATCCTTGTAGCTCCCATGTTCTTCCTGGTTTCTGTCCTCTTGTTCAGATGGTTGCCCACGTTCAGTGTTCGATTCTTGGTCTCTCACTTTTCCTTTTTACTTTGCTTCCTGCAAAGATGCTTTACATCTGTTTCTTTGACTTTCAGTGTCCATATGAAGAGGCCAAATCCAGACAGCAACAGTGTGGAGCACAGTGAGAGAACGCAATGCATTACAGGAAATGTCAGACCCTGTACATGCTTCAGCATCTACATGCATTGATTTTAGGGAACATTTCATTTGTGATAAGGTGCAAAAGTATGAAACTATCCTCTCCTTAAGCATTTGATAAAGATGGGAGATCACATTGCCTTAAATTAGACTGACTCCAAGGGTTAAGACTAATCTAGTATGCCAACTTTTCCTTGTTTTTAAGTTTAGAATTCAACCCATTTTCTGGCAAAGTTGTTCCCCTAGCTCTCTGAGTCCCCCTTTTGGTCAACACATGAGATTGGGTAAGGCTTCTGTGCCCTTTGGGATCAAATGGAGAAAAACTCTTAAATCCAGGGTTCATAAAAAGTTCAGGGAAGGAAGCCTGAAGCTTAAAGACCAGTAGGTGACGGGGAAGTGTATTTCACAATGCCTTTCCTTGTAGAATGTGGTTTCAAATAACCTTTATGCATTCTCAATGAGCACAAAGGGAAGCATACTCCCAGCGAATAAGGAAAAGACTGAAGCATATGTTAGGGTAGAGCGAGAACCTGAGTCACAAGAGCTAAAGGCAGCGAGCAAAAGCTGACATAGGGATGGAGTGACAAAAGCAAGTTTGCACAGTCTTTAAGGGACAGGACTGACAGAATAGTCACAGTGGTATTTTAAAAATCTCTTCTAGGACACACAGAAGAGGGAGCCTGGGATGAGAAAAGCAAGTGAGCAAGCTGCAGAAATTAGGGTTGGATGACTAACCTACCAGGGTCAGGATCTTAGAATATCAACACGGAGAAGCCATGTTCGTGGTTCTGATTGTCCTCACCAGCTAGTCAGCTGCAAACTTAAAATGTTGTATTAGTTTTCAGGCACCGTGGTTAATGTTTTAGACAACTGACTGAAGAGGAGGGAAGATTCCATTTACCTGAGCGTTACAAAGATTTCAGGTGCTTGTTACTTGGCTCAGTTGTTTTGGGCCCTAGTGGCATCAAATGTATGGGACCAGAGGCCACTTATCTCAGTGTCCAGGAGAGAGGGGAACAGGGTAGTGTTCCAGCATTTATATTTCCAAAGATCTTTCTTTCTATCAAGCTTTACTATTTAAAAATATCCTTGTACGGGCTGGAGAGATGGCTCAGTGGTTAAGAGCACTGACTATTCTTCCAGAGGTCCTGAGTTCAATTATCAGCAACCACATGGTGGCTCACAACCATCTGTAATGGGATCCCATGCCCTCTTCTGGTGTGTCTGAAGACAGCTACAGTGTATTCATATAAATAAAATAAATCTTAAAAATATGTCCTTGCACACATGTTTCTGTCTGCTTGCTATCATGTCTATCTATCTATCTATCTATCTATCTATCTATCTATCTATCTATCTATCTATCATCAACAGAAAGTGTGTTTGTCTGTGGATCTTATGTATAGGAAGAAAGGGAAATGTCTAGAAGGAAGAGGAATATGAAGTACTATGGCACCATGATTGAGATTGTTCAAGAAATGATTTGATTAAAGCTATCGTTGATTTTCTACACTCGGGTGATCTGATTCCCATACAAGGAAGTGAAGAAGCACTTGGAGGCAGGGAATACTAATCTTTGGGAATAGAATGAAGTTGGTCTGTTCTCAGCTCTCCCAGTACTATTTTGAGAACATTGGGCAAATGATTTACCCCACTGGGACTCGGCTCTCTGATCTGTGACATGAGGCTAATGGTGTATGCTGGATGCTCACACTTGGGTAAACATGCCATCCATCCCTGGGGATACACAGGGGTGTGCCAGAGAGGTCAACCCAGAGGCGTGTGATAAATAGACACTGAACTTAGGAGAATACTTTGGAAAATTTATATATAGATATTTTGCCCTAAAATGTAAAATTCCTTTGCATTTTTTAAGATTAAAAAGTCAAATGCCAAGATATTTCATGCTTTTGACAAGTTTCTTCGGGCAGTATTTCCACATTCATGAAAGCACTTCCCACATGGATTTTCATAGAAAAGTTTTAAGAGAACTAACTAGACAATTTCATAGCGCCCTTCCTCCCAGTCATGTGTCTGTGACCTGGGATTCCTCTAAAGACTCTTCCTGCTTGCCTCATTTATTATTTAAGTTTTCCTCCTTCTATGAACAAATTATCCAAAGTAGATCCTTCCATGTTGCTTTTAATTTAACAAAACTCTTCTAGTGAAAAGAAATAACTTTAAAACAAAACACATATACATTTTCTGAATAGCAATTTGCGTGTGTGTGTGTGTGTGTGTGTGTGTGTGTGTGTGAGAGAGAGAGAGAGAGAGAGAGAGAGAGACAGAGAGAGAGAGACAGAGAGAGAGAGACAGAGAGAGGAGACAGAGAGACAGAGATTACTGCCCTCAAATACGCGGTTACCATGTAAGACTGACGTCCACAGATCCTACACTATTAATCACATGTCCTTGGTTTTCCTTTTTCCTGTGTCTCCCTATTTTCCTCAAGGTAGAGGCTATTCTTTGTCACAAAAAAACTGCTACCTATGGCAACAGTGGTCCTTAATCGTCTTAAAGAAAGAGCTGTTTCTTCAGAGCCATAGACTGAATATCCTGTCCAGAGTCATTAAGGTCATGTTCTCCCTCTGAGTCATTAACACAGAGCTAATGAGGTGGTCATGGTGGAGGGCTACCTGAACTCAACCCTCCATAGTGGGATGCCCTCCCAACTCTGCTCCCCAGCACAGTGGGATGCACTGGAGGAGGCAACTTGAACTAAGTCACAAAGTCACTGGGAGCGGGAAGAGAAAGGATGGCTACTCAGACAATCGCTTCTCTGAGGTAAGCATCTATAGAATTAACCAGGGATGTTTTGTAGAGAGTTTTAATTTTTTTCTTCATTGACCTTAACCAGGTTTTATTGATTTGTGGTTTGTTTGTTAAGAGAAATGAATAATTTTTACTTAGATAGTAACTATACAGGTCTTACTGAGTACACATAATCTAATCACATGAACACATAAGGCAGTCATATAAGCAAATGATCACAGTAGCTATGGAAACGCCCACAAACATGGGGATGGGGACCTATTGGTCTCGTCCATCTTTAATAATCATTCGCTCAGTTGTGAGCTTTATGAGACTAGAGGACACCCCTACTCATTTGTTCACCGAGTATCTCAAAGGCCCAATCACAGGCTAATCCATTACCTGGCACATACTGAATACACCAACATATTTATTAAATAATGTTTCTGTGAGGTAAAGTCATTGGTGATTTTTTTAATTTGACAATAAAGACATATGCATGAGTAGTTTGGAATATTTGGACAGTGTAAAGTAAGATGCTGAGCATGTAAATTAATACCTTCTCACATAAAAGCTGCAAGCAGATAATAAAAGACTGGTGTCAAAAGGACTGTATGAGATTTTGATAGAATGTGACAAGTCAGAGTGGTGTCTATGTCCTAGAAGCCTTTTTTTTTATTCTGTGAGAATATTTAGCACAGCACCTAACATGTAGTACACATTTAATAAATAATTGATGAATGAATGAATGAATACCAAGCTCTCTAATTAGATTTGGAGAATATTATGATTAGATTAAATAGTTTATGTCCCACAGTGCCTACGTTCATTACTTGATTTTCTCTGCTTTTAGTGGTGTGATTTGTGATAATACGAGTGCTTTGTTATTTTAATGGAGAGCTATATTTCTTAGGAGGGAAATGTACCCCAGTGAAATGTGCTTTGATTCTGTATTGCATACCAAACAAAATCCAGCATCTTTGGAGGGCATGGGCACTGAACTTATCCTTAGCACAGTTGCTCCCAGTAACTGATAGGAAATAGCTTCAAGGGTAACTCACCAAATACACACACTGACAATTACAGTCAAATGGACTTATGCAGTGGACTGTTGAAGGACGTGGAGGACATCTGTCCTGACAGTCTTCTTTTGTAGATGGGAGAACCCGTCCCTAGGGAAGCAGGGCCATCCTCGGTGGTTTACATGCTGGGAACTGATAGAGGCAAAGCTGGAACTTCGGTTCCTTATCTTCACTTCAGTCCCTCAGCCATAGGAGGGGATAAAGAATAATTAAGAGCAACAGACTTATTTTTAAAAAGTTGAATTTCATGTAACAGCTATGGGAGTCACATAAATCTTGAATAGATCTTTATGCCGCAAAAGAACAATTTGTAATAAGAAGAAAAACAGTAAAATAACCATCTTCTTAGGAGGTAAGATGGTTGTATCCTATGTACAAAACTAGCTAAAGCCATGGGGCTACAGAAGTGGCTCAGTGGTGAAGAGCACTTGTTGATCTTGTAGAAGACAGGGGTTCAGTTTCCAGCAGCCACTTGGCAGTAACTCCAGTTCCAGGAGATCTGGACACTTCATTTTAGCTGCCACAAATTCATCCGGTATACATGGTGACATTCAGGTAAAATATAAAATATACCCGAGGCTATGGTCACAGGACCAAGTTGTCTTGCAAAATACTGAGCGTAATTTTTAAACAGCACCCTAGTGATAACTTCTGAAATACTTTGATGAATAACTTAGCCAACACTAGCTCTACATTCCTATCCTGAAGCTTGTCCATCAACTCACCTGTTAAAACATCTATCACCATTGTTCCTATGTCAGTATGTATAATAGACTTTAACTATTTATTTATTTTCAATTTTGATGCTGTTCACATTCATTGTTCACAGGTTTTCTGAAATGTTTTAATTATGTTTCTGGTGGGAAATTGTTTTTACATTATTTCAAAAAATGAAACTGAATGCAGTTGTGTGTGTATGTGTGTGTGTGTGTGTGTGTGTGTGTGTGTGTGTGTGTGTTACATATCTAATGTAAGTTCATGCTGCAGCATACATTTGATAGTTCACTCCTGGAACATTTTTCCTTTTGCAGTACACTTACAGTGCACGCTTTGCACACTGCTTGGCCTCTACCCAACCATACTTCATTGGTAGATTCACACTCTCTTGCACTTGTAGGCAAAAGTATATATGTGCAGATCTTTGGTTAGTGATTTTAAATAAAACATCTTCCTTTGTTATGGATGGCAATTAAAATTTTTTTGGCATTGCTTTTTAATTTTTTTATAGAGCTCATGTATTTTTAAAACTTCTTCTTCTTGGGAATGATATTTCCCCAAGTGTTCAAAATTTGTTAGGAGAGTCATATCCTTGCTTTTAAAATGAAGTGACACGTGCAACATTTATATTTCAAGGAGAGGTCTTATTTTCCAGTGTTCCAAATGTCATTTGTTCTGTGAGCCTCTTAAATGTTCTCTTACCTAGCCAGTCTAATACAAGACATTGTTAACATCTGTCACAGGTCTCATATGCCAAGTGTTCACGAGTTCTGTTCTGTGTTGATGCTACTGGATAAGACAAAATGAGGTCAGGGAATGTGACTGTCACTTCGAGCTAAATAGTGTGACTCTTGAGAAGCTGCACAGAAGTACCTGTTCTTTTTACCTGACTCATAGACTCAGTCGTATGTATTCTCTAGTGATGTTCTAGATTTTAAGTGGAATTGATTAAACTTAGTTCACTCAGCAAATGCTTGCTATGTGTCTGCTGTGTGACACATACTGTGACAGTCGTGATGGATGCTTTGTTGGCTTCATTAAATATGAATTAGCTAGTTTCAATCTTTCTATGTCTCAAGCATTCTGGTAAAATATGTCAAAAAAAGGTTACCTTACTTAATCCTTTCAAAATTCCATGAAGCCCATAGTTAAAAACCTATAAACAGCTAAGTAATGATATGGAGTGACAATTTTGGACTTTTGGTGTTGATGTCTTTAAAAACCACAATACTATGGGAATGTGTTTTTATTTTGATCGCAGGTATGGGGATACTGGGCTGCTTCAGACTGTCCGCAGCAGCTGACTATGATTTGCTTTATGCTCTGGCAGGGGTGTGATTTGGCCAGCTGCAGATAGTTTCTGTGAGCATGACATTTGGAATTCTGGGGACCTTTCAGAGGGTATATAAATGCTAGCTAGGGACCTGAGGAGTGTGGTAAATTATAGATTGGTTGTTGGGTTGTTGTTGGTCACAGTTTGTTAAGAAGTTGTGAGTGAAGAAGAAACAACAAGAAGAAAAATTAGATATCCTAACAGTCAAGATCAAACTTGCCTCCAGGAACTCAACACAACTAATCAGCAGGAAATAGTCTAATGATCTAAGTCACTCACTCCCTTTCAAACTCCTGAATTTATTCAGGGATTTCTTTCTTTTTCTCTATCCTTTTCTTTCTCTTATCTAGTGTCAGGGGATTGAAAGTGTGGAAAAAAGAAGAACCTACCGAGTAGTCAAAGATCAGTAATGATGATATTGGAAGAATGGTTGGTCCTGAAGACATATAGATAGGAATAAACTAAGTGAACTGTGTTTGTGTGTGTGTGTGTATGTGTGTGTGTGTGTGTGTGTGTGTGTGTGTGTGTAAAACAACTAAAGAAGAGGAGGCACTGAATATGAGAGGGAACAAGGTGGGATGATACCTTGGAGCTTAGAGGGAAAGAAAGCAAAGGCAGAGTTGATGTAATTCAAGGAATCTTCTGCTAAGTTTTGGCTCCACGAAGGTGGTAGAGGTTGGTGGAGTCTCCATAGCTTTGATGGAACTCTTGATGACGGAGTTTAACTTGGAGGCTGAGAGGACTTGCCAGGCATTTGCAATGAATCAGCTGATGTGTGGACTGTGCTGTGGTAGATGTCAAATTATTGATGAATATGTAACATTTCAGGAGGAGAAAAGTTTTCAGAAGAAGCCAAACAATCTAATAATGATTCGCGTAATGTGTAATGAGGACCATCTGCTAATAATAGGGACCTGTTACTAGTAGCTTAAAATAGAGGTTCCTTTTTGTGGAATGCAAAAGAAATCATGAGGTAAGTGGGCAAGGGTTTGCATGGTATCTATAGAGTCATCACTAGCCCGATCCGCTTCTTTTTTGGTCAGGCTTTCCATCCTCAACACTACTTCAGAATCAGAAGGTAACTGCTACAGTCCTGGACACACAGTCTAAACAGCAGAAGAGAGAAAAGGAGAAAAGCATAAAGGCTGTCCATAGCTAAGTCAGCTCGTTTTGAAGCTCTTCCAGATGTGCTTAAGTTTTTGGAATCTGCTCAATACAGGAGAATTTGGGAATCATGGAACATTGATTCTTTGGAGTATCTTTTCATAACTCAGTACTATTACCACCTAGCATGTTAGGGGCTAACTGTAATGTCAGCTACTTGGGTTGTTTTTTGTTTGTTTGTTTTTGTTTTTTGTAGAATGTTGTTCTTCACATACTTTCTGTTGAGCATCCAACCTTTGGAAACTAGTGAAAACCAGACAACAAATGTGTTTATTGTCTATACGCCCACCCAACTCCCCAGTTCTACGAAGCTTGTACTCTTTCCTCCTCAGAAGACTTCAGAGCTTGTGATGTGATTTTAGGGGAAAGGTATGTCATTCAGGTTTTTGTCTTTCTGAGGGCAAGTTTTACCCCATGTAATATGTTTCAGGATCACGGATGTGTCCTACAAAAAGAAAAGCCAGGAATGTCAACAAGTGTGTCCACTGCCGATTGTTCACTATTCTTAATTGACTTTCTCCATTCTCTCCCAAAGAGAATATCTCAGTTGTTGGTTCTTCTCATAAGCCCTTGGTTTCTAAGTGAAATTATAAATTGTAAAAAAATAAAACAAGATAAGTAGTAATAATCCTCACAAAAGCAGTAGTCCTGTCTTTTTTTCCTGGACAATGTAAGGGCAGTAGAGAGATTAGCGAGGCCCCTTAGGGACTTTGTCATGGCAAAAGAAGCTAAAGATGCCTCAGTTAATAAGGTCATGCCAAAGAGGAACACTTGGAATAAATGACACCCTTCAATCTCTAGAGATGACTCTCAAACTACTTCTATGCTTCCTGATGGATGCTCTAACTTCTCTAGTGGATTTCAGTAGAATCAGCTGGAACCAACTTTCCTGGTTTGTGATCAGTCCTAGCTGTATGCTTGTTAATGTCCTATGCCTCAAGTACAAATGGCTAAGTTGGTCCAACGAGTGAGTGGTAGACCCCCCATGCTGAAGCCTTGTCCTGGCTTTGCTTCCAAGGGAGGAGAGCTGCTACTTGGGGGAACCATGCACAGGGTCCCCAAAGTAAGAAGATTTGACTCACCTGGGAATTAGAAGTAAAGACCAAAACCGTGGAATTAAGTGTGCCTCAAGTACCCAGACATCCTCAGATGAGTCAGTGAGGTTTCATTCCTCTGTTTTGATTTGTTAGCACAGAGAAAAGAGCAAACAGGAGACTGGAGAGATTCCACAGCAGAAACATTTTATGTGGACACAAGTGGGACGTATGGGACAGTTTTCTGTGCTGTCCTTTATGTCTCCCAGGATGACATAGCAGGTTGGAGGTTATCCTGACATTTTCTTTACTGTTATAAACAGCTCTCTGAGCTGAAAGAGGTGTCTTTTATTTCTTCTAGATTGGAAAAAAACATGTCATGACAGCTAACAAAGACTCACAGATCACCTTCTTTTAATGGCAACACCAGGACTCTTCATTTTCCATTAGTGTAAAGTTAGCTGCCTGTCATCTGAAAGCCATCTTCCCAGGGTGTGTTGTGCTAACCCAAATGAGGAGTGAGGGTGTGAGGGTGTCCTGGCCTCATGCTACACCTGAGAGAGAAAGTATTCATAGGAATCCTCTCCTGCCCTGTTCCTATGAATGGGTCACATTGTTGGCATTCCTTGGTTTGGCTCCAGATAGACATGATGGAGAGGAGATTATTCTTCTTCAAATAACTGGAGTGGGCGTGTCCTCACAGGACAGTAGTGGCCCTCATCGATGCTGATATTGACAGTGTTAGAGAGTCCGGTGTTAAAGGTCAGGTAACTGAAAGGTGGGGAAGATTGTGACTCTAGAGGTCTCCTGCCTCAAGAGTCTACCATCCTTAGGAAAGCTTTAGAGGCAAAGGCTTGATTAAGGCTACTAGTACTCATGACAGGCATGAATTCTAAAGATTTTGAGCCTCGATTCTAAAACGATTGGGCAGTGATTTGGAAGCAATTCCTTTTAAAGAGTTTTCTGTAGAGGACACAAAGTTGGGTAGGTGAGGAATGGGGGAGCTGAGAAGAGTTGAGGTGAAGGGGTGAGTGTGGGAGGCATTTTCAACCAGACACCAAAGCTTTCTAATTCCTTGGTTCCTTATCACTTGCCCAGTGGTATTTATCACACAGGGAAGTGTGTCTGAAAAGCCCACTGTGCACTGGGAGGTTAGTTGGAGGTTGGCACATGTCCTGTCATTGCCAGTGTGGGTCCTGCCCTCCAAGCAATCAGGTGTGGGCATAATCTCATGATGTTCGTCTTAATCAAGGTGACAGACAGGATCAGTGAGAAGGGTGAAAGTGAGTGATCTAATAGTGAAGTTCTTGTTCCTGGAGAGCAAGAAGGGAGAATTCCCAATGATCTTCCCACAAAAGATTACATTTTTGAGGTGAGACGGTCACCCTGATTTTCTCATTGTTCACTGTATACTGCATCATCCTGGGAAGACGGGGTACAGACACAGGTTGGTGAGCCACTACACGGGGGTGTAAGCGTGAGCCCCTGACACACTCTCAACTTAGATGGCAGAGAATGTGCTTTGCCTGAAGATTTTATAGTTAATACAGACTGAGACCTGGCAATTTTAAAAAAATATTTTCTTGCCTACTTCTAATACAGAAACTTTTCCAATGGATATATAATAATTATACATACATATGGGGCATGTGTGATTTCAATATATGCATATAATTTGTAATGAACAAATGAGGGTAAATGTTATATCCTGCACCTGAAAATCTACTTTTTTTTCTGAGTTAGGGTCATTCAAGTGTTTTCTCCAGTTTTGAAATATACTGTAAATTGTTAACTAGTCATTCTACTGTATTACAGGAGCCCAGGACTCTCTTGTCCTGTCTAACTGTAACTTCATTTGTTAGCCAATCTGTTCTTCTCCCTGACTCTGAGAACAACTGCATATTGCCAACTTGTAATTCTTCATGTTCTTGATACTTAGTACTTCACAAGACTTATAAGTGCTCAAAATGAACATACTGGCAATTTATTTTTTATATAAATGTTCTTGATGTGCTCATAAAATTTTAGCTCCAGTAGATTTATATTGTGGGCAACTGTTTCTTCTGATATTTCTAATTAATTTGTATTTCTTATACAAACATATATTCAATGTAGAAATTAAAATCCCTATCTAGAAATGCTATAAATTGATGAAGACAAAAGTGATTGAAGAATTTTGGCTCTAGAAAGTGTAACATTTTTTCATATTTAAATTTCATTTATTCAGATGTTTACTCTTGTCTTATGTAAGTGTCCAGGATCAGCATACATTACAATGTCATTTTTGATGTATCTGGCAAGAGGGAAAACTCAGCTTAAGAATTTCTTCCATCAGATTGGCCTGTGGGCATGTCTGTGGGATGCTTTCTTAATCCCCCAGTAGGCAGTACCATCCCTTGACAGACAGGCCTGAGCTGTGTAAGACAGGTGAAGGTGAGGCTGGAATCAAGCTAATGAATAGCATTTCTCCATGGTCTCTGCTTCAGTTCCTAGTTCCAGGTTCTTGCTGGAATCAGGAAGAAATCCTGCCTTTACTCCAAAGGGTAAGAGGAAGGAAACCTTTTCAGCTCCCCAGGTTGTGTATGGCATTTAGTCAAGCAACAGAGCAGCAATCTCGAACAAGGGCTCAGCTCACTTCCCCATTTCCCTTGTGGAATGGATAAATGAAGGTAAACATCCGCAGCAAACAACATTCTTGCTTCAGTTCAGCGGCATCATTGAGGTCATTAGAAATCAGACAGGAGTCCTATATAAACTGAAGGAAGACAGAGTGATGTAGCAGTAGATGTAAAGGAAAGGTGGGGGATGGGTTACACTAAAGAATGGAAAGTTTTTCTCCAGCACTGCACGGGGACAGGTGTCCCGATTATGAACCATCTTTCTCTTTACACAAAAATATCCCCAAGGAAGAAAAGGGCACTTCTCAGGGTATGCCATTCGGACTCCCTAAGGAGGGTAATCATCTTTGCTCTGTTCTGTGAACACTATGCCAGCTGCTGACTGCTCCCAAGCTCCCAGGCAAACCCTTTGCCACCCCAGTGTTCAGGAAGGAAAGGCCGCGCTGGCTCTGGGCTGTGGTGGTACAGCCTGCTTTCCTGCTTCCCAGCTCCGTGCATCTAAGTGATACTGAACTGCCTGCTCTCCTGGAAGATCTTTAAAGCTGCTAGCCTCCACATATGTAAACCAATTTCAAGTAACAAGTCTCTCTCCCACCGTGTGTGTGTGTGTGTGTGCACTCAAATCCTATTATTTTTCGGGTGAACTGCAATTAATATAGTTGGATTAAATAGTTTTGGTTTAGAGATATAAAGAGAAGAGAAAGATGATGGAATGTAATTATTTTGAAAATTACAAACACAGGAGGGAACATATAAATGACTCCATTTGTCAGGCTTAGAGCCTTTTAGAACATCTGACTTAGTACGAATGATTCTGACCCCACAGAGGAGACAAGTGATAGTTTTTGAGTGTTTTAGGACATTCTTTAAAATGTCTTGTGATTAGAATTAATGCAGTGATTTTCTCCTCTGGTACATTTTAGGTGTTAGATAAACACTGATTAAAGTGAAGTGTGTATGACAGAGCAAAATCATTTTTGCATTCTTAGCAGTTAATGCCATATTAATTTTAATATAACAATACACTCAAACATTAACTCACTGTGGCTGAGCACCGAGGCATCATTTACCTTAGAAGATCTGGGATAGAGCCTCTGCAGCTGTGTTCCACCCATGAGCACGTCCTGTGGTGGTGCAGGCAAATGCCTCGGCTGTGGTTTCCGCCATGTTGGATGGATTGCATTTGGATTAAACGTCTTAGACAAGACATATGGTATATTAATGATTGGTTTCATCATTTTGGCTATTGATAGTATGTGAGCACATCCTAAGTTCCAGCTGCATTGGTAAAGGCAGAGAGGAGAAAGCCAAGCATGGATGAAATATGAGACAGAGGACTTTTAATACACTTTAAAAGTGGCATGGAGCTTTGAGACCACAGCAGAGTACTAGTCAGACTTTTCATCTCTGTGATAAAACACTCTAGACAAACGGCTTACAAGAGGAAAGTGTTTGTGCTCATGGTTTCAGAGACTCAGTCTGTCATGGTGGGGACATAAGGTCACAGGACAGCAGGTTGCATCACCAGTCAGGAAGTATTTGGGGACCAGGTATTGTGTTCAAAGTACACCTCCAAGTGAGCCTCTTTCTCTAGTGAGGCTCCACCTCCTCCACCTCTGCCCATGACCATTAACCTCTTAGAACCTCACCATAAAGTGAGACCAACTTGCCAAAATGTTACACCATAAGGGACCCTTATTTTTGACATGTGCCCCATTAAAACTTTAGATGAAAAGAAAAAAGATATCAAAATGGGCCTCCCAGGAGGAACCTTCTATTTGTAGGCACTGTGATAGTAAGGGACTATCCTTCTTCCATACTAGAGGCTTTAGCCCCCGGGTTGCCCTGGTTTTCCTGTGCTTCTTTAACATTGTTTTTAGAAACAAAAATCCAGCCTCCTTTTGGATTCTTTAGCATCCTGCAGGAACGTGGAATTTATGAGCCAATGACATGTGCTCTGCTTAAAAACTACGAAAGTGTTAGAAAATGTTTTTCTTTGAAGTTGCTGATTTTAGTTTTATAAAAAGTTAACCACGATTGTTTCTTTTATCTTTGAGATGATGCTATGTCATTTTCCTGTTCCCTCTCCTCCTTCGAAGCCCTCCCATTTATCCCTTCTTGCTTTTTTCCCAAATTCATGGCCTCTTTTTCATTAATTGCTGTTACCTACACATAGATACACATATTCGTGCATGCGTGAGCGCACAAACACACACACACTCCTCACTGTAGCCTGCTCCAGTATACTTTACAGCAATACCACCAGTAGAGTCAGAAAGGAACAAGAGGAGGCCAAAAAGGAACTGTTGTCTGTATAGAGGCACCATTTCCCAGGGGAACTCAGTTCACCTTGCTGAAACCTGATTCAGTATAAACTTTGTGGGTGGAGAGCACGGGATCTTTTCTCAGGCTTCCCAGCTACATTTTAGCCTGGGAAGGAGGATACACAGACACCTCTTGCTTGCTCTCTGTAGGAACTACAACTTATAGTATCTAGAGGGGGTACAATATGGTTTGATTTTGAATTAAAAACATTCATGATTTTGCTTTCCTCTGGGCTTTCTTAGACACTAACTTTATGATTAAGGCAGATGTGAGCACACCCAGGACTCAGGCTGTTCACCATGCTCTTTTCGTTGTTGTGTAAAGTGCCATGGTGGTCAGCCAAAGCTTTCGAGGTCTAAAACTCATTTGAGCGGGTTTCTGTAGAGGCCTGCTCCATCTCTTCTCCTAGACTGGCAGTGTGTCTTTAAATGTTCTCATTATGGGTCTCCCTTCCAGTGACTGACTGACTGTCTGGGCCATACTCATTAAGCTTGTTCAGTGAGAGCAGGAAGCATTGCTGAAGAACAATTGTTCTTGCTAACTCACTTCTCAACATTGATGGCACAGGCCCCACCCTACTTCATCTTGCTGAATACCTTCCCCTCTGAATCCACTACAAGCAGAAGCCCTAGGGTGGAGGTCCATATTCTCCTGGCAGAAGTTCTCAGTGACTAGTGATGGATGGCGGTATCCATTCTGGCACGCTGTCTGCTTCCCACCCACATAGAATTGACTGCTGAGAGCACAGACTCTGGGCACCATCTCCACGCTTTTTCTACCCCTCCCCCCTTTGTCACAATCCACTCTTTCTCCCTAACACTAGCTGGCTGCTCTCGTAGACAATGCCTGCTTCCATTTCCAGATGGCTCTGTCTGTAAAGCTCATGAACTTTCCGACTATCACCCCAGGGTGTAATGGCATCATGCCTGTCCAACTCTCGTGGAATTTCTTGCTAATAGGCATTTGCCAGATAAGTAAACGTTTGCCAAAAAGAATGTGACAACCAAGTTTTCCTTACTTAATGAGTTTTTGGTGAGAAAAGCCTTTCAGTTGGTCTATATCTGAATGGGCATATCAAAGCAGATTCTAATCTGCTGGGGTTCCTATTAGACTCCGTGTCCTATGTAGATTCTACTAACTTTCAAAGGTTCCTACGATTTAGGAAGCAGATTCCTTTAAGGGCAGGTAAGTTAGAAGAGAAAATGGGGCCGCTCCAGGGATGATTCCTGAACTAGCAGCCCTGGGTTTGAGAGGTTTTACCTGCTTTTCCTTTGACCTTCCCATTAGGCTCCTGCTGTGCCTTCACTTCTGAATGGAGTCCTCTGCTGCAGAGGTGCACACCGACTCCTCACTCAGGCCTCTGCTTCATGCATTTACACCTCTGGACTCTTTGAGATGCTAGATTCTCGCCAGAGAAAGATCAACTTGGAAGGTCTATACCAAGAACTAGTTTAATTAGAAACATGTTTCTTGTCTCCTGCAACCTGTGTTTTGATGACCTAACAAATTTTCTTATATTTAGAGTAGATTGAAACCTGTACCCATTTTGTCATGCTATTCATTCTTAGCTTGAAGAAAGGAGAGTTTATTGACTCGAATACGCCAAGAATGGCCAGACCACTATGGTCATTACTGATCCCATAAAAGATTTAATGATTGACAAGCCTGTTAATATCTATATTGAAGTCATGATTAGCACAGCAAAGCAAAAAGGAAAGGATGATACATATATGTATATATATATATACATATATATGTGTGTGTGTAAGTATATACATATATATATACACTTTTATATATATATAAAATAAAATAAATAAAATAAAATAAATATACTTTTATATTCTCCAGAAGTGTGTGGCTTTAGTTAATTAACTTTACACATGGAATAGCATCTAGAAAAGAGGCAAATATTAAGAAGGCTATTTGGAACTAAGTACACACACACACACACACACACACACACACACACATATACCTCAAGTAAATTGCACAATTTCAGGTCTTCTTGTTTATAAATTCATAACCCATATAGTTATGAAGTACTTTCATGAATATATTAATTCAGTCACAATTTTGTTATATTAAAAATAGGTTAGATTGTGGCAACCATGTGGGTCTCATCTGTGGAATATGTTATGTAGAAAATACATTGTGTTTATGAACAGTTGTCAGTGGAGGAGGTAAATACCTGGTCAAGAGTCTTTGTAAGCCTTGCCCTTGTTAACAAAAACAAACACAAATCTGCAAGTGTTTTTCTTACTCCTGAGACCATGTTACTGATCCGTTATCTGACAGTGTCTCTTAGACTGTATTAGAAGCATTGGTTCCTCAGACTTAGCTACTTCTGCACTGAGGAAATTGACCAAAACTAGAAAAAAACAAACAGATAAAAACACCCTTCTAACAGATCCTTTCTCTTGGGTAAACAAGAGCAACAATGATAACCATTTCATAGGACGATTATTAGAATTCAGTGACTTAACATGAGTATGCCATGGCCTATAGTATAGTGCGTTTTGACTATTATTATGATCAAGTTCCTCTGATCCCAGGAACAGAAAGGAATTATCTATGAGCAGACTCGTTTTCAGTATCAAATTCTGTAAACAAATAAACATTTACATGTTTATTTGACTTCATCTTATTATTATAGCTCTTGTCTTTATAGCTTGAATGACTTCCTGATAGACTCAAATAGGACATATTCCACTCTAGGCTCAAGACATTAAATGTTCACCTCTTCCTCACGATGCTATGGCTTTTATCACTTCATCTGAAGAAGATGCCTAGTATCAGCTGTGCCAGAGACACTCATATTTTGCTAATAATACACACATTGCTCAACAGTGATGAGCAATATCCTCCTGCTTCATCCAGATGTTCGGGACATATTTTAAAGTTAATTTCCCCTGGAAGATCTTTGAGTAGGGAAAAATCAGATGTTGTGCTGAAATGTCATGTAGGCTCATCTATAATTTGAGGAGGCGATACCTGATTCTAAAAAATTGAGGCTTAAAGAAAGACACTAGAAAATGGAAAGACTTAAAAAAAAAACAATATAGCTTATGTCAGCAACTCAGTTGCATAGGATGCTCCAAGAAATGGGGGCCTGTGGCTATGCAATTTTTGTGTGCTTTCTCTACCTGATGTGAGAGATTGACATTGTATGTTAGCTAACCCAAGGCTCTGAGGAGTTTTCTGGTAAAGCGGTATGTGGAGAATCACTTTCCTCAGGAAAGTGTTTTGGAGGAGGTTTAAATGAGCGCCCCTTTCAGCTGTGCAGTAGATCAAAAGTCAGCTGCTGAAGCCAGTCAGGAATTCAGGAGCTGCTGGACTCAACTACATGGTGATCGCTTACCAAAGTTTTCAGCATGTACAATGGAGGATTAGTCCTATACTGCTATGTTTGGTATGGGCATTTCTTCCTTCAGATATGAAGAGAAGGCCCCTGATTAGCCAGTTTGCTAATCAATTTCAGAGGGACTTCCTACAGAGACACGTGAGGAGAGGAAAGAGAAGAAAGAGCAATAGACATGTCTTTCCTTTTTTTTTTTTTTTAACTGCTTATAAATTGGTGGCCCCTGAAATAGCTGCATCTTGAGCCATCTTTAAGGTATCCCTACTGGAGCACTTGCTCTGAAAGGCATCTGTGACATTTTCTTATATTTTATTGACTATCTTAGTAATACCCATCCTTATTAGGACTTTTGTTCAGATTTCTACTGCAAGATTTACTGAAGACATGATACTGTTAAATG
The DNA here is from genome assembly GCF_008632895.1 of Mastomys coucha. Taxonomy (NCBI): domain Eukaryota; kingdom Metazoa; phylum Chordata; class Mammalia; order Rodentia; family Muridae; genus Mastomys; species Mastomys coucha. Next base: position 46,672,536 of record NW_022196910.1, read on the forward strand.
CCCCACTGTTTAAATTTCTTTGATTAATACTTTGTGATCAATTCTGTTTAGAATTTATTACTAAAATTTTTGTTTGTTTTTTTTCCTAAAAGAGCACATAATTTATCTTATCAGATGAATAAAATAAAAATAAGTACTTCCACTTTCTCCTTTCTTTCTTGGCTGCCAGTAAGATCAAAGTAGAATTTTATAGACATTACAGCAAGAGGTATTCAAACCCTTAAAGGAACAGGCTTGTGTATTACTTCAAATCTCTTAGAAGAAAGCAGGTGGCACTTAAATTTCATGTTCAAACCAAAGTGCATTCCTTATGCAAAGCCTGTGTTTGGAAAATTCATCTTCAAGCTTTTTAACTGATACTGTTTTCTTTGAAATAAAATTATATGCATGTTAAAGTTTACACTGGGTTTTAGAGCTTTTCATTCCATTTTGTAGCTGAATTCCCATGTATAGAAACCACAATTAGACATACTCAAATATTTTATAAAAATTTGATATGCAGAGAATTTTAGGACATTACTCAGGTAGGACAATTTTCTGTAAGTTTTAGTAATTAAAAATGAAGTAGATAGTAGCTATGAAAGGTAGGAATGCAGGTAATACCAGTTTTCAACAAGCAGATCAATTTATTTCTGGACATTAAAGTACCAAGAAGAACATATTAAATCAGTAAGAACCCAAGGCACAGTTACTGGTGTTTTGTCCTGACCTGGGTGGTTGGGATCTGAGAGCAGGAAATGTTCACTCCCTGCTTGCTCAGTGCATTGGATCTGCCTGTTGTCGATCAGGGAGAACATAGCATGCCACTTGTAACTCAGCATCAATAAGCCATTGTCTGGAGGGCCATGTGGGTCTTAATCTGTCCCTCAGACTTCTACCCATTTTCTGAACTACTGATGAAGAAACATAAGTTTGAATGGTCTAGCCACCTTTCACTGTGTCTGTTTTCATTTAGATATTTTTCTTGACTCCTGGAGAGCTGTAGGATTTTTGTTGCAATTATAACCGATAATGTTTTCATGAGAAGGGTGGTTTCTTCAAGACTCCTTTCTTCTTAAATCCTCTTCCGTTTTGGTGAAACCATGGCACCACGAGGTAGCTGACATAGAGGGAGGCAGTGTTTCTGGGGAGTAGAATACTTAAAGAAGAAAATGATGGCTGAATGAAAGGCAGAAGCCTGAACTAGCCTTTTGTAAGAGAGACTAGTAGATTACTCCCTGCACTTTCTGTGCTAAAAGTAGAGCTCATGGACAGAAAGCACAGTGACATGGACTGTGACCCCTAAAAGATTATGTTAAAAATCAAGCTCATGTTTAATCACAGCACTTAGGAGGCAGAGGCAGGTGGATCTCTGAGTTTGAGGCCAGCCTGGGCCACATAACCATGTCCAGGCCAGCGAGGGGCTACATAATGAGATCCAGTTTCAAAATATACAAACAACCCCCTGCCCCTAATAAACCCCAAACAACCTTGTAGGGAGCTGAAACTTGTGAGTCTTGGATCTGGCATCCTTTGTGTGATTGTGAAGGAAGGACATCCACTCTGGAGAAATAACAGAGATGCACAAAACATCTGGGATGGAGTGAGCCTTGCACACTAAGATGGAGCTGGCCGGATCAGAAATGGAACTGCAAGAGCCCAGATGCTGTATGTATTTATCACATACAGCCCAGGGGAGCCGCTAGCATGATCAGACTGCAACTACCCAAGAGGAGGAAGCTGCCATTGGCAGTGTATGTACAGACTGCTCAGTCATTCTTAAACTTCTGATACCTGGACAGAGAGAGACTTTGTCTTCCTGAATCTGACAAGGGAGAACAGCTTTGCTAGCTTCCCATGGGTCGAAATTCTTCTACCCTTAACATGCAGAGCCCATGCCAAACAATACATTCAGTCAGGATTTCACTCCTCCATGCAATTCGTGTTCAGCATGTGGCCCATGGGTGGTTTGCCCTAAGGTGTCCATGAACGCAGCCCAACACTTTTGCCAACAAGATCAAGTCACAATGTGAAAAGATTTGGCACCTTGGATGGTTGCTAGAGGAAGAGTGGGTACAAGCAGAGCTGTGATTTCCAGATGTGAAAACATGTGTAAGACTTTCCTCCCTGTTGCAGCCACTGGCACTAAGGCGTATAGCTTTTTGTCTGTCTCCCTGTCCTAGCAAGAACTCCAGAGTCTTGCGTCTCTCTACAGTCACACTGTGTGGTACTTAGTGATGTTTGTGAAATGGGGAATCCACTGGTACCTGCAGTTTAAATAATGGCTTTAAGCTTGAGTTTTCTTGGATGTCCAGAATGAGGAAGAGATAACAAAAGAAACACTCCAGTTACATGATGCTGTAGGGCCAGGACCTGCACCTGTCCTTCACACTTCTCTGGGAACTTGGAGGGGACAGTTGCAGAATCACTGGGCCACAAAGCTGCATTCTGAAGACTTCTCCAGATTGCCATTTTTTTCTATTGTGTGGTTTTTTGTTTTGTTTTGTTTTGTTTTTGTTTGCTTGTTTCTGCTGCTGTTGTTGTTGTTTTTGTGTATGAGATAGATCATTGCTATGTTATTCCAAGGGGCAAGAAGGGGCGTTGTAATCAAAATCTCCTTGTCTTGACTTCCTTGGTGTTAGGATTCAAAGGTGCATATATATATACATAAGTTTGAATGGTCTGGCCACCTTTCCCTGTGTCTCTTTTCATTTAGATATTTTTCCTTGGTGTTAAGATTCAAAGGTGCATATAGATGCGATCACATATCATTCTCACTTTGGGCTTTCTAGTGTTTGGTCACCGGCTTAAGTCCAGTTTTCTGTTGTCCCCCCCAACCTCCCCCCCTCAAAATCCTTTCTGAGGCTCAACACCACAAGGTGCAAAGCCATACTTACACTTCCATGAGCCTCAGACTGGGTTTCACAGGATCTCACAGCTGGAAGGCGGGATGTTTGGTACACTCGTTGGCCCTGATGAAACAGCTTTGGTGTCATGGTGATATGATGGTTTCAGACCTCGGGCATCTTTCCCTCCCTGTGGATAAGCCGAGACTTTTGCAGGCCTGTGACATATTTCCCCTGAATCCTAAATATGAAGGTATGTTTCTTAGAACCCAGGATCACAAACAAAGAGGAAGCTCAACCTCAAAGATCTAAATATATAAATGACACTCAATATTGCTCTTCTCCTGCTAGTAGACAGGGGAACATGAAGACTGGTTCTCTATGAGCAATCAGGCCAGAAAGATTAAGGGGATGTAAATGGAGGGTAGGTTAGGAAAGGATGGGAAGTTCTTGTTTCATGCCCGGAGTTGGGTGTGCTACACCTGTGTATCCCTAGATATGTTGATAGCAGTCTCCAACATTGTCTGTTAAAAGACTTTAATTAAATGCATTGATCAGATATCAGAGAATATCTTACATTTTTCTATGATGGATAAGGCATTGAGCTTGTGGGATGGGACACTTTTGGATACCGTTAGTTTATGAAAGATTTTTAAGTTGTGTTTCCTGGGCAACCGACATTATTGTAGAAGTAACTTGGCAATGTTTCATTGTCCTCAGACAGTAGCTAGTGATGACATTTGAGATATGTTAGAAGAGAAGGAGTTTGGTTAATGAAATGGTGTTTTAGAGAGTAATCTGGGTGTGGGGAGGAGCCCACCACAGAAGAAAAGGGGGCGTTCCTATCATCATGCACCTCTTTCCCACACACTGTCTATACCTTCAGAGCAGTTTACATGTAATCACTGTGGTAATGAAAGGTGTTCATCAACACCCATGCTGAGTGTTAAATGGATACAGGCAGCCAAGAGTTAGAAGACTAACTGTGAACTAAATTTGATCCTGGCAACAGGTTAGGAAAGAAGAGCACCTTCACACTAGCCCTAGGAGCTGATAAAACATTCTGGTAGAAATGGGATTTAAGTCAGAACAATTTTGCATATGGAAAAAAATTTCAGGATCAAAAGAATCCTTATCATCCTGGAACAGGTGAATAAAGTATCATCTGAAGCATCCTTGATTTGGTACGCAGTCCAAGGCGTTTAGGTGTTTCTCGGCACGTGAATTTGGCTCATTCTTTAGAGTCCTGGTGAGTATGGCGATTGGTGATTTTGGCTACATGAACAAGGAGGGCAGAAACCTGAGCTCTTGTCAGTAGGAACTAACACATTAATGCGTGTTAGCAAAGAAAGCGAATGGTAGGAAGGAGAAAGAGGAGACAAGGGATAGATCAAAACACAAGGTCAGCAAGACAAAAATTAAATAAATCAATACAGTGGTCAATGCAAACAAAATGAGAGGGAGAAGCGAAAAGTGAACCATTGCTAAAAAAAAAAAAACGAAGGCAAATGTGCAGTGCAGTCTGCGCATGTGCATAGGGGTGCCATTAAGGTCTGAGTCAAGTCCCCTTGGCACTGTGGGATGTCCCTGGGTCTTGTTGTCTCAGGGTGGAGGTTTGGGGTTGTCAGCCTCCAGGCTGATCTCCTGCATCTCCTTCTCTTTGACCTTCAGCAAAGACTTTCACAGTTGAAAACGACCTCAGTTGCCTTGTTGCTGAAGGATCCTCGCAGAAATGTGCGCCATTCTCAGAGGAAGATTCCACCTTGCTCCTCCCCTTGGCCTGGGAGCACAGTATTCTCCCTACAAATAGATCCTGTTCCCTGAAGGTGACAGACTCTGATCTCACCCCTCAACCTCATGGACAACCTTTGAAGGAGGCTGTTCCAACCATGGTACTGTCTCTTCAGGTCTCATTTGCTCCTCAGTTTGTTTTAATAAATTTCTGCTCTGAAATTACATTTACCGCGGCCACCCATGGCAGCCACCCTGCACAAAGCTGGAGTCCACGAATCTCTAACATGTCTGTCCTTAAGGTCCACATGACCCTCCTTTCCCCCTCAGAAGCTCTGGCTTCACAGGTTCCAGGTCTTCCCAGACATCTCCCTTGCCACGCCTCCAAGCCCTGTGCATCTCTCCGGATTCTCTGCTGCTGACTTTGTTCTGCATTCTTTTCTCTGCCTCATCTTCTTGAAAGTAGGAACAGGGGTTGGGGGAAGCCAAAGTACCACAAACACTGACATTTTCATGCCAAGCAAGAATGTATAGAGAAGCCTTAAACCTTTAAAATATATTTTCTAAGTGGCGTTAAGCACAAACATAATTCTGAAACTAAATGTGGTGGTGCATGTCTGTGGACATCCTTCTACTCAGGAGTCCAAGACAGGAAGATTGTGAGTTCCAGGCCAGCCTGGGCTATCTACATGACAAGATCCTGTCTCAAAATACTGAGTAGATGCAGTTCAGCAGTAGAATGCTTGCCCAACATGCACAAGATCCTAAATTCAAGCCTCTCATTGAAAACAACAACAACCCCGATCCATTCAGTTAAGTTTAAGTTGAACTATTTGTCAAATCTCCATGGTGCTGAAGCTTGGAGGGAAAGAATAAATCTATTTTTCAGATTACTATTTTTCTTTCTGTCTGCTTCCCATGTTTGCTGATGGCCTAGCCTCCATTACCTTGGAAGTCACCCAGGATAGTTATTCTTGCTTCCTGTCTTTTATGGATCCTTGTTTAGCTCAGCGTGCCTTCTTCTACCTCACCCCAGTCCCTGCGAACATGAACAGGACCACATGGTATGCAGCTGTTAGAGAATTTCTACTATTTTTCCATTTCTGGTCTCTCTTCTTTTTTCTTTTTTTTTTCTTTTTTTTCTTTTTGTTTTTTTCAAGACAGGGTTTCTCTGGAACTCACTCTGTAGACCAGGCTGGCCTCGAACTCAGAAATCAGCCTGTCTCTGCCTCCTAAGTGCTGGGATTAAAGGCGTGCCCCCCCACACACACCAAGCTTCTTTCTTTATTCTTTTTTTTTTTTTTTAAGATTTGTTTTATTTATTTTATGTGTATGAGTATACTGTAGCTGTACAGATGGCCATGAGCCATCATGTGTGTGGCTGCTGGGAATTGGACTCAGGACCTCTGCCAGCCCGCTAGCTCCAGCCTGCTCGCACCGGCATAATTCACTGTAGTTGTCTTCAGATGTACTTACGGGTGGTTGTGAGCCACCATGTGGTTGCTGGGATCTGAACTCAGGACCTTGGGAAGAGCAGTCAGTGCTCTTACCCACTGAGCCATCTCTCCAGCCCTTCTTTCTTTATTCTTGGGTGACATTTCTCCTCTTCTATGCAACTGGTGATTTCTTGCTTCCCAGTATCCTCTGGACTCTCTTCTTCACACTACCCTCTCTGCCAGATGTTCCCGATGGATGCTATCTTTGTAACTTTGTAACGGGATCCAGCACATGCTGCTGGCTCACCTCCAGTATCTGTGGATACTGTTCCCCTTCCTCTTGCTCATTAGCTTGATTCTGCCTGCTTACCACTGGGCCCTCAGCTTACTGCTGTGATTTTTCTCTGGGAGTCTTCCGAGACTTCTGCTGATAGGAGAACTGTGTCTAGCAGTTGCTCCCTGTCCTCCGCACCTGCTCTTTATGATTCCCAGTACACTTGTCATGGCTTATCTGATATCTCATAAAATCCATAGAAGCAGAGGCCATTTCTGCATTTATTTAAGACTGTATGTCCAATGCTTGACATTCTTCCAACCATGATGAAAGGATATTGAATTAATAAGTTATAAATAGAGTCCCACTCCCCACCCCAGTCAACTTCAATTGCCATCTTTCTGTTAAGCACTCAGATCCATCAAAAATATACGGTATTCTTAGAACATGCTTCTGTGTAGATTGCCTAATATCTGGCTAGCAGAAATGACAAGGTCATGATAGACAAGGGTGGATGAGAATAGGAAGAGAGATGACTAAGCATGGTGCAGAATCTGAGTCAGTCCAGACAAGAAGGGCTTTCATGGAAATAATAGAATGAGTAAGTGGAAATAATAGAATGAGTAAGCGTGTAAGTTTCACGGATAGTATTTACCAAGGGAAACTTTCTCGTTTTGATGATCGTCATGAAGGTTGTGTGAGGTACTGACATTAGGGCAAGCTGATCGAAATGGAACCATTTTGAACAATTTTTCTAAAACTCTTTTCAGCATTGGACAGTATTTCAAAATAATAATAATAAAAAACAAAGTGAAAAATCACCTAGGAGTTTTTATGTACAGAGAATATATCTGAAGGTTTAGATTCATAAGCCCGACTAATTGTAACCTAGTAGGTGTTCAGTAAACACCACATTGTCTTGCGCTTGCTTGCTTTGCTCTGACTCTTGGCCGTCTGTGTTGTCCTCTTCCCTTCCTGCTGCACCTAGCAACTGCCCGGCTCCTCCAGGGGAAAGCTGCTCCCAGAGCGGCTGTGCTGTAGAGGGCAGAGCCTCACTGAAGGCAGCGGAGGCAGGCCACTGTGCACATCCTGTGTGCTGGGAATTTGCTTTCATCTGGACTGAGAGGGGAGTTCAAAAATTGAATATGCTAGAGGAAAATTATCTAAGAGATGACATCACCTGCCTCCTCTACTTTACATGGTATATATTTTGTGTCTGAATTTTAATTATTAATGCATAACTCCTAAGATAATCTAGTTATATTTCCAATTGTGAATCTTGTCAATTTTTTATGGATGATTTTAGCCTCCTTTTTATACACTGAGGAGTGACCACATTCTCATTAATAGCATCTTATCTCGGTTTAATATGGAATATTACATTCCTTTTATATTTAAATATTTTAAATAGATAAAAAGTATATCATTGTCTTAGCGCACTGCAGTAGAAACATAAAACACTACAACTTTTATTAAGGAAAAAAATGTACAAAGAATAGAATAAAATTGAAGAAACCATTGCAAATGTTCACAAACTTTTCCAAGACCATTCTCAACTTGGCCTATAATTTTTAAATGACTATATAGTAATACATATGATTAATAACTAATAATAATTAATAACTAATAATAAGACCTTTGTAGAAGTTGAACATTTCAGGAAGGCTTTCTAAAGTTGACCCTTAAAACTTGAGGGCTGTGTTGTTATTTTTCTACAGTGCATGAAACCATTGCTGGTAGGTCCTATTGAAAACAGACAGTTTCCATCTCAGTTACAGCTGAACTGCCATTTGATCTATCTCAGTGGTTCTCAACTTCCCCAACACTGCGACCCTTTAACACAGTTCCTTATGTTGCGGTGACCCCCCCAACCATAAAACTATTTTGTTGCTACTTCATAACTGTAACTTTGCTACTGTTGTGAATCATAATGTAAATATCTCCACCCAAAAGAGGTTGAGACCCACAGGCTGAGACCCACTGGCCTAGCGGGACAGCGGAGGTAAGGCAGGCTTAGCAAATAAAAGTCCCTCTTGCTGCTTTGCCTGGTTCTCTGGACGCTTCTCTAGAGCTTTTTATTGTGCACATCTTCCTAGCTGTGCCTTCCTGTGGCATCTCTCCACAGATGAAGAGATGTATCTAGGCACTTACACTTCCCGAAACATCAGCATGCATGCACGTATGGAACGTGCAGACATTGTGGCAGAGATCTTAGTGACCGGCTTTTATAATGCAAAAGGAGAAAGGACATATCTTGTTATGCTTTGTCCTTATGGCATAAAATCTAGATAGAGGAATTTCAAACAGCAATCGAGGAAGAAAAGAAAAGCAGAAGTCACCAGTTTTTATATAGGAAATGTCTGTTGAGTACCTGAAAGGAACACCAAAGAAAGCCAGTAAGGGTATCAACTCAGAAACACTGATTGTATGTGAACACGTGGTTTTCCTGTCTCTCTCTTTCTCAGGCAAGGTCTAACTACTTAGATCTGGTTATTCTGGAACTTATGTAGACCAGGCTAGTCTCAACTCTTTAGAGTTCTGCCTCTTGTCTCTTGAGTCCTGGGACTAAAGGCATGCACGACACCTTGGACTCCCTTCTTGAAAGCACTTCAGGACTGGTCTATAGTGTAAGCTGTCTTTTGTTATATTTTTCACATAATGAGCAAAAAAGCAATTGAACTTTTTTTTTCAAGCTCTCTATGTTTGAAGGAGATGGAGACACTAACAGAGAACTATGTCTATCTATGTTCCTAAGAAGCTAATCTTTAAGCAGTCTTAGAATGTAAGTCCTGAGTGCTTCATATAGGTCCCTTACTATTATTATTTTAATTTATAACTGAACAAGCCCTCACCCAGCTGTCAGACCGAGGACCTTCTCTCCTCCATCCTTGCTCCTCATCAAGACCCATACATACTTACATGATTTCCATCTTGTCATGAACTTTTCTGAAACAGCAACCAAAAGGAGAAGAACTGAGACAACCAAGTGTCTTAGTGTCTGTGCTGGGAGCAGACGCCGTGACCAAGACACCTCTTCTAAGGATAACATTTAACTGGGGCTAGCTTACAGGTTCAGAGGTTCAGTCCATTATCATCAAGGCAGGAACATGGCAGCATCCAGGCAGGCATGGTGCAGGAGGAGCTGAGAGTTCAACATCTTCATCTGAAGCCAAACAGGAGAAGACTGACTTCCAGGCAGCTAGGATGAGGGTCTTATAGCCCACACACAAAATGACACACCTACTCTAGCAAGGCCACATCCTCAGTAAATGCTCCCTGAGCTGAGCATTTACAAACCATCACATAAAGCAATCACTGCTTGTTCAGGACAGTGTCTATCTCTAAAGGTAAATGGTGGTCAGCAAGCAAGACATCTGTACCAGATAGTGTTGTGAAATATGTATTCAGTGACTAATATGCAAAAGTCTAGGTTATTAAAGATACAGATTTTTATTATGCTAGCTTGCCCTCTAGTGCCTTCCAGCTCCCTCCAGCACTCTCTAGCGCCCTCTAGTGCCCTCCAGCTCCCTCCAGCACTCTCTAGCGCCCTCTAGTGCCTTCCAGCTCCCTCCAGCACTCTCTAGCGCCCTCTAATGCCCTCCAGCTCCCTCCAGCACTCTCTAGCGCCCTCTAGCCTACACAGCAGAAACAAACCTTTGCTGTCTGTTGCCCATATTTAGTTATCTAGCATTTGTTATATTACTCATATAAAGGGCCACTGAATATTTCCTCCGCCCTCTCTTCATATGATAGACATGTTGCTTAGAGAGACAGTAGTTTTGCAGAAGAAAACACATCCACACTCCCTCTGTGTCAGTAAATAAACACTGTACTGCTGTGTCTGAAGCCTTGTGGTTGAAGCCCTGAGCTTGACTGATCAAGGGCAGACAGCTCAGTTCCCATCATTTGCCCCCATACTCCATCTATAAGCTGGAGTTCATAAACCCATTCCGTCCTGGACTGTGGTAAGAAAAGGGACTTGTATTGTTAGATAACTGTTGCCAGTCCCTGACTTCTCATTGTCTATTGCCCTCCCATCACCATCATAATCATCATTACCATCATCATTACTACTACTACTAGCACCATCACCATCATTTCATCTTACCCCCCCCC
>NW_022196910.1:46682927-46703549 GCF_008632895.1 Mastomys coucha
CCCCCCCACTGCATGTGAGTGTGTGTGTATGTTTACAAAGTGGCTTGTTTTAAAAACCTTCACACTGTAGAAGCAGGTAAATACTAGAGTATAATTTATCCAGTTGTGTTACTAAACAACCTCAGACTTTGTCTCAAAGATGGTTCCTCTTGAATATTGAAGCATTTAATGGGGAAATAAAGTCCGAGAGATACCGAAGCACGTAGATTAACTTAAAAGAACACACTGCAACACATTTATGCTCTGCCGTAAAATACCTTAATGAATAATTAAAACTGAACCAGGGCATCAAAATAAATGATAACTCTGGATTGTGGTACTGCGCTCGGCATTGTTTGTATGGTTTCTTGCTTGTTGATTTGAACAGAATAGTAATCAACAAAGAATCCCCCAGTTATTAAATACAAATTAAAAGTTAGTATTTAAATGAATATCTTGTGCTTGTTATGGAGTTTGACCAATTATTTATTTATTTTTTCACACTAAGAAAGTAAGTGTTTGAAGGTACACAGCCAAGAACCCCATGGGTTGAAAAATATAATTTAGCTATTGTGTCATGTCCCGGGCACTTCAGGAGCTGCGGGTAACCATCCAGACATGGCCAAATCCAAGAACCACATCACACAAAAGCAGTCCCCAAAATGCCACTGAGATGGCATCAAGAAATCTCCATCACAAAGATAAGGCATCCCCAAAGAGGGTCAACCCCCAAATTCCTGAGGAGCCTGCACTTCACCAAGAACCACAAGAAAGTCCTAAAGAAGATGCAGGAAATACAGAGGCAGAGAGTGTGTCTGCAGAGGCCCTGAAGGACCTGGAGAAGTCCTGAGATGGTGAAGCCCAAGATGCCAAAGGGCTCCAAATGCAAACTCAGCCGGCTGGCTTTTGTCACTCACCCCAAGCGTGGGAAGCAAATCAGAGACTACATGGCCAACTGCCACGGGCTCTGCCAACTAAAGTCTAAGATTCAAACCTAGGCTGAGGCCAGGGCTCCACCTCAGGCTCCCAAGGGTGACCAGGCCTCTGTGAAGGTCCCATAGAAAAGGCTTCTGTCTGCCACTGTGAAGCCAGACTGACTGCTGTGACACACCTCACTACGCAGGATTCACACATAGTCAGTGCCCTGTGCTGTTTTTACAAATAAGCTTGAGTTAAAAATCTGTCAGAACGAAAAATTAAATTTTCTATTAACTTTTCATACTGGTGTGAAGCTAACCTCCCTCTATCCTGAGCCTTTGAAAGAATGAGTATTTGAAACAGAACCTGTGTGCTTATTGCTAAATAAGCATATTAACAGAAATGTACACTTAAGGGGATTCATATTTCATTTGGAATAGAGCACTAGCATTGCTATTTCTATGTCTATATCCAAACATATGGTTTGTAAATGAGTTTGCCAGGAGGCTCTCTGCATCAAGGCAGAAGATGCACATTTGCATCATTTCTCCCTGGATCTCTTTTACAGTGTTCCAAAACAGCCTTAACCCACTGCCTTCAGCTTCCTGCGTGTGTGTGTGTGGTTTGCATATATGTATACATGTGTGTGAATGGGTGTGCTTGAACATGTGTATGAGTGTATGTGTGTGTGTGTGATATGGTCCAGAGAAATCGACATTGGGTGTCCTCCTTTCTTAATTTTTTAAATTTTTTTATTTTTTAAGACAGGGTCTCTTGCAGACCTGGAGTTCATCAGTTTGGATAGGCTAGCTTGCGGCTGAGCACATGTGATCCACAGGTTCGGACTACTCCCTCCCTCTACACTGGCCTGGAGTTTCCCATGGGTCAGGATTATGAGCAACCTGTGAAAAACATTGGGAGTTATATTTAAAAGCATGAGCTCTTGAGACACAAGAGAGAGGAAGTCATTCTAACATTTGCAGCTAGCATGTCCCAGGAGCTCCATGTTTTATGTCATGGAATAATGATATTAGTATTAGGAAGCGCTTTCTAGGTTTTAGACATATAAAGCATTAATTCCTTTCCCCATGGTCCGCTTGCTCAGTGAATCTTTGATGCTAGAATCCCTACTACAGTTTTTGCTCAGACACTCATTCTTTTTGCGTATACAGATACAGGATTATCACAGGTGGAGGTGTGTGTTTTCGTTGTTGATTGTATTACAGTTCTGGAAAGGTAGCTGTCACTAAAAATTACACTAAGCTTGAGCTTTAACAGACCATCGGCCCTTTGTTATAAGCGATGACTCAGGGAGGGGCTAAGAGGAGCAAGTCTTCCTTTGCCTTCTGCTCTGTCTCTTGCCCTATACCAGGTTTTGCTTAGACCGGTAACAATACTTGGAATTCTGATTTGAGCATCAATTGTAGGACAGTTCCAGGGTAAAGAGTCTATTTGAGTCTATGTCATGATACTCTAGCAAAAGTACTTGAGGGCCAGTAATTACTAAAGAAAGGAGACTTATTTAACTGGCAGTTCTGGAAGCATGGCAGTGGCATCTAGCTGGTTCCTGGAGAGCACTGCTGTGCTCCATCCACAACTGAGGAGCAAGTAGATGCAAGCAGAGAGATCACATGACAGGATCGCAGGACAAGAAAAGAAAGGGGAGACAGTGCCTCCACGTTAAGTTAGCAAGGAGGGGTATATGAGGGAGTTTGAAGGGAGAAAAAGAAGGGATAAGTGATGCAATTATATTAAAACCTCAAAAAATGAAAGAAATTGTTTTTTATTTAATGTCATATCTTACATACCTGCTAAAGTAGCTTTGTGAGACAAAGACTTGCATAGATTTGGATTGTACCTCCCACCATCTTGGCGTCTCAGGAAACATGGTCCTCCTGTTTAAAGTGCTTAAAACTTCCCTTCGGACCAGATGTGCAGCAGGGTGTGGGAAGCCATCCTTTCTGTCAGTCAGTGCCAAGTCCAGGTTTGAAAGTCTGCTTTCTCTTCCCCTTTGTCTGTTTCTTAGTATAACCAAGTGCCATGTCCTGCCCCCTGAGCCCGTAGAAACTGCAGACGTTTGCTGATCTCCTTTCTTTTGTGGGACAGACTAGCCCTCTAATGGATGGTTTTTGTTTTCAAGATGAAGGACTGTATTTCAGCTTGAATAGCTTTCCTCTGATATAAGAAAGTTATTTCACTCCTATAATCAAGATTTCCTTTCACCCTAAATTTAAAAATAATCTAGAAGATTTGTGCAGCTGATTTAAATATCCTGGCCCATTTTCATCCTGTCCCCACTGGGAGGAGTACAGAGTTAGGGATTAGTGAGGGTTTCCATTCTTGCTTTGAAGGGAGCAGCATTTCCCAGCCAAGCTTAAGAATATTCCATCTTAGATTTAGTATGGAGTCTATAACTTAACTACCCAATATTCATTCTCCTCTACACACAGCAACTTGAGGTTTGGCCAACTGGCCCAATGCCCAGATAAACACTTGTATTTCCTGGCTTCCCTTGGTAGTCAATGAGATTAAGCTGCAGTCCTTGGGTGGGAGTCAGGCAGGCTATGCAAAGTGAGCTGACTCAGCGGTCAGGCAGACTTCCTGGCCCTTCACCCTCTTCTCTTAGTTTTGCTGGAAATAAAGTGGTGCTTCACAGCCAAGCAACTATACCTTGAGCCTTAAGGATGGAAGCCATGTAGAGAGAGAGTATCTGAGATGTCTGATGACTTTGTGCTTGCTATTATTGCAACATGTAATTTTGTCTTCATTTCATCAAGGACAGAGTAGCATAAATTACACATGCACACACGCACATACACACACACATACACACATACACACACATACACACACATATACATACACACATACACACACATACAAACATACACACACATACACAAACACACATATACACAAACACACATACACACACAAACACAAACACACATACACACACACAAACACAAATACACACACAAACACACAAACACACATACACACATATATATATATAATAAGTATATATGTATATATGTGTGTATGTATATATATATATATGTGTGTGTGTAAATATATGTGTATACACAAACACACACACACACACAGTTCTAGAGGTTGTGAAGTCAACAATCAAGAGGCCATCACATTTTGTCCATATCGATGATTTTCTTTGTCTCCTTACATGGCAGACAAAGCTAGTGAACGTTTGGAGACTCTTCTGAAAGGTATTCCTCCTGTACATAAGGGGCACCTCACCATGGCTCAATCCCCTTTCAGAAACCCCACATCTTAATAATACTTTGAAATTTGGGAGGACATGAAAATTTAGTTGATAACAATATTTAGTTTATAACAATGCTTATAATCTCTGCTTCCTTTATCTTTATGCCATATTTGCCCTTGTGAGACTGTCCTGTGCATGCTCACTCATATTGTTCTGTCTCCCCCAGCTACTATAAGGATCTTTGGTATTGAAACTTTGCATAAACTTTTCTGCCCAGCTAGCAGATCCCTCTCAGCACAGCCTGTTATCCTTCCAGGCATCTGAGCAGCAGATATGCTTATGGGGAGTAATTTCAAGGGGGTATAGAATTGTTGCTAATAAACACACTACATTGGGCACAAGCTGGGCTAGGCAAGAGCATCATAAAAAGAGAAATAACAATAATGTGTTGTCAGTTGATAATGAATGTTCAAACAAGGTAAAGCTATTTATCAGGTTTTAAAAACTGCTGCCTTTCTCTATTGAGTGTGTGTATATATGTGTTTCATTTTTGAGTATGTTTGTGAATGAATGAATGTGTGTGTGTGTGTGTATGTGTGTGTGTGTACACATGAACCTGGAGAGGGTTATTTCGGCTTTACTTGACCTAGTTTCTCCATAGTGAAAGGGTTGTCTGTGATATTCTGGGAGTAACATCTGGAACTTGGAAGCAGTCCAGAGAAGAGCAAATGTAGGTATCAATAGTTCGACAACCCAGGCCTTCCACAATAGGTTAATGCCATAAGATGGATTTAGCTGGGAATGGAAGTGACTTAATAACTGTTAAAGAGCCGGAGCAAGAAGAACACTCATACACATTCTGTTCCCACGTGTACACAGAGGACTTGTTTAAGCTGGAAGACCGGAGGGACTTGGATGCCATATTGCAAAGCCTTTCTTGAAAATGGATCTTGTTAAAGGAGAAACGTCACTACCTCCCCCTGTTCTTGGGGCAGTGCTGGGAATTCCTATGTCTTCAGCTTTTAGAACACAATAGTCCCTGAACTCGCAGGGGACTGTTTCTGCATCCCAGTCCCTGCCTTTAACAGGAGCAAAAGGTCTCCAGACATTCACCTGCCTGGTCGTCTTGGAGGCTCGAGAGTGTTTGGATGCGGACGGAGGTGATCCAGCTGATAAATACCACCTTTCACCTTAACTTCGGAAAGACTGTTTGCCTGAGATGTCTTCGCAGCACACAGGCTAGGCGGTATTTTCCTCCCCGTACCGATTATTGTTTGCTTAGCAAGAATCTGGCTTTTACAGTAAAATGGATCCTACTACTTTGTGGCAGGTAATTACTATTCCTTTGTTTCACAGAGCTAAACCACGTATGTACTTTCAGTTTTACAAAGTGACATATCAAAGGTATTTTGAAATCAAGGTCAAGAAAAAAATTTTTTTCACCTACAAAAAAACCAAAACAAAACAAAACAAAAGAACCACCTGTCTGAATGTTGTTTGCCTGGAGTGCAGATTAAGGTTTTCCTGTTTAGCCACATGTCTTAGTTAGGGTTTACTGCTGTGAACAGACACCACGACCAAGGCAACTCTTCTAGGAACAACATTTCATTGGAGCTGGCTTCCACGTTCAGAGGTTCAGTCCATGATCATCAAGGTGGGAATTTGGCAGCATCCAGGCAGGCATGGTGTCAGAGAGTTCTACATCATTAACTGAAGGCTGTTAGCAGAAGACTGGCTTCCAGGCAGCTAGGATGAAAGTCTTAAAGCGCACACCCACAGTGATACACCCACTCCAGCAAGGGCATACCTACTCCAAGAAGGCCATAGTCTCTAATAGAGCCAACTCCCTGGGCCGAGCATATACAAACTACCACATCATGACTTTATTATTCCCATTTCCAGGCTACTTGTCTTACTATCAACTACTGGGGAAAACCTTTATGTAGTGAAACCCTTTGTTTGATTGGTTATGTCCGCTGCCCATCACCAGCCTTGCCTTTGCATGCGTGTGTTATAAATACAGGTTATTAAGTACCTGTGTGCCAGCTCTGCCTATAACCTCTGTGGATCAATTTCTGGTGTATTTTACTTACCTACACAGAGGACAAGCATAAGCAGTTATTAAATTAGTATCTGGTTTTTGTATTGTCACAGGCCAATAAGAAAGAGTAGAAACACTAAGAACCATCTTGCCTTGCCACTCATCTCCATGGCAAACTCTAGGAGACTTAAACTGGGACCGCTCCCTAAGCTGGTTCTTGGCTCTCATGATAGACAGGCCTTCTGGACTTGAACTTATTCCAAGCTCTTAATACTGTGCAACCAAAAGTGCACTGAGCACATACCAATACTTTTTGGGTGCCAGGCCCAGTCCCAGTGCCTCATGTGTGGTATATCATGTCATCCTCCCCCTAGGCCTGTGGTTTGGTCATATATGCCATAGGGTTTCTATTGCTTCGAAGAGACACCATGATCAGAACTCTTATAAAGGAAAATATTTAATTTGGGGCTGACTTATGTTTTCAGAGGTTCTGTCCATCATCATCCTGGAGGGAAGCATGGTGGCATGCAGGCAGACATGGTGCTGGAGAAGTAGCTCATAATTCTACAGCTTGATCTACAGGCAGCAGAAGCAGACCGTGTGTTACACTGGCCACAGCTTGAGTCTGTAAGTCCTCAAAGCCCACAACCACAGGGACACGCTTCCTCCAACTAGGCCACCTAATAATGCCACTCCCTATGGGCCAAATGTTCAAGCACAGAAGTCTGTAGGGGCCATCATACTGTATGTCCAAACTTTTCAGATGAGATAAATAAGGTGATTAAAGGAGATATAGGTAAAATGGCCATAGCCAGCAGGCTAAGCTAGCTTTAGGACCAGGTAAGACAGCAGCTGGGCCCTCTTGTGGCACTACCATACAGCAGTGCCTCGCTCACATCCCTTTACAGGACTGGGGAAGAACATCTAGACTGTGCCATGACAGATTCTAATTACTCGTTCTTTTGTTGTGGGAATGACTTTGAATTCCCAGAACCAGAAAACTGTCACACTATTTTCTTAATCCTTACTTGGTGACACTTAACTTCAAATAGAGAATTTATTCTGGTGGTTACCTTGGAACTCTTTTGAGTTGTAAAGTCCCTTCTTAGCTTAGTCTTCTGTCAGCTACAGCTGTTTTTTCTTTTTTCTCTCAGCCTTGTTGTAACCTCTTTGCTCCCCTTTTCAAGTGAAAGCTAATGCTAATGTTAACTTACAGGTCTTTCTCCCTTTGAGAGGGGGTTCCCATTCACATGGGAAAGCTACAAAGGTGGCAGCTTGAAGATTCACAAAGCATGACTTAAGCCCTCTGTTCTCTAACTCTGTACTAGGAAACACAGGGCCACCAGAGATTTTTTTTTCTCAATTTTCCCAGAGATGACCCCCACAACAAGTCCTGAGTCTTGAGTCCTTACTGAAGTAGTGATCTCTCTTGCCATTGTCTTCAGACTGCTTCATATTGTCCTGTCCCTGTCCCTGCCTCAACTTCCCAGCAGGTGCCTGTTGAAGAGGGGAAAAAAAAAAGACACAGGAATTGTATTTATTCTCAATGATGAGACATTTGACTAACACCTTGGAAGTAGCCATACTCAGTTTGAGTTTTAAGTACATTTATTTGCTAGACTGAGCTAGCAACACAGGTGTGTTAATATCATAATTAGGACACATGCTAAGAAACTTAGAGGGTGCCAGGCGGTGGTGGTGCACACCTTTAATCCTAGCACTTGGGAGGCAGAGGCACGAGGATTTCTGAGTTTGAGGCCAGCCTGGTCTACAGAGTGAGTTCCAGGACAGCCAGGGCTAAACAGAGAAACCCTGTCTCGAAAAAAACAAAAAAAAAAAAAAAAAAAAAAAAAAAAAAAAAAAAGAAAGAAAGAAAGAAAGAAAGAAACTCAGAGGACTCAGAGGACTACAACGTGTACATGATTCACCTGCTTCCTGGCTCATGAACGCCAATGTGGAAGTAAGCTGTCTCACACTTAAGTGTAATCAGACCCCATTTTACTTTCTATTCCAGCTCACAGTGGGCTTGAGCAGGGCAAAGGTGGAGACAAGCAGAGGGAAGGATGGGGCCACACAAGGCTAGAAGGGCTGACTATGGCAAGGCTGTACAAGAATGAGTGAAGTCCTGCTGTGAGATTACTTGGACATCATTGGCAGTTCGAAGTCAAGGTCACCATGTGCATACCCTTTGATCCTACAGCCACACCCCTGGGTATTTTGTCTAGAGACATGAACTTCATGTTTGGCACAAAACTTTATTCCTATTGTTTATAGGAACTATATTTGTAATAACCAAACATTAGAAAAAATGTAAATGTTCCTTAATGCTCAGTGGGTGAATGGGAAGATAATATCTGGTGTGTTGACACAGTTGAATTCTAGCAAATGATGTGTGGTTGTTTAAATAAAAATGACTCCCATAGTCCTGTAGGGAATGGCACTATTAAGAGGTGTGGCTTTTTGGGAGTGGGTGTGGCTTTGTTGGAGTGGGTATGGCCTTGTTGGAGGAAGTATATCACTGGGGTGTGGGCTTTGAGGTCTCAGAAGCTCAAGCCAGGCTTAGTGGCTACAGTTTCTCTTCCTGCTGCTTGTGGATCAAGATGTAGAACTCCCAGCTCCTTCTCCAGCCCCACCCATGTCTGCCAGCATGCCACCATGCTTCCTGCCATGTTGGTTATGGACTAAACCTCTGAACTGTAATCCAGCCCCAATTAAATGTTTTCCTTTATGAGAGTTGCTACAGTCATGGTGTCTCTTTACAGAAATAGAAACCCTAGCTAAGACAGAATGGTCCTGGGATCTCCAGGGAAAACACATGAAAGTCAGGGACATCAGAGCCTCCTTAGAGGACCCGATTCCTTCACAGTAGAGTGCGGAATGTAGCCTCTGCTAGAAGGATGGTAGTGGGAGAGAAGCCCATGCCTATGCTTTCACCCTTAGAAGGGCCCTAGCCACTTTTTCAGGATATCTCAGAAGGTAATAGAAAATTTATTTCAACATAGCAGCTGGAAAGATGCTCTTCTAAAGTCTTGCGGATGCGCACAGCTTGGCCCTTACAGTTTCTAACTGAACAGATAACTAAGTTCCCAGGTCTGCGCCTGGGAGGCAGCCTGGGTCTTCTGATTAAATTTATTGTTATGATTATCTCAGAACCATAACAGGCCTCAGCCTGTTGAAATGGCATCAGTGGGAAGATAGACATGAGGACCTTCAGCGCATAATGAGAGTTAGGGACAAGTGCTGCTTCCTCTGTGCGTAGGCAGCCAGAAAGCTGCTTGCACCCTTAGAATGTGAAAATAAATAGTGGCACATATTACGACCCAGGGATTTTTCTTCAACTCATGGAAAGATTGGTTTATAAGCTATTGCTTATAGCAGCTGCATCTGCAATAACCAAACACTGGAAACCATGCCAAGCTCACTCAGAGCTCAATGGGTGAATGGGAGGACAGTCTTTGGTATGTTAACACAGATGTGTGTTGCTCCAGAATAAAAAGGATTATTGAATCTATGTCACACTTGGCTGGATCTCAGGGACATGATGGTGGCCGAAAATAGCCAATCTCAAGAGTGTTTATGCTCCATGTGTACAATTATGTGCCACATTACAAATGCAAGCATCAGTATGATGCTGAATAGGCCGATGGCTACCAGGGGTTGTGCTTGGGGGCTGCCCGCTACTATGAAAGAAGACATAGGGAGTTTTGTTATTTGTAAAACACTTGTATCCTGACTGTGATGATTGCTGCTTATATCAGCTTGTGTAATGCATATACAACTATGTGTTAAAATTACCTCTTAACTGGGTGTTTGAATAAAAAATAAAGTCCTAGTTCTGAGAACAAATTATATTACAGTTAATAGCATTGCCCCAGTATCAGGTTCCTTGTTTGTTCATGAGATAGGGTTATGGAAAACAGTTCATTGGTAGGAGTTATGTGAAGAGGATGTAGAATTCCTCTGTGTTGTGTCTGTAACTTTCTTATGAGTCTAAATGTAATCTTAAGCAATGCGTTTCTTTAAGGAATGAAAACATCTCTTTAGTAGGTATATGGAAGTCACAGTAAAGGGGCTCAACCTTCCTAATGCTGCGACACTTTAATTCAGTTACTCCTGCTGTAGTGACCCCCAACCATACAATTATTTCCATTGAGACTTCATAACAATCATATTGCTACTTTTATGAATCTTAATGTAGATATCTCTGTTTTCCAGTGGTCTTAGGTGACCTCTGTAAAAGTTCACATGAAACCACCTCCCTCAGGGTTGAGAACCACTGAGCTAGAAAGTTGCTGCTGCAGGCTGTCAGGGGAGCTAGGATGGCCAGCCTCCACTGACTGCTAACAGCCCATCACCATCCCTGGGTCCAATCCTGAACCCAGAGCTGACCTTGGTACCACTTTCAGCCAACATGACTCCATCACAGCAGGCTGCCACCATTCACACATGAGGCCATGGAGTTCTTTGTGGCTTCCCAGGCTGTGACTCTGCTCTCTGGGCTCCATTTCCTCTTCTGTGTAGGCAGAAGGAGACCCACCCACTGTAACTAGAACCAGAGTTCTCATGGTTTCCTAGTGAAAGCATTTTGTGTCTTCTCTTTCTACTCCTAACCAGGAACAAGGTAGCCTCCCCTTGGGAAGCTACTATTTCCTTCTCCACGGTCATAAGGGAAGAGTTACTGCATGGGAACTTTACAAGGGCACTCCATATTAATAAGCTTGATTTTGCTCCGTTTTCATCTGTGAGGAGGAGGAAACCTCAGGGTTAGGGCAATGTCTCTTAGCGGAGTTCAGTATATGGCATCCATGTTCACCTTGTTCAGGGATATGCCTAATCAAGGAGGTGTCTCAGAGAAGCAGGCAAGGGCTCGCCCCTCCAGCATCCATCCCCAGTGATGTGGAATCATCACACCATGCTGCTGCCACCGCCACCTTAGCTCTGGCAGCCCTCCCTTCCTCACACAGTGCTCCAGTCCATCCTCTGCATCCTTCTGGCAGGAGGCTGAACCCTTCTGGGGACTTTTGGCTGCAAATGGGCGCTCTCCTGTCCTTTCCTCCTGGAAGCATTTGTTGATGACTGTGGTTATTCAGATGTGAACTCGTCCCAAGCTCTGCTGGGTCCCTGATACAAAAATTTACATTAAGCTCTTGAGCGGTTCTGGACCAATGGGTCACCACTGCAGCCTATTTCTTAGCCTTGGATGAATTCTGAATCACCACTGGCATTATCTCAGAAAAACCGGCAAGTTGCTTTCCAAAGATAGACTAATGCCTACATGAGGAAAGAACAAAAGCCTTTGCTTACTTTAAGGACTTTTTTAATTTTTAATTTCAACAACCCTTTTTTTTTTATCTGTGTGCATATGCATTCACTTTGTCACAATCAGGAAATTGCTATTAGAATTACATCATTTTAGAGCAACATTAGAATACAGCAGCACTTGGACTGTTTCTCCTTTTCCTTGAAACTTGATACTTTTTGTGGTGTTCTCCAAAGACTGAAAAACACATTATAAACCCCTTTGAATGGCCACAGGTGGTCCTGATCAATGAAGGGCCCTGACACCTGGCATCCATTTTGAAAAGATACAATTGTTTCTGTTTCCCTGTCAGATTCCCCCCCTCCTGATAGCCTTTATCTTTAATCACATAATTTCCTTTTTAAATCTAAAGTTGGCCAGTCCATTAACATCTGTAAGAAACTCATTTGTATTCTAGTTAGGATCATCTGCTCAATGTGCATTTACTAAAAGCATCCCTATCTTTTCTTCTTAGTGCAATTTTTATATCCCCAATGCTCAGGCTCATACGCAGAGTAGGACACAGCATTTTAGTTGCAAGTGCATTACTTCTGGACACTATATCTTCTCTGTCTACTACTCTGCCTAATTTCTCCTACAGGGTAACTGACTTAGTCAGGGCTTCTATTCCTGCACAAACATCATGACCAAGAAGCAAGTAGGGGAGGAAAGGGTTTATTGAACTTACACTTCCCACATTGCTGTTCATCACCAAAGGAAGTCAGGACTCGAACTCAAGCAGGTCAGGAAGCAGGAACTGATGCAGAGGCCATGGAGGGATGTTCTTTACTGCCTTGCTTCCCCTGGCTTGCTCAGCTTGCTTTTTTATAGAACCCAGGACTACCAGCCCAGGGATGGCACTGCCCACAATGGGCTTTCCCACCCTTGATGACTAATTGAGAAAATGCTTTACAGATGGATCTCATGGAGGCATTTCCTCAAAGGAGGCTTCTTTCTTTGTGATAACTCCAGCTTGTGTCAAGTTGACACACAAAACCAGCCAGTACAGTAACCTTCACTTTTTAAAGACAGAATATATTTATTGTTTATGACCAATGTGCCTACATGTATATAAGTACACTAATGTGTGCCTGCTTCTGTGATGGTCCCACCCATTGCGGTCACTGGTGCTTCTACACCATTATGTGGGTACCTGGGAACAGAGTCCAGGTCCTCTGCAACAGCATTCTGTGCTCTTAACTGCTGAGCCATCTCTCCAGGCCCTACATTCACTTTTTACTGTCATTCATTCTTACATAGCATTAATGTTAATTAGCTGCCTACGTTGTTTAAAATTTAAGTTATCTAAAATTTTTAGGATTTATTTATTATTATAAAAAAGTACACTGTAGCTGTCTTCAGACACACCAGAAGAGGATGTCAGATCTCATTACAGTGGTTGTGAGCCACCATGTGGTTGCTGGGATTTGAACTCAGGACATTCGGAAGCGCAGTCGGTGCTCTTACCCACTGAGCCATCTCACCAGCCCCATCTAAACTTTTAAATTTTGCATTCAACAGAACTAGAGTTAGGTCTCAAGTCTATCACTGTATATCTTATAGTGCGATCTGGAATACATTTGTGATTTGGAAGGGCCCCATATGATGGCTCCTACCTATGATGCAAACACTAGGGAGGCTGAGACAGGAGGATCAGGAGTTCAAGGCCAGCCTGGGTTATTTAGTGGAACACTATCTTATAAAGAAACAGACAAACAAAAACACAGTTACCTGAACTGGAATCTTTATTATATTAACTTATTCATAAGCACTCTAAAATCTCTGAACCTGAGTTTACTTATTCTCAAAATTGATATAAGAAATCTACAGTTTACTTATGCAAGACTGTAATATGTGGCATATAACTGGTGTTCAGGAGGTAACAGTTATTTAATTAATATAAAGGAAGTCCCCAAATCAATGGCATGGAATATGAGAGGTTTATATCATAGGATGACATTTGAATTATACATCAAATCTTTAAAAATTAAGCAAATAGAATAAATTCTAAGATTAAGAAAATAATTAACTTTCATTAAAATTAGAATGATGATTACCTCTGTTTGTTTTGATTAGAAGCAAAGGTTGTATTTTAGGTTATACTGATTACTGTTGAGTATGACTTTTTAGGATATATATATGTGCACACACACACACACACATATATTATGTACAATGTATAGTAGTAAGCAGTGTTTGACCAAGTTCTCTAAATCAGTGAAACCATGAGAAAAGAATATTTGTGTACAACACAAACACACACCTAAACAGACAAGGAAAGTGTGTCAAGGTTGAGCAGATCCTGACACTGAACGGTCATTGTCATTATTCCCTTAGACAAATTGGCTTCAGTCCTTTTTCTGATAGGCGGTTTTTTCAAGTGTTACTTTATTGATGCCCTGTTGTATGATAGAGGACTCTGCTCTTTATTTATCTGAATGTGAAGTTCGAGGATTGCTAGAGTCCTTCTCAAATCACAACTTACCTACTTTGGCTCATTTGATTATGATCTTTAATTTGTTTAAATATGGCTCATGAAACTTGATGAAAGCAACCAGTTTTCCATGGAAAACACATTACAAGCTGTAGCTAGGAGAACCTGGCACTTTTGAAGTTCTTAGTTCCTTAGCCCGAGTCTGCAACTCTTATCAGAAATCAGTTTCATAAATTGCCAGTTCCCAGTTCTTACCCTGTCCAGATGAATCCCAATCCCCAGTGAGAGAACTCAGCCTCTGTGTTTGTTGGAACTCTCTTGGACCTTGGTGGTTTTTACGTACACAGCACACTGTGGACTGTTAATTTGGGTCTTTGCTTATCTAAATTAAATTAACTTTTAATTACAGTAGCATTTTTTTTCTTCTCTAATAGAAGGGGACATCTGGGAATAAATGTTGTCACCAAATATCTTTGGTGTAGCAAAATCACTGTGACATGAAGCCACCTCTGTTTCTTTTCCTCCTATGAGACCAACATTTGCAAAGAGAACCATAAACATAACAATGTCTTCCATTCCTGAAGAATTTTTATCACCCTATTGATTCCTGAAATAAGCCAACCCAAACACACAAAGTATATTCATAGTGTTCAGATTACTCAGAGCATAAATATAGTGTGGTCTAGAGAGATGGCTCAGCAGGATTTAGAGTGCTTGCTACCATTGCAGAAGACCTGAGCTTGGTTCTTATTGCCCATGTTGGGTAGCTCACAACCCTCTTTAACTCCAGCTTCAGAGGATCCTTTGCCCAATTCTGGCCTCTGTGGGCACATGCACTCATGTGCACATAAACTTCTTCCCCTTTATATAATACAGAATTAAAATTAAAACACTTAGACAAAATAAATATTTGATGAAGACATGGCTGAAAAATATTTATGGTTTTCTACTCTGTCATTAAAAGTGATGCTATCCGGAGCTGAGGACTGAACCCAGGACTTTGCCCTTCCTAGGCAAGCACGCTCCCACTGAGCTAAAGGAATACATACACATGGAGGGAGCTAGGACTCCAGACACATATGTAGCAGAGTATGGCCTTATCTGACGTCAATGGTAGGGGAGGGAGGCTTGATGCACCAGGGTAGGGAATGCTAGAGCTGTGGAGTGGGAAAGGGTGAATGGGTGGAGGAGCTCCCTCATAGAGGCAAAGGGGAGGAAAGAGAGGGGAAATGAGGGCATTGGTGGAAGGGTAACCAGGAAGAGGGATATCATTTGAAATGTAAATGAATGAAATAATTAATAAAAAAGTTATGCTATCCTGTGGCATGAATAGATACCATTGTGTCTATTCATGCTTAAGGAGTTACCTAAGGGGCCAGAAGATGGGTTCAAAGTTCCTGGTGGTGGACTTACAGGTGAATCTTGGGATCAACATCCCCCATCCCAGTCACCCAAACTCTAGTCCCTGGTGAGGGTTCTAAATGTCATGCAACAGAAGGTCATTGAGCCTTTAACTCCATTTCACCCATCAGCACATGAAAGAATAGTGAGGATTTTTACTGTGGGCCTGCGTTTTTCCTACAAAATAAATAAATAAATAAATAAATAAATAAATAAATCTATGCTTCAGCAGACTTAGCTAGTTCTAAACAGTGCTAGAATTTGAAACACAGACTTTCATTAGACTGTGCCTCACTCCTAAGGCAAAGCCAGAAGGCAAATCTTCCAACAATTGAATCTACCTCACTGCCTTAGTTAATAAAGCCAGAGACGCAAAGGATGAGATCAAGTGGTTCATGCTCCACGGTTTTAATTGCTTTACTTTTTCAATTCCCCAAGTTTCAAGATTTAAAATTATTTAATATCTGGAGAGTGGTCCTGGGAGATAGTGACGCCCCATGCAAAGAGCACAGGGGGACTTAGAATTGAAATTTAGCTCTTGCTTGGACAGGATATCTCAAAATACAAACAAAGAAACAAACAAACCCCAGACTTCTTGAGACTGAGCATGCTCATAAAAGAGGGATGGACAGTTGTGGTGATGATAACAGTAGTTAGATTATAAGATTATAACAGAAGCAGCATCTTATGTCAGCTTCTTCACAAATATGCTCATGAGCAAATATGTCATCCATCAGTGTGTTTTCCACTCAAAGATGATGTGTCGCTGGCAGCTTGGCTATTATTCTTACTTTATTCTCATTGTTGTTGTTATTGTTTTCTTCTTTCTTATTATTCCCCATAACTGAAAGTGGTTTCATGTGTGTGGAGCAGATGGGGATGCGATGAATGATGGATGCAGACAGCAGCCAAACTCAGGGACCTGCCTGGGAATTTTAAAAATAAGGAGATATTTACATGTGAGAGCCCAAGTGTGTTTTCCTCAGGGAAACCTCATAGTTCGATTTGTTTTCAAGAGAGGAAGCTTGACTGCAAAAGGAGAAAAAAATGAAGAAAATCCTGTATTACTTAGTATTATTTTATTATTTTTATTATTAATTTGAGGAATGAGCACCCACGGAAAACCTGAAACTGTCCCAGAATTTAGATCATTCTTAATCTACCAGTTTGAACACAGTGTTTCATTTTTAAAATCAGCCATTTGAGGGCTGGGAGAATGGCACAGTGAGTAAACTGTTTTATACAGAAACACAGGGATCTAAGCTTGATGGCAGAATCTATGTAGAGGAGGAGAAGGAGGAACAAGAGGAAGAGGAGGGGGAGGAGGAGAAGAGGAGGAGAAGAAGAGGAGAAGAGGGAGGAGGGGAAGGGGAGGAGGGGGAGGGGAGGAGGGGGAGGGGAGCAGTAGCAGCTTGGGATGGAGTTTTCCATAGTCCCAGCATAGAGAGGCCCCACATCAGCGAGAAACTAATTCAAAAACTAATGTTGAAAATAACTGAGAAAGATACCCAATACCAACCTCTGGCTTACACACACACACACACACACACACACACACACACACACACACACACATAGACACAAAGGTGCAATGCACACAAACAAACACACAAATTCTATCTATTTTATTTGATTTTTTATGAACATTTTTGCTTTAAAGAACTTTATTGCCGGGCAGTGGTGGCGCATGCCTTTAATTCCAGCACTTGGGAGGCAGAGGCAGGTGGATTTCTGAGTTCAAGGCCAGCCTGGTCTACAGAATGAGTTCCAGGACAGCCAGGGCTATACAGAGAAACCCTGTCTCGAAAAGAAAAAAAGAAAAAAAAAAAAAAAAAAAAAAAAAAAAAAAAAAAAGAAGAAAAAACTTTATTGTATGAGATTTATTACATATCAAACTTATATCCACTCTTTTTTAAAAAAGATTTATTCATTTATTTTAATAAGTATGCTGTAGCTGTCTTCAGACACACCAGAAGGGGAGCATTAGATCCCATTGAAGATGGTTGTGAGCCACCATGTGGTTGCTGGGAATTGAACTCAGGACCTCTGGAAGAGCAGTCAGTGCTCTCAACTGCTGAGCCATCTCTCCAGCCCCTTAGATCCACTCCTGACAACTCCCAGTTTGTATTACTTTTATGTGTCTTCACTTCAGTTTGAAAGGGTTCATGCTAAAATCTTGCTGACATCGCCTCATACTTAATACAAGCTAAACATTTGCCTATGTAAGGCAGCGAACTCTAAATATCACAAGCAAGTATAACTCTCTTTCCTACATGTGCCTCATTAGGTTTCAGATCCCTCAGTCTTCAGGAATCATGGATTCTAAGTCAGTGGCCCTGTGGGAAGACACATCTTGCTTCATGTGTTCCTATGGCTGTAGCATGAAGTTTTCAGATATTGATAAGCCTTGGGGACTTATGTCAAGAGTGATTTGGATTTGGGTTTTGTTCCTTATCTGTATGACTGTCTAGATGTTCCTTTACTCTGATGACCTTCAGCCTCCTTCACAGGGCAGAGATAGCATCCATATCCTGTCAGGTATTTGTTGTTGACTGAATAAAGTGTAGTGTGACGTTCAGAGTATAGATATTTCCCTGTGCATTATATGTTCCTTCTCCAACATGCCATGCACTGTCTGCATTTTTCCCTATAAATTCTTAGAGGCAAAGATAGACTGTTCTTAAGGGTGGAGGACAACTAACTTCCCCTTGGTCTGCATCAAATCTCAAATCTTGCTAGTCTTGATCATGATCGTAAAGATAACCTTTATCCCAAGATTAGACATAACCTATATGGCAGAATTTTTTATTCTGAGTCACATACACTTTATTTTTGTTATGTGAACATTTATGCAGTTCTTGCATACGGGACTCTCTCTTCCTCATAATTTTGCCGGTTCCCAAGGTGAGAAGCCCAGTTCCTATCTCAGTCACCCTCTTCATTCATGCCTCTGAGAGCCCCTTCCTTCTAAGGGGGCAGGGCAGTATGGGAAAGTCCGTCAGGCATACTGGCTATCTTCTGGCTTCCCCTACCCCCTTAGAGGCCTTTTCTCTGCCAGGCCTTTGAACACCAGCCTCTGCTCTATTTTGCTACTTAGACATTCATGATGTGATTTTTTTTTGTCCAGGTTCTTCTCCAGTGACCTTGCCTTGGTGTTCTTTTGATGGTGTCTCTGAATCCTTCTCTAAGATTCAGACACACTCTGAACAATTCCTGACATAGTTTAATTCAGAGCACCAGTTATAGACACTGTATTTCATAGACATATAGACAATATACTTGTATTAGTCAGAGTTCTCTAGAATCACAAAACTTATGGAATGTCTCTATATATTAAGGGCATTTGTTGTGATGACTTACAGTCTGTAGTCCAACTCCCTAACAATGGTCCGCTGTGAATGGGAAGTCCCAGGATCTGGTAGTTGTTCAGTCCCATGAGGCTAGTTGTTTCAGCTAGTCTTCTATAGAAGTAGGTTCCAACAGATGTGCTGGCTAGTAAATGCAAGCAGGTGAAGAAGAGCAAATTTTCCTTCTTCCAATGTCCTTATGTAGGTCTCCACTAGAAGGTGTGGCCCAGATTAAAGGTATGTACCACCACGCCTGTATCTGGGACTTGTTTTGTCCCAGGCTGACTTTTAACTCAGAGATCTCCTTGCCATAGTCTCCTGGGATTAAATGAGTGTGCTCCCTTGCCTGGGCCTAAGCTTTTCATAGCCACTATTCCTCAAGATTTCTGTACCAAGATCCTGGTCAGAAACTTGTGTCTTCCAACTTCAAGATCTGGATCATGGGTGAACCCTCCAATTCTGAATTGTAGTTCATTCCAGATATAGTCAAGTTGACAACCAGGAAGAGCTGTTATAATATTGTAAGAGACAGTACATTGCAGGGTAACTAACTCCCCTCCACATTCTTAGTCCCCCAAAGAGAGGATACAGAAGGGTGCTGCCCTCTTTTCTGCTCTATACGTTGTATATATGTATACATTGTGGGTGTGCAGGGAAAGAGGAGAACATGCTCTTTTGGGTCAAAATCTGCCCCTGTCATTTCTAGTCACACTCTACCTGTCTGAATAGGGTGGCGTTAACATTACAGAGTTCTCTTGAAAAAGGAATATAGCCCAGCTTTGGAAAGCTTAGTCTCTTGAAGTGCTCCTGGGACCCTCTATGGAGTTTTGATCTCAGCCAAGGCTAATGGTGCAATTTTGTATTCACTGTGTCAGGGTTTCTATTCCTGCACAAACATCATGATCAAGAAGCAAGTTGAGGAGGAATAGAAACCCTGTTTCTGTCGAGATGTTCCTTTACTCTGATGACCTTCAGCCTCCTTCACAGGGCAGAGATAGCATCCATATCCTGTCAGGTATTTGTTGTTGACTGAATAAAGTGTAGTGTGACGTTCGGAGTATAGATATTTCCCTGTGCATTATATGTTCCTTCTCCAACATGCCATGCACTGTCTGCATTTTTCCCTATAAATTCTTAGAGGCAAAGATAGACTGTTCTTAAGGGTGGAGGACAACTAACTTCCCCTTGGTCTGCATATTGGTCTGAGGAGGAAAGTGTTTATTCAGCTTATATTTCTATATTGCAGCTCATCACCAAAGGAAGTCAGGACTAGAACTTAAGTAGGTCAGGAAGTAGGAGGCTATGGAGGAATGCTGCTAACCGGCTTGCTTCCCCTGGCTTGCTCAACTTACTTTCTTCTAGAACCCAGGACTACCAGCCCAGGGATGGCATGACCCAAATGGGCCCTCCCACCCGTGATGATTAATTGAGAAAATGCCTTACAGCTGGATCTCATGGAGGCATTTCCTCAAGCGAGGCTCCTTTCTCTGTGATAACTCCAGCTTCTGTCAAGTTGAACACAAAACCAGCCAGTACATACTGTTTATGCTAATTTGTATACTTAAAACATGCTCTTGGAGTGCTCACTTCGTCTTAAGGGCCCAGTGGTTCTCAATCTCTGGGTTTGCAACCCCACTGGCAAAACCTCTAGCTCCAAAAATGTGTACCTTACAATCCACAACAATCGCAAAGTTACAGTTTTGGAGTAGCAACAAACATATTTTTATCATTGGAGGTCATCCTGACACGAGGAACTGTACTAAAGGGTTTCAGCATTAGGAAGGTTGAGAACTACTGGGCCCAAGACACACTCCGTCTTCCTTTTCCTTGCTTAGATTCCCAAGAAAACAATAACTCAGGTTCAAGTAGCAGAGGACTTTGAGAGACAACAGAAGGGGGAAGATGGCATGAACATCAGAATGCATTGCACATATGGGCGAAATTGCCAAAGAGCAAAACTGGTAGAAATTCACAAAA
>NW_022196910.1:46703714-46718635 GCF_008632895.1 Mastomys coucha
TAAGCTGAATAAACCCTTTCCTCCCCAAATTGCTTCTTGGTCATGATGTTTGTGCAGGAATAGAAACCTTGACTAAGATATATGGCATTTCAAAATATTTGTATACCTGCATAAATATTTAAAACTTTTGTTATTTTACCTTCTACATTCCTTTGCACATTTTCCTTTCTGTCTTCTGGGTCCTCGCTTATTTATGAGGAAGGTGTGGTATTCAAGACCAGGCTTTAGCTGCATGAAGCTTGCAACTCCGGATAAATAATAGTACTTTAAGCAGCATATATGCAAAGTAGTTCTTTGTTTCTTTCGTATGACTTTCTAGTTTTCACTTATTTCTGTGTTTCCTCCAACAAAAATATATTACTTATCCTAAGAAGATTCTAGGGAGCAGTAGTCTTATTTTCTAGCCTTAGTTTTCTGTATCAGTTATAGATCCTCCATGAAATCCTTCCTGTAATTACTAGCAACCAGAGAAAGGTGACTTCTCCAAAGCTTCCGGTCCTTGTGGCTGACAGGAACCCTGAGGCAGCAGTGATGGGGTGTGGCTCTGTTAGCAAAAAGCACTAAATGCTCTCACTTAAATTTTTAATGTGACATACAGGTCAAGCATGTAGACTCTGGCCCTGTTTCCCTGTTTCCCTTGCTTTTACGAGAGCTGTGTTAATTTTACACAGAAGCACTCACTCACACTTGGTTGGAGTTGAAAACTTGATCAAGTTGCCACTGGACTGTGTTGGAGAACGAAAGTCTTGGGTTGTGTACTTTTTGTTCATACGTGCACACACTCATACATGTCCTACATCCCTGTGTGCATACCAGTCATAGGAAACTGATTCTGAACAGTGTGCCAATGATCATGCCAACCAGCTTGTAGAGACTGTCTCTTTTAACTATCACAACCCCGGGAAGTACACACCCATTTTGCAGATGAGAAAACAAGAATTTATAAAAGATGAACAAATTAGCCAATGCCATGCAGCTGGAACAGAGCCAAACAGTAGTCTACCTTGTCCTCCACCATGAATATACTATCTAAACTAGGTCGTCCCTGAGAACCGCTGTCCTTTACACTGGATCACAGCTGTAAGCCAGTGTTTTTCTGTGAAAATGAAAGTGTATGTTCACCCTCATTGTAAATCCTTTCAGTAGGAGCTTTCCATCACAGCGATGCCACTGAAGTCTCTGGAGGGTCTTGTCAAGATTTTTTGCCCAAAGGCTGGAAAGCCCTCATTTCTGAACCAGATTCAGTATTCACAAGAAGAAGTCACACATATGTACACGTATGCCAGTCTCTGTGGATCAGGCCCATCTATACCCCAATTCTCCTCTGCTTGTGTTGATTTGTTCATATGCTTTTTGAACTTGCCTTAAGTTGGATGTGTTTGGTGGCGACCGGAACATGGAGATAAAAAAAGGCATGCTGTGTACCCTCAAGGAATTTCTGGCACAGTGCAAGGACCAAAGGCATCAATTAAAGAAGAGGATGGCCAGCCCTTTAAAGAGACTGGACTGCGCACGTGTCATGGGCCTGTGACTGGAGGGGCCTCTCGGGGCCAACAACACGATGGATGTTTATGAGAATTGTCATGAAGGGCAGAGAGCAGGCGGGTGGGTAAACATTAGCTAGCAATCCCACTGTACAAGTGACAAAAGATGAAGATGGCTGTGGTGGGAGTGGGGAGGAACCACGGGATCACAATAAGACAGAAAGGGGCTGGCGAGTGCGCATGACTCCATGGGTGATGGCGCGGAACTGGGAGAGGGGGCAGTTTCTGTTCCTCTATGTAATTTTCTTCCATTTTTCTGATGCTGTGCTCTGGTAAAGATGCTGCTGTAGGTACCAAACTCAGAGAGTTTTAGATGACGAATTTAAAGTTATTGTCCTGAGCGTTCTATGATGGTGAAGTAACTCCCTGACCCATAGCGCTAGAGGAGTGTATGAGGAAAGGCTGTTGAGATTGGAAAGCAAGGTACAAAACAGGGAGGATGATGTCATTGCTAATACTAACAGTTCTAAGGTTCGGTCGAGGCTGTGTTCAAACAAAGGAATGATGTTGGTGATAGCACCGCAGCAGGGACTTTATTTGGAACTTCCTGTGATCCTGGCAGCTTTCAACACGTCAGATTTATTGACTGATTTAATTCTCATAATAATCTCATTTTGTACCTAAGGAAATTGAGACATACAGAAGTAGTTAGGCAGTGATCCAAGGTCATAGCTTTGCAGTGAAGTAAAATGGGCTTTTGTCCAGGCCTCTCAGTTTCCCTTACATTTTTTTTCCCTCCTACAAAATTCTGGTCAGATCCTGAGCACAATTTAGCCAGTAATCTGTGAGCAGGTTTTGCCAAGGTTATCTTGTGTTTACAACCTTGCCTGCATGTGCTGTCCTCTCTGCCAGGCAAAACTCCCTTTTAATTTATGACTCCCACTGTACTGATTCAGATGTTCCAGTGCCCTCACCGATAGAAGAATGGTCTAATCAATGATGGCACACTGTGTGGACAGGAGGCAGATGAGCAGACAAGAATGGCTGAGGACTCCTTTGGAGGTTCAGCACCAAACCCCAGAACTGTTTTTTCTGTTCTCAGGGGTGTTACATGACCACCTATCCCTGTGATAGAGGGACAAGCAAGACCTGAGACAACAAAGACCTGAGAGAGCTAACAAGAAGAGAGAAGGCTTGCCTTCAGTCACAGTTGGAAAGTTTTAGTCCATGATTAGGCATACCCATTGGGTTTTGACAGAACATCTAGGCACGAGCATGTGCTGTTTCACAAATGTAATGGCAGGCAGTAAATGAAATGAAAGAATTGGGGTTCTACACCCCATTTCAAGAGAGTACAGCCTTCATGACTTGGAGAACCATCACTAGCCCCTGAGACTTGAAGGCTCATGGCTGCTCCATAGCACTGGGGATAAAAGCCATACCTGTCTGACTTACTGAGTGGGTGAATGAGTGAAAGGCTATGATGTAATAATGACTTGCTGGGAACCAAGCATCTTTTGGGTCTTTTATGAATCAAGTATCTCAGTTAATCTTTACTACTGCACTCATTAAAAAAAAAAAAACCCAAAACCAAAACAAAATGTCCAACCACGTTGTTAGACCTATGTTCTTACATGCCTTTTGCACCTGACACCCTCTGAGATTTCAGTCATTTCCTCTTGCTGGATCCAATGGAGTAGCTGTTCTTGTGCCTGCTTTATGGGTTTCTATTTCTACTACTCTTCTCTCCTCTTATACCTTCCAAGCCCCCACCATTAGGTAGGAGAGAAAGAAGACTAGAGAGGAAAGGGGGCATCAATATTTTTAGACTACTTCCTGCTGATTAAGTCTATTCAGTTCCTTGAGGCAATTTTAATCTTTGTCCTCAGGATATCTCCAACCAGCAACAGCAGCAGGAGGAGGAGCCTCAGTGGCCACGCCCCTCCTGGTGCTTGCATTTATAGACCCTCACAAGAGTCCACAGAACTCTAAACATCGTTCATCTGCAAAAACTATCTGCAGCTGGCAAAATCATGTGCCTGCCACAGCATGGGGCAAATCATACTCTGCTGTTGTGGGCATTTTGAAGCAGCTCCATATCCAACACATGGGAATAAAACTAAAAACATATACCCATAGCATTTCTATGTTTTAAAAGAGATCAACATTCTCACTACACAAGGGCCCCTAGGTAGACAGCTGTGCTGAAATTTTTCAAGCTGCATGACCACCACAGCCCTGTGATTTACCACGCTGCCTCTCCCCTGTGATGACACTTGCAGATTTCATTTCTGCCATCCTTGGATTCCTTTCCCAAGACCTCTACAGGCTGTAAAGCTCAAGAGTGCTCATGATGGATGAGACAAGGAAGAGAGCTAAGAAAAACAGAGGGTTCTCTCTTCCCACCAGCCCTCAGGAAGGATGTGGTGGAATGGGTTAAACAGAGCTCTTAAGTTATGAAAGCCACAATTATATATGCATGTAATTTTTAGCACAGAGATTTATTAATTTGCATTCAGATCATTAGAGCCAATTAGCAGCTTCAGCTTCTGCAGTTAATGCGCAAAGCCTTTTACCCTGTACTTCCCTCGTCAAATCTTTACAGACTTGGGCTGAAAAATGACCTCCGGTACGTGAGGAGAGGCAGTTCTGCTCGGATTGTCCCCTCTCCCCACTGCTATACACAGCTTTGCATGTTTTCTTCTTTCCTTCTCTGTTATAGGGCCTCTCTCCTGTTGTAGGGCCTCTCCCTAAAGGGGCCTTTTCTTTAAATGAATTTTCTCATTTGTTAGATACTTCACCCAAAGCCATTTCTACAAGAATGGATACACAAAAGGAAAAAAAAATGTACTCCCCCTGTTGCATGTAATTTTTTCTCTACCTACCCACCTTTGCTCCAGGAAGTGACCATGCTACCAGCCCCCTCCCAGCTTCCCTTGAATCTGAGGGTAAAAGACACATAGTTATTCCCACTCAACTTGCCTTCTTGGCATAATTGCTGGATGCTACTATCACCCACCTGGAAAAGTGTGACCTTATCAATTTCTTATCTCTGTCTCTCCCACTTGCCCTAAACTTCAGTTGTTAAACTCCCCTGGCCACCCGTCTGAAGGAGCAGCCTATGTGGCCACTCCATTTTGAGATCTCACATGGTTACTATTATGTAATCTCTCTTCAACACATTGCGAATTCTTCTTCCTTGTGTCTCCTGCCTTTCCTCCAGGGACCTGGAAGACCTGCCTGTCCCTTCTGCCCAACAATTGGCCCATAGTTCTCTTTACTGATAGATCAAGAACCAATCGGGGAACAGGACCTTAGCATCAGAACCACCCCTACACCCCCACCCCCACCCACAGCCTTTAGTTCTCTTGTTCCTCTTTAGTTCTCTCTTTCTTGAGTGAGATACCCACTATCTGAAAGAAAACAACAGAAATTCTGTTCCTGGTGAGACCTCAACTGGAGTTCTCTTTACTTCAGTACTTACTCAGAAGGGGTGTTTATAGAGAACACATGTGCCACTAACATGTGAAACATTTGCTAGGGTCTAGTGAATAAAGGTTTGCGTATGCAACAGTGCAGGCCACTTCATCAATGAACAGGGATTCATTTGGCTAGTCTGTGGCTCATATTGATTGTCTGTACATATTGTCATGTGCCCACTATTCATTCTCCATAGCCAGTGTTTTCTACCTTTGTTACTATTGTGTTCCAGTTCCAGTGTAAATTCTCTTGAGTGAAAAGCAATGTGATCTGTGTTATGTATTACCTGGGATCAAATCCTTATATATCATTTTAAAAATAAGCCAAGGCTCCATCCTTTCTACCTTGGCTCTCCTCACTCTCTATATCATTTTTTCAATGTCTCTGACTCCATACTTAAGTGGAGACTGGATTGGGGTACCCAGCTATGATGCTGTCCCATGAGAGTATTGACCAATGAACTCAAGGTCAAGACACTTAACTTACCTCACACCATTGGTTTGGCAAGATGTATTTCTTCCTAAGGCTCTATTAATCTCATGGCTAAATTGACCAGGGCTATTTCTGATGGTCTGTACCCTATACTTTTACTACCCCCCTCAACTCCTTTCCCTTGGAAGTTTTGACTATATGTAATCCTCATGAGTATGGGTTCTCAGACTCTATTTGCTCTCTTTTATATACCTTAGAGTCTTCTCTAATTACAGTTGTCCTTAAGTCCTCACTTCCATTCTACTGCTGTCCTTTCTGAATTCTATTATAGACTCCACCTTATTTTAGACTATGTCGTCTCTGCTCTGTCATCTATGCTCTGCCATATCCTCTGATCTCCTCCATATAGGAAAGACCTGTTTCTCTTCTAGTGGGTCTTGGTAGAAATGTCACAGTGAATGCCTCTCCCTAATGCCTCAGTCTTCACTTAGCTGGCTTTCTTCTCTTTCACTCTAGAGTTGGTATTGACATCTGGGTCCTACATGTATCTTCTCCAGGCTCACATGGGCTCTGTGCATCCCTCCATAAGAGCGTTAATTTGCTTCTGCTCCCGAGGCCTGCAAACCCCACTTCTATGCTCTTACATTGACAATAGAGTAATGCTTGATAATAAGCTTCAAACAATGTACACTCAGCATTGAACCATGAAAAAAATATGTGTGACTGAACGGATCTTAGAGCTGGTGGCCATTCACCCCATTCTGCTGTGCACTGATCTGATGTTTGCTACCACTGGTATCTGACTACTTTCACAATTCTGTTCTTTCAACTCAAGTTTTTACTCCTTATTTCTAGAGAAGCACTGGTAAATTGAAGAATGGTTTTGAATGCAGGCTTTTGAGCCTAGATTCTTAGGTTTGGAGCCTATTTGGCAGGAGTTGATAGCTGTTTTGTTGTTCATGAATTGGTAACAAATCACAGCACCCTCTTCATACAAATATTTAGCAATACTATCTTTATTGGCTTATAATATATTTTATCAACAATATAATAAACATATAAGGATTTTAGAAATAAATATAACATTTTAAAAATACAAAACAAAATAACAATAAAGTAATACACACACAAGCACACACACATACACACATACACACACACACCATCATCTATCATTATCAATATATGGAAGTCTCAGTATGACTCTTTCTGAACATATGAGGGAAGAGTTAAGGTACTTTCTTGTGTTCAGGGAATCACCATAGTTGGCCCAACCATGAAAGATGTTGGAAACAAAGGTATCACTTTGCTGACTCTATATGTATACATATATGTATATGTATACATATGCATACATGTATATGTATATATGTATATACATAAATGCATATATATGTGTATATATGTCTACATATAAATATATATGTGTTTATATATACATATATATGTATATGTATACATACACATGAATTGAACTTGCATTCTGAGACAAGACTGAGAATTAAAATAACACTAAACAAAATATCTTTGTTTTGACCTGTTAAGACATCGATTATGGAGCCAATGATGATTGTGCAAAGTGTTCATTAGTACCTCAAGTTTAGATTTTGATGACTGTGCCAAAGGTCTATCGCATTCCAGAATGCTGGTGGTACTTGGGAACTCACACTGGGCACAGGCACCTTTGCACATTGTTCTTTTCATCTCCAACTATGCATAGCCTTGGCCTCAGAATGCCCACAATATTGTCCTGATGTCATTATGCTTCCTCAC
This sequence comes from Mastomys coucha, assembly GCF_008632895.1. Classification (NCBI taxonomy): domain Eukaryota; kingdom Metazoa; phylum Chordata; class Mammalia; order Rodentia; family Muridae; genus Mastomys; species Mastomys coucha. Next base: position 46,710,884 of record NW_022196910.1, read on the forward strand.
CTCATAAATGTCCAGATTGCTCCCTGGTACTCAGTGGCCTGGTTGTGAACCTCTGTTCCCTTTATACCATCTCCTCAAGGAATTTGAATATCAGGAAAGTCACAGTTGTCACAGACATCACAGAAAAGAGCAGTTCCTTCTCAGAAGGCTCATGAGCTATTCTGTCTAGGGGTGTCCTAAACATCAGATTCATCACTAAAAACAACACCCAGTGGTAACCCTGGGGCAAGGTGTGATTGTACTACATGGGCTGGAACCTGCCACGCCCTGGGTTTAGCTAACCTTTGTGCTAGCTAACCTTTGCAGCATCTGCTTCTTCACCTGTACAACACAGCTCATCAGCAAACCTAACTCCTACTTCTAGGCCACAGATTAAGTTAAAGCATTCATACAAAGCAAGCTTTGATTGCAGGCTGGCAGTGATGATGTGACAATGGCAGCCATATTCATGATGGCCTTGGCAACAATAGAGAATTATATGGGTTTGAAAGACTTTTTTTTGAGATACAATGTAACTGGAAATGTTTCTTTAAGCTACCAAGTCCCTCCCTTGCCTCCCCCCCTTCACACCATGGTTGAGCCTTATAGATTTTATAGTTTTACGTGTTCTTCCTTTCCATCTTAGCTAATAGTAACATTTACATTTTCTCATTCATCCCATTGATCAAATCTTGTTCCATTGATTCCCTGCAGATTACTATATGTGACTTTAAACGGAGTTACACTAATAAAGTCATTTTGCACTGGCAGAGAATAGATATCTAAACTTTATCGCCCTACTGTTTTTGAATGAAACTCTTCCTCTTGCTTTTGCAGTCTCCGTTCCCAGAACTGGGCTGCTGTAATGATTTCATCAGTAGCACACAAATCCTATATTAATCTCTCAGCACTTCTCAGTTGAGTACATTTTTATGCTTGGCAAGATTAGGGTAGTCTAGGAGAATTAGTTTTCGTTTCTTATTGCCTTTCCTGTTTAATTTGTAACCAGTTAAAGCTTCAGACCCACTGTGTGATGGATGATTGATCCTAGTAAAACTGCAAAGGGAAGAGGTAATTGGCAGGCTTTGGTTAAGCAGTCAAGTCCTTCCGCACCTTTCAGAAGCCTCAAAGGCAACCTCGTTATTAAAATGTCCATACAAGCAAAATTCCGCTTGTGTATGGAATTTAATTACCGACTAAGCAGCACAACGCCAGGCTTTCATTTTGATGGCAAATGCGCAGAGTTTGTGAAGTAGCCCATGTAATAGCTGAGCCCTTGCAACCACACAGGCACTTGTACCAAGATGGAACTTTATAGTTATAAAACTATATCTGAGTCACTCCAGGTAGAAAACATCAGTGCAGAACATCCTGCTGCTCAATATGACAGTCATTCCTGAAAACTTAGCCCAAAGGGATATATTTTGGCATTGAAAGTATTTATTTATTTATTTATTTTTATGATAGCAAGGTAGCATGAAAATCAATTATATCCTAAAGATGCTAAAATCAAATTTGTTTTTGTTTTTGTTTTTGTTTTTCGAGACAGGTTTTCTCTGTATATCCCTGACTGTCCTGGAACTCACTCTGTAGACCAGGCGGGCCTCGAATTCAGAAATCCACCTGCCTCTGCCTCCCAAGCACTGGGATTAAAGGAATGTGCCACCACTGCCTGGCCTAAAATTAGATTTTATAACCATTTCAATACCATCTATTTTATTTATATATTTATTTATATTTTTATATTTTTATTTGTTTTTACATTTATTTCTATTTATAGGACAAGACTGGTCAAGTGCTTGAGATAATGAATTAGCAAGACAGAGTGATCTAGGAATTACACTTTTTTTATTACTCTTTTAGTCAGTCACTGTATTCCTTTACAAAAACAGATTGAGTATCATCTAAGCATCTTCTTACTGACCTTGGTGGGGTTCAATTTTGTGACAAGGTACCGCTACATAAGAGGTACCATGACTTGTCATAACTATCTAATGGAACATAACTAACACTCACTTAATGCTCCAAAACCTTAGCAGATATGAAAGAGTCAGCATGGTCCACGAATTAGATTTCTTGGGTACAATGTATAACTGAAGATGCTTAAAACTAGACATTTGTGAATAGCCTCTATGTAAGCGATCTGAGCTAGAGATTAATGGGTAAGAGCCACCTCTGGCCTGGAGGAAAAATGTGCATTCCATTAAGAAAAGTAGATATATTATCTTCTGCAAGGATTGGTACTTTCAGAGTCAAAGATTCCAGGTGCTAAATCAGATAGCCAAATGTTTTTTCTTCACCAAAAGAATGACTGATTAACCCATATCTTGAGGCTGGTTAATCACTACCAGATCATGTGTTGAGGAGGAGATATGTCCTTCAAGAACCTTATGTCTTGTTTTTGCTCCAAAGGGAAGCAAGATTTCAGAGCATCTTTTGGCAGAGGTGTCACAGCGTGAAGTAATGCTGTCAGATTTTTCACTGGAGTAGTCAGCTGCGTCCTCAGTAAGGATGATATGTATCACCATGCCATTATCAACATCGTCTCCCATTCTTAAAACTAGAGGAAATATCCGAGCATCATAGAATACCTGCTATCAAGGGATTTTATATTCTCGACAGTGTTCTGCAGGTAAACACAAGCTTTTAAAAAGACTCTGTGAACTATTTTGCCAAGGAATCCTAAAACCCAAAGACTTAAGCTGGCAGAATCATTGATAGGGTAAATGATATTATACTGATGAGACATTATTATTGACTACACGATAATGCTGGAGCAAAGGCACTCTCTGTGGGAGCAATATTATTAAAGAAAAACATTCCAAATTCAAAATATACATAATGACAGCCACTACCATAACTATGCATCTCTCTCTCCCCCTCAGCTTCCACCACACACACACACACACACACACACACACACACACACACACACACACACATCCCACATATATATGTAACTGGTTGGTGTCTGGATTTTGTATATTAGAAGACGCAATGCTATGACTTCTTCGAATGTCTAAGTTTAAACTCAGGCGGAAGAACCATAAACCAACACTGGCTAGTTAAGCAGAAAAAGATTTTATTCAGAAAGGATTCTGGGCCGATCACTGAATTGTGAAGAGTTCTGGAGACTGTGTCTTCAGGACCCTTGAGTCTAGGCTTGTAGTAGCAAGTGTTCATCTGTCCTGATACAGGATCTGTCCTTGAATGGAAACTGCTCTGCTAGCTATTCCTGGTTCTTGGAAGCCTCTGCTAACACCAGCACCAGCAAGAGGGACTCCTCCCATGGCTCTCCCTGTCAGATGTTCATTTCCAAACCAGAGAGTCAGTCACCTGTGGCTGACTGGGAAAACTTACCCCAGGTCCCCATATTCCAATCGCAAAGGAGTTTGGAAGGTGGGGTTTTCTGGATTCTGTCCTGATTGACCTTGCTCTAGAAGGCTGTTATTTTTCTAGATAGGATTAAAATAACTTGAAAAGAGCTGGGTGGCTTAAAACCGTAACAGGAACTCCTGAGGTGGGACACATTGAGAGAAAACCAGTCTCTTGGCATAATATATTCTTGACCCAAATGACAATGGTGGTGGTAGCTTTGGTAGTGTTGTCACCAACATTAACTAAATGCTTATTATGTGCTAGCAAATGTTATAGTTTTTATTCTTAAAATACTTTTAATAATCAGGTGAATAATGTGATTATCTTACTTACTAATGAAAAAACTGAAGCCTGAACTGTCCATGCAGCCAACAAGAGGCAGTGCTGGAATTCACACTAAGGTGGTCTCACACAGGGTCTCCTTAGCTGTTGATGGAGACTTTCCTACATTTCTTGGTGTCTACTTCCAAGCTCTGTCTCTGTGCATGTCAGACATGCATGGCTGTCATGGGTTAAAGAAAAGAAAGGAAAGACAACCATGGAGAAAATTGTCACAGCATTGACTAGGTCCTCCTGTTTGGAAAAATAAAGAGAATTGAGTAAGAAAACTACCACAGCACTTCATCCTTCAGAAGGGCTTGCTTTAGGTCCTGTGATAAAGCCAAAGGAACACACATCTGTCTAGTAGCAGTTTCCAACCTGTTGCCTTGTTTAAATCTTATCTCAGTGCTGAGACAATGGCCTTTCATGGGTCTACTTTCCCCATAACAAGAGTCTCAGAAGGGTTATGTTTACAGTCAAGGTCACACAGCCCATAAAGAGTAAAAGCTCGGCATTGAGTGTAAATCCCAAGTTCTCAAGCGCCCCTGTTAAGATGCCCAGCAAAGCTCAGTACTTCAGCCTAGTGATTCAAGACCCCAGTGCAGCAGGTCTGCAAGCATGGATACTCTGCAGCCTTTGGAGAAGGGCTGGCTCCTTCTGACCTGTGGCCTTCAAACACTGTGCCCTTGTGGCCCAGCACACTGTTGTTGGCCAGGAGCACGGGTTGCCTGTAGCCTGTCGGGACTTCATCTCCACCACTTTGGTTACGTTTAGCCAACCTCATGAGAGCTATACGTTCCACACTGGAGACTAGGTACATTGGACAAAACTCACCACGTAAAAACACAGAACTAAAGGCAACTCGTGTCAGCCTAATATTTTAAACATTTGTAATATATCAAGCTAAATACCCTGCAGTGAGGGCATCTTTGCCTTCAAAGAGATTTATAATAAAAAAAAAAATTAAGGTAAGTCTGTCCGTACATGACTTTGTCAAATATTTCTTCATTTTTTTTTTTTTTGCCCTCACTTGATTCACCACCTGAGACGGAATGAAATGGACAGGTTTGCCTCTGTCCAGCAATCCCTGTATGATTTCTTCAAAAATGCCCTTTTACACCCTTCATTTTGGAATTTGTCAAATATGTGCATATTTGTACTAATTCTCTCATGGAATGCTTAGTTCGCCTTTTTGCTTATCAGCTTTGATCTCCAGCATCGGAGATCAGAGATTCCTTGGAGGCACTGGGCTCCAAATCAGATGATCTTGCCCCTAGGGGGACGTTTGTTAATGTCTGGAGAGCCGATCAGGAGGGTTCTGCTGGCATCTAGTGGGTGGAAGTCACAAATGATGCTGCCCTTTCTGCATCACACTGTGCCATCTTCACCACAGAGGAACTGTAGCTGGCACACGTGGACATGTGCAGAGCTATACCTTGCGAGTGTCTCTGGATGTTCTCTTGCACTGCATGTCTGACATTAATTAGATGCATTTGCAGAATCTGAATTTGGTGCAACAGAAAAATGACACCCTTTGCTCTTTTTTTTTTCAAGCTCTGTCTGCCGAAACTTGAGAGTTTAAAGCTGTAGCTCCAGAAAACTGCACTTAATCACCTCCTTTCCAGCCTCACACTGTATCAGTCCAAATACTCAGAGCCCCAGTTCGTCTGTATTTTACCAATGTGGAAGCATCTCCAATGAAAGACACCTGTCACTCTTGATTCCACTTTCCCCCTTTCTCTTTGCCATTTATCTTCCTCCAGATTACCCCTAACCTGGAATAGTTTATGATCAGCCATATGGTTTATGTTTTCAAAACACATAAATTAAGGTCAACTGCAAGACAGACCTTGTCACTACGCTCATTTCGTTTAGAAAAATGATGCTCACATCTTTTCTCTGTGTTCACAGATGTGAGGGATCGTTTTTTCTCTTGTGAAAGTATTTTCCAAGTCATCATGTAATTCATTCTGAAAGGTGTTCTGACACACTCCCTCGGCCACAAACTGATTCCAGCCTCTTGAAGAACCGCAGGGCATCACTGAAGTAGTATTTTCCCCCATCAGAAACTGCAGTTGTTTTTCTGCCCAGCCGAGCTGCTTGCCTGTATGGTCAGAGGTTGATGAAATTCAAGTAGTATTGACTAGCTACTAAGTACAGGTCATTAGGCCAGGCTGCCAGGGAATATAATATGGAAAACAAATACTTCTTGCTAAGCAACCAAGATCTAGTTAGAGGTGGTAAGAGATGCCCGTAATGATCTGCAGTATACTGTTAGAAGAGACATTGCAAGACACAGACAGGGCTTTGATGATGTGTCTGGAGCAGAGCCTACCTCCAGCTGTGTATTGAACCTCACATTATTAAACAAGACCTCGGGATCCTATGTTCACTGTTAGACAAGCTGGTCACCTTCCAGGGGCTATGCCTATGGAGAATTTGGTAACAAGTCATACCTGATAGCCCTGTGTTTCTCACTCTGAAGTACCTTGTGTGTGCATGGTTTCAGTGACATACAAGACGTTACTTATTCTTGTATCTTTATTTTAAATGTGACCTGAGGTTTCAGATTTTTCTACTAACTGCTACCTTAGGGAGTCAACTAAAACCTTGTGTTTAGCCTTTTGGTTGTCTGGATGCTTCCACTCCTGAGGCTTACCTTCTCTTCTCCCAGCCATGAGTGGTTTTGTTGCCTTTCCTATTGGTGAGGTGCCAGGGTAGAAAGATTTATAGCTGAGAGTCAAACACACACGGATTCGAATCCATGCTATAACATCTTTTTCCCTGTATGGATAACTTTTCTAACTTTACATAATTTTTACTTTCTTCTCCCTTTAAACAGTGGTTTGGGAAACTGAGGTGGTGTCTTGTTAGAGTTTCTGTTGGCTGCAATAAAACACCGTGGCCAAAAGCAAACTGGGAAGGGAAGGGTTTGTTCTGTTTACATTTCCAGGTAACAGTCTATCACTGATGGAAGTCGGCTGAGAACTTAATTCTGTTTACATTTCCAGGTAACAGTCTATCACTGATGGAAGTCGGCTGAGAACTTAAGCAGGGCAGGGATTGAGGGAGGTGTGCTGCCTACTGGCTTGCTTTCCCATGGCTGTTTTTTTTTTTTTTTTTTTTTTTAGTAGCACCCAGAACTACCAGCTCACAGGTGGAATCTCCAACAATGGGCTGGGTACTCAGGTACCAGCTCATTTTAAAAAACACCCTATGGGTTTCCGTATATCCTGATCTTATGAAAGCAATTTCTCCACTGAGGTTCCCTCCTCTCAGAGAGGACTATCACTTGTGTCAAGTTGACATAAGAACAAGCAGCCACAGGTATTCCTAGTTTTTGTCTATTGCTCAGGGGAAATTTTATTAGGAACCAGCTTCACTCTTTTATCTCAGTGGGTGGCTTCATATTTATCAGTGAACCACACTCCTCCACTTCATTCCCTGTTTTCTCTGACCTCTAACAGCACACAGTTCTGCTGATCTTATGTTAAGGTACACTTTACATGAACATTTAACTACCCTTAGCTCATCCTCTGTTTTTGCTTAAAGTGAATCACACATTGGCTTTTTGATTTCTCTTTCTTACATTCTTTTACATGGAGTCCACTGTCATTCCAGCTACTTCTCTGATCCTGGACTTATATTTACATGTGTGGATTCTTCCTTATGTTTGAAACTGAAAGTTGAGTGTTCTCTAGTGCTAAACTCTTTTCTACAGAAGGTTGTTTTCTGATCACCCTTGACTTAACTTCATGGACATTCTCGGAGAACTTTTACACCTGAGGTCATATGCTAAGTGCTTTAGTAGTCATTAGTTATGGTGCTACAAGAAGTTAGGAAGTTATCAAGCATTGAGCTCTTTGAAACAGTGTGTGGATTTCTGGTGGATTTCATTTTAACCACGTCCTACCCGAAAAGGACCATCCCTTTTTAAAATAGCACTGTCTATTTTCTAAGTGCTTGGCTTAGTAATTTCACCTGTGTATATGAAATATAGATCTGCTGCTGGAGAGGTTGTGGAGAAAGAGGAACATTACTTCATTGCTGGTGGGACTGCAAACTGATACAACC
>NW_022196910.1:46720253-46729705 GCF_008632895.1 Mastomys coucha
GTACCTGACTAATACAGATATAGAGGCTCACAGCCATCCATTGAACTGAGTACATGGTCCCCAATGAAAGAGTTAGAGAAAGGACCAAAGGAGCTGAAGGGATTGCAGCTCCTTAGGACGAACAACAATATGAACTAAGTAGTACCCTCAGAGCTCCCAGAGTCTCAACCACCAACCAAGGACTGAACATGGTGGATCTGATTGTTCTGGCAGCATGTGTATAGTAGAGGATTGCAAATTCGATCATCAATAGGAGGAGAGGACCTCAGCCCTGTGAAGGTTCTGTGCCCCAGTGTAGGGGAATGCCAGGGCCAATAAGTGGGAGAGGGTGGGGTGGCAGGCATGGGGAGGGGGGAGGCAACAGGGCTTTGTTCTTGTTGTTTTTGGTTGTTTGTTTGTTTGTTTTGGAGGGGAAACTGGGAAAGGAGAAATTTACATGTAAATAAAGAAAATATCTAAAAAAAAAAAAGAAATATAGATCTGCATAAACTGTAACGACAAAGTAGCACTGCGTTTGTAGCAGTCAACTTTAAGAAACAAACATCAGGAATACATTTTGAAGCCTCCATGTGTTCCCTCTCTTCCCATTTGCATAGCCCTCCTGTGACTAGAGACAGCATCTTAAGGGTCAAATTTCATAAGTGATGCTAAGTCAAGATTTCAATCTTCCCCAGTATTGAACAATCTCAACCAAGAGTTGCCAGTTTGAGTCAAAGGAGGACAAATTTTAACCACTTATTTTTTTCTCAGTATGAAATCAGCGCCATTTTATTTAAAAATAATTTGGGGTAAATGTTTCTCTTATTTCTTATAGATTTAAAAATAAATGTTGACAGACTGTTCCTTGTATTTCACTCTTGTCCAAATGCGGGCAGAAAAAGCAACCAAGTTGGACAGACTTGTGAAAGCCCCAGGCCCAGGAGTGGCCCAGAAAACCTTGGCAAAGGGAACATTCAGTTCCTTGTTCTCTTGTTGCTTTGCACAGACCTCTCAGAACAAGTCATGCAATTTATTTAAGTATCCTTCCTCGACAAAAAGGAAAATTCAGTATTTTTTTTAAAAGAATTAAATTTAGAGACACAAGAAGGATGAGGTGGAGGAAATAGTAAATTGGCAAATTGCTGGAGGAGGATGAGCATCCAGGAAGATGTGTAATACTTTACTTTAAGGCTTTCTGTGGTACCTGGACAGTTGGCTTGGCAGTTAAAAGGCATGCATGCAGCTGTCAAGAGGGACCTGCTCTAGCAGAGGACTCAACTTTGGCTCCCAGTTACCTATGTTTGGGCAGCTTGCAAATACGTTTAGGGCAGCTCTAAGGCATCCAATCCCTCTGGATTCTGTGGGGCTCCTACATTCATGTGTACAACCCACAGCAGACTCGCCCAATACACATCATCAAAGCTAAAATAAATCACTTTTAAATACTTGCCTCTTTTAGAGAAAAATATGATTGTCCAGCTTTAAGATTACAAGAAGGAGAAGGGGGAGCCACTGATGCATGGATGGACAAACAGTTGGACAGATGGATGGATGGATAGATGGGTGAGTGAGTGGGGGGTGGATGGATGAATATGTGAATAGATGGATCAATGGATGGGTAGATGGTTGGGCAGGTGGATGGGATGGTTGGATAGGTGGATGGATGGGTGAATGGGTGGATGATGGATAGGTGGATGAATGGATGAAGGGATGAATGAATGGATGGAGGATGGATGGCTAGATGGGTGGGTGAGTAGGTGAGTGGATGGATGAATGGATGGATGGATAGATTGATGAATAGGTAGATAGATGGATGGATGGTGGATACTTGGATAAAGTGGTTGGTGAGTAGGTGGGTGAATAAATAGGATGAATGAATAGAAACAATGGATAGATAGATTGTTGGATGAATAGATAGATAGATGGATAGATGGATCAATGGATGGATGAATGGATAGATCAATGGATGAATGAGTAGATGGGTGGGTGAATGGATGGGGTAGATGGGTGGGTGGATGGGTAACTGTGTGTGTAGGATTATGGATAACCTTTTGCAGACAGAAAATATTTATTTCTATCTATAAAACAAGTTGAGGCAAGCTCAGCTGCTCTACAAAGTCTGTCTCATTATCCCCCTACTTCAATGATATTTTGCTTTTTCCTTATGAAGGAGATAGCTAGAATTTTGAGAAAAAAAAAGAAGCATTTTAATTTTTGAAGACTATCTTTTATCAGAAATTTCATTTAAATAAACCTCAACTCTGTGAAACTGTAAACAGGTATTCCAGAATGCACTCCTAACCCTGTCTGCTGGTAAACTGAGATAGAAATGACATGAACTTTTCAGAGTAGACTCAGAGCACCTGACTTCAAACATGCTTCTTTGAGCCAAAACACTGAAAGCCAAATTCGCAACTTGCTGTTGGGTCTATAACTTTTAGTTTCCTGATCCAGATGTTTAATTATTCTCTTTCTCATTGAACATAACAGATCATTACTTTTAACTGGAAAATTAACTGTAGTTCTGGGATATCTATGCACAATATAGTTTCTTGGTCACTAACTTTTTAAGGGAGCATTTAAATTCTTCAGCACTCTAGGTCAAATTACGTCACAGCCAAGTTTGTTTTAGGTAAGAGATCTCTACTGGTCTAAGATGGTAACAGCTCTATCCAAGACTGCACATTTGAAGGAATATTTTACTGATAAAGGTTCAAAACTACCAAACAGAAATACTTTTATGAATTTGATACAGAGCAACAAGGAACTTGACAAGGGCCATCTTTTTCCAAAATGCTGCAAATAGGCCTTGAGAAATTATTCTATGAAGCCAACTCATTTACTGGTAACTGATATTATAGATGGTGTCAAGAACATCTATGATTAGGTGAACATAGTAAGTACGAAGATGTGGAAAACCGTTATCTGATATTTAGGATATAGGCAGAGATGGTTTGTGCACTAAAAATACAGCATAGCATGTGTGTGCATGCCTTGCTTGGGTTGGGGATATGAGGGAAGCAGGCTGGTAATGCAGGAGAGTGTTTGCTGTCTCTAACCGTGGGGTGGCCCTGGTAAAAAGGTAAGAGTTTACCCAGTGTCAGAGGGGAGGGGTCTAAAGAAATAGACCCTGTCTCTACTGAGAGAGCACTGCCTTTTGACACCTGCCCAGTTCCTCCTCGGGATTCCATATTTCTCCTGGACAGGCTGTTGCTGCTGCTCTACCAGCTGGCCTCTTAGCTGCCCCTCAAGCAAGGATGCCTACAGTCCCCTCTTCCAGTGCACTTGGTTTACCCTTTGCTTCCCTGCCTGGAATGCGGCCCTCAGGGTCCCTGCTCTTCTCTCCCAGAGCTGTCAGGTGTCATCTTGTCAGCTGTGGTTGCCCTGAAGACTTAAATCCACCTGCCTCAACCATGTCTGCCTCTCCCTACCTTTCCCCCCTTCTCATAAATTATTAATTTGTGATATTTACTGATTGGTTGTCTCGCCTTTCTAGCAATCAACTCGCCGGGACAGGGATGTGATTATCTTGTGATCTGCTATATTCTTAGCACCTAGAATGGTAGTACATGATTTGTAATCAATCTCCATAAATATTTGTTTAGTGAATGCATATGTGAGTGAGTGACAGGCACGGAGCCTTAAAATTGAGAAGGAATTCAAAGCGCACTAACTGAATTTTGTTAGGAAAGAGGGTAAAGAAAATGAAGCGAGCTGTAAAGTGAGTTGGCTCAAGTAGGGGTTGTATCTTAGCTTTGGACTTTATCAAATGTAATAAAAAGCATTCTCTTTTTCTTGGACCAGGTCAGATGTCCTGTGTCCATCCAGAGCCTTTTCCTAGCCAGGCCTCCCTCTGCTTTCTTCCACACAGCATTTCAGTCCCTCCACTGCCTTTCCTGTTTTAATTTTCAGCATTAATGCATTCTGAAAAATCTGCTCACACAAATTCTGCTTCAGCTCCTGTGAAGCTGCAGCCCCCTGGGACTTCTTAGGGATGCGAGACCACCCTGCCTGCTCAGCTCCTAGAAATGGAGTCCAGAATGTAGTATCTCTCTCTTCTGCTACAACTAAACCTTCAGGCTCCCTGAGCTCAGGGGACTTTTTGAAAAGGGAACCCTCCCTCCTGGGGATGGGGGGGACTTGACAGAGAGAAAGGTGTATTTCCCCAGACTGCTGAGAGATTGTACAAGCCCAGGTGCCCACTCCTCCCCCTCCCCAAGCCCTTCCGCCTCCCTCAACCCTTCCCTCCACCCTTCCCAGTCTCTCTCAGCTGTCCATTCTTTTTGAGTGTCTTTCCTGACACTTTGTTGCAGCCCCGCCTGTAAAAGCATGGAAGCCATTTGCTCCTTTTGGAGCAACCCGCTCGACAGATAGCTTACATAATTAATGTGCCCCAGAAAGGCATTTAAATTAATTATGAAATTGGCCCCCAAGCTGGAATCCCCGCCGGCAAGTGCCTAAGGTGTTTTAGGTGGATTCTGGCAATCTTAGGTTCTTTTTTTTTTTCCCTCCTCACCATTAAGATGTTACAACCTATGCCAACTCACTTAATGCTCCTTTTAAAGCACTTATAAGATACATTATTGATCTGTATTTTATTCATACTTCCCACTCCTGGATTCAGGACTCAGTACAGCCACTCCAGAGTCATTGTGGGGGATACCAGTGAAGCCCTTTGAGATCTTCCATAGAAAATTGCTAGATAGAATTTGGCTACTTATCTTTTTCCTCACATTTCAGAACAGATACTTCACAGTCCCAAGCACTGCTAAGTCACACATTTGGTTAATGTTTAGAATTGAAGGTCATCTATGACAAAAATGATTCGTCCTTGGAAGTAGACAGAGTGCTGATTCAGGAAACTAATAACTCATTTCAAAATTACGCCATGACCAGGATACCCCAAATTGCATTCTCCTCGAGAGACTCCTCCCTAAAGAGGAATTGCAGACACCTATATCTTTCCCATTTATATTTCTTGCTACTTGGGACAAAGATGTTTGACCAGTTTTGTGGTTCAAAAGGAATTTATGTTCACAAGTGAACATAGCGAGAAACTTACACATTCTGTTTGGTTTATACAGTATTCTGTGTAGGTTTGCTGTACAATAGTGCACACGGCTATTTTATTAATGAAGACACGTGAAAAATGATGTGGTTCCCCAGGGTATTGTTTGTGTTTTTTGAAACGGAAACAGCTCTTTGTTCTTCACTGTCTTGTGGGACCTCAACTTTGAGTCCTGTGCCAAAGTGCTTATCTCTGTAAAACTATTTTACTTTCTTAGGCAGAGGGGAATACAGGCTGTAAAATTCTCCCTTTTCCAAACAGCCCATTATACAAGTCTCTCACCTTCGTTTGTCAAAATCTGAAAAGCTGCAGAAATTTTCATATTATGTTTCCCCGAGGGCAGCCTGTGGTTTTCTGCTGTACGCCAGCAGCTGGCCAGCAGATGGCGCTGCAGGTCACTGGATGGTAGACTCCTGTTGGAAACGTGGCTATTTCTAGCGTGCACATTTTTAAAACTAATTTTTTTTAAGTTAGCGTACAAGTGATTGGGTCTTGTTATGGCACTGTCGTATGTGTGTCTCACTGTTTTGTTCTAATTTTCTTATTCTATTGTGAATGTTTATGAACGGCCATTCTGCGGACATTGCAGTGGAGGAGCTGGCGGATGCTTGCTTCAGAGATTCTAAGCATGTACTCCTGGTGGTTTATGCATCTGGATCATCTGCCAGAATGCCATTATGTATCATGACCATCCTAGACATGTATCACGCTAGTGATGGCTCCTCAAGGAGCTTTTAATTTTTCTGACGATTAGTGGCAAAGCTCACTTAATAACCGTCCTACTAATGCAAAAACATATTAGCAAAACATCTCCACGTCAGTTTTATCATGATCACCCGCGCCCTGTGTGTCTGTTGAGGAGACAGCATGGATGGGCACTGAATAAAATACCCCCGCCCCAAACCAGCACAAACTGCCCATGTATAGCACTTTATGTAATACTGCAGTAACAGCACCTGGCTACCCAGGGCGTGGGCCTAGCAGCGTGGATCGCTCCATGCTTTGCAGAAGTCCAGCATCCTGAGACCCAGCCCAGACTTTACTCATTAGAACCTGCGCCGTAATAAGGTTCTCGCGTGAGAAGTTGAGTCTCGGGACTCAGTGGCTGTCAAGCAACCTCTCTTCCTTTTAGTCCCAGGCAGGATTGGAGAGCCTAGCTTGGGAAACAGTGTGGCTATGTATGGCTTGGGTTACAAAGACGTAAAAAAAATCATCGTGGAGATTATACTCCATGGGAGTATAAGGCAGGGAGTAGAGGGAGCGGGTGGCACATTAAAAGCTATACATTCAGCAATGTAGGTACCAATAGAGGGCTCGTAATCAAGTGCGTACGTGTGGGCAAAGAGCTCATGCATGGCCACTCCAAGATGTCAAAGCCCTATCAAGTCATTTATGCCGCCATAAAGGATGACATAATGCTTCTCCATACCTGTGTCAGCCTTCAAAGGCTGAGGTTTCTCAGATATGACCTCTAAGGAGCTTGGCCTTACAGGTAGCTCTTTCTCCCTACAAGGAAAGTATTTTCAGAGCCCCCCCCCCCCCATTGTTGTGGCTTATCACACACAGGGGAAATGCATCTGGAAGCCGGACTCAGCCCTTCCAGTTTGAGTAAGTGACTCAGAAACAGAGACATGCATGGCTGGCAGAAATGAGAGTATTTCGTGTGGTACTGAATTCTACAATAACTGAATGACCTGTGTGTCTATTATGGCTTGTACTAGTATTTTTCAGAAAACTGCCAGAAATACTTACTCTAGTCTTTGAGTCTTTGGCTATCTCTAGGCAGTTTGATGCTTTTTGGTGTTCTAGAAATTTTTTAAAAATTGGTTTTCCTTCTAGTCAAAATTCCAGCATAGATGGAAGAGGGACCCCTCAAAGCCCCCACTCACTTCTGGCTGTGAGTATTGGCTGTTGAAGGCCCCTGGTGTAGAAAGAATTGCTCTTTGTTAGGGAAGTGGCCCATTTTAGATACCCCTGTTCTACTGGATGGCCCTACACCCATGCACATAAGGACATGTGCATGGTGTTATACCAATAACTCATCAATATTAGGTCATCTCATTATTTTAAAAAGATCTCCTTGTAAAAAAAAATACCCTAACACAATTTCCGTATAGTCAACAAAGGAGACAAGCCATTCCAGTAAGAACATTTCTCATACACAATCCAGCACACACAATCCTTCACACACAAACACACCCTTTATTCTTAGTCCTCTGGCTTCTTGAAGTCCAGGATTTTTCTTTATATAAAAAGAAACAGGGGCTGGTAAGATGGCTCAGGGGTTAAGAGCACTGACTGCTCTTCCAGAGGTCCTGAGTTCAATTCCCAGCAACCACATGGTGGTTCACAACCACCTCTAATGGGATCTGATGCCCTCTTCTGGTGTGTCTGAAGACAGCTACAGTGTATTCACATATATAAAATAAATACATCTTAAATTTATTTAAATTTAATTTATTTTATTGGACTCGTGCCCATTTTTAACCTTATGTTTCTCTATAGGAGAATGAAATGTTTGCCAGGAGAACAGTAAACACAGGTAGCCAGTATTCCCTTGTCTGTCCAGTGTGTGTGTGTGTGTGTGTGTGTGTGTGTGTGTGTGTGTGGTAGACTTCAGGGACTACAGTCTTCTTAGGTTTTCCCGAACTACTCTCCCACAACCAAAAGACCAAGAAAACCCACGCCAGTCTGAGTAGCTGGCACTTTAAGAGTAGTTATGAAGTACTTCATAGAATAGATTTATTTTTATTTTAATGTCTTAGACATGCACATCTCAGAGTTAGGAAACACAACTCAGATGAAAGTAAATAACCATAAATTAACAAGAGTACTGGATGCCATAAAACACTCCGGGCTTTGTCTAGATAAGAATGCAGGGATCCTTTCGAAAATTAGAGTGCTCCTCCCTCTTCCATAATCTCCCATTCACCACATCATTTATCTACACAGAACATCCTTCCCTCTAACATGCTGAATTATTTCATGCTGCTAAAACTAGGGGAAAAACATATGACCTACCCTACCTCAAAGCATAACACAGCCAATGAAGACAGAGAGGCAAAGATTGTTTCTACACAGACCCAGTGCCCCAGTGAGATGTAGACACTGAGAGCCCCATCAATAACTGCAATGTGCAGTTTCCTAGTTCCATGTTCCTCCTTGATATCCCCTCTCCCTGCAGGGAACCACTGATACTCAGTAGACTTATCCTTCAGGGCCAATTCAAGTCTCTGCTCTTCAGTCCAGCTCTCCACTGCTCCTCTGTTCTCTGTGATGGTCTCTTACTTGCATTTCTTCATGTAGAGTTTATATGATGGTAGGTTCCCCCACCAGGCTTGCAGATGAACAGGCTTCTTTAAGCCATGTTTCGATCTCTTATAAGCCTTCATCGTCTAGTTCCTAGACCGACAGTGCAAGGCGCACAGGACTCTGCTATTCATTTCTGTGTCTCTGTCAGATGTTGACATCAGTCCTGGTGCGGCTTCTGACCCAGACTAGCTGCCACCCCCATAGTACTTCTGAATACACTATTTCAGACAACTTAGGACAATTTTACTATAATGTAAACATTCCTTTCAAGTCCTGGCTGCCACTGGTCAGACAAAATATCTGACTCATAATAAGTGATCATTTTCAATGATCATTTTTAACCCAAAAGTGATTTTCATTTATAATATTAAGTGAAAATCACATGAAAATCCATAGTTTAGTTTAACTCTTCATTTATTCTGTTGGAATTGAATTTTTAAAACCCGAAAATTTCCTTAACACTGTATCAATGTCTCATCTACGTTTGTATGATTCATTTGGGAAAAAAAGTGAAGTGAGTTTAAATAACTTATTTTACACTACAAGGCTTCAGATCTTTTGTGTGCTAGAGGATATTAAGAGTGTATGTGCTGAGAATAAAATATTTAATGATTAACACACTTGTTGAACAAAGGAGATCTTATGAGAATAGTTTTCACCAGAACTCACCCTGAGGAATGTGGCTCTAGCGAGTTCTTGACATTCCGCTCATGCCTCTAGCATACTATTCTTCTGTATTTATAGTTGGTTATTAACATTGGGGATGGTGAGAGAAATGGACTTTTTTTTTTTCCCTCTTAGAAGGACGGGCTCATCTACACTACAGCCTCCTAGAAGTCTGTGCAATGACAGCTTTCTCCACTTCCTTGTAAATGCTTTACCTGTGAATGCATAGACAGGATGAGTTATGTTTTACATTCTGAAGAAAGGAGACACGGAGCAACTGGCTTGGATTCACAAACCCCAAGTCTGGGGTTCACAAACCCCACAGAATACCTGTGCTATTTTCTTCATGATCCTTGCTTTTCTTACCTAGGAAGTGGAAGTGCAGTGTATGCTCCACCCCTCCTCTACCCCAGCCCCACCCCACCCC
>NW_022196910.1:46734804-46761332 GCF_008632895.1 Mastomys coucha
TCATCCTTTCTTAGTGTATGTGGACCATGGCACGTGGGTGTAGGTCAGAGGAACTTGCCAGAGTTGGTTCTTTCCTTCTACCTTGTGGGTGCTGGGGATTGAACTCAGGTCCTCAGGCTGAGGACCTGAGGACCTTTTCCTGCTGAGCCAGCTCACTGCCCTCTTCTCTTTCATTCTTAATGAGAAGTGTTGAAATGGAGAGAGGAAAGGAACTATCATTCAAGTAGAGCTAACTGTTTGAAGGGATTGCTCTGCAGCAGTGGAGGTCAGTTGAAATAAGTAAATCAATAAAAGTTCTCAGGTATCACGCTAGCTATCTTCCCCTTGTTAGTAATTGCTCAGTAAACCAAGGCTCAAAAATGTTAAATATGAAAGGGAGAGGAACTGCAAATTAAATAAGACCAAAGAGTAAGTTGTCATCAGAAGGGAGTCATGTTAATAAGAAGTGAGTGTCAAGAGCATTTATGTGTGTACAAAAGGAATATGAGTTTTTCTGTTAGGAAAGTGTTTTTTATATATATTACACAGAGACCCACATATATCCCGTATCTTTACATGCTGTATGATACCTATTTGGATATAAATTCATTTAAAGGTGTATTATGAATTTCTAGGTATGTGGTTTGGGTCTTAAGTGTTGGTTCCAGATGCAGCATTGTTCAGAGGCAGGTTCCTGATGGCACTGATCTCAGGAATGAGTTCACCTGCCCAGTGATTCATAGCTTAATGAGCTTCATAGGAAAGACTCTGTTAGAAAAGTGAGCACTCACTTTGCTTCCTGACCACCATGAAGGGAGCAGTTTTCCCCTACAAGATATTCCCTGTCATGAGTCCACAAGGACTCCCCAGCTCCTCACCGGGAGCCAGCTGAAACACTGAGAAAGTCAAACTGCCCGCAGCATGAGGCAGAGTGCACCTGCCCATCTTTGGATGCCCCAGTTGTTATATTTAAGCAACACAGAGCTAACCAACAGAGCAGTTCCAAGGAATCTTAAGAGCTCACAGAATTTGAAAAATCATTAGAGAAATAAAATTACTGAAGCTCCAGCCTTAAACAATAAAAGGAAGGTTTTAAAATAAGTGGCCCAGGAGGTATTTAGAGAAAAGAATTGTTCAAATAGAGCAACCCGTAAAAGCACTGTGGAGAAAGTTTGGATGGGAGGTGAGCTTCCTGGGACATTGTCAGGAATGGCTGGGTTCAGAAGTGGCAGCTATCAGGGATCTAAGCCTTGAAATGAGCACTGTAGCCCTATCCAAGGTAGAGAGAGTTTACTCTTGGGAGATGAGGTAGGACTGTTAGCTCAGAGTACATGAGTATAAGACATTAAATTTGCTGGAGGCAGAGAAGTAACATAGAGCTGTGTGCTGATGCAATAGTTTGAATGAGAATGGCTCCTATAGGCCCCAGCTGGTGGAACTGTTTGGGAAGGATTAGGAAGGAGTATGGGATTGTTGAGGGGCATGTGTGCAGCTGATCTTTTGTTATTTTGTAGGTTCTTTTTCTTCCACCCTTCTCTACCTTTCTTCTTCCACCTGTCAACCTCCTAAGACTAGATAGGAGAGAAAAAAAATAGAGGGGAGGGGGGTGATGTCATCATTAGACTACATCCTTATTATTAATAGCATCATGTTCTTTAATGTAGATTTGGTCTTTGTCATCAAGGTGCCTAATTTCATCTTCTGTTGTTTCTTCTTTGTGCAGGACTACTTAACAAACTGCAACCAACAGCAAATAAACAATAACCCCTCAGTTCTCAGGGCCCTAGCATTTATATACCCTCTGAAGAGTCCCCAGAATTCCAAACATCACACATTCGCAGAAACTATCTGCAGATGGCAAAATCTCACGCCTGCTAGGGCATGAGGCAAATCATAGTTAGCTGCTGTGGACTGTCTGAAGCAGCCCCATATCCCACAACTGAGATTAAAATGAAAACATATTCCCATAATATTTCTGTGTGTTTTTTTTTTTAAAGAAACCAAAATTTTCACTACAGGTATGTCCCTGGAGGTGGGCTGTGAGGTTTCAAAAGTTGACCCCATACCCTGTTAGCTCTCTGCTTAGTGCTTGTAAATCACATGTAAGTTCTCAGCTACTTTTCCAGTGCCATTCTAGTCTGCTGCCATGGTCCCCACTGTGATGGTCATGGACTCTAACCCTTGAGCCCCCCAGAATAAATCCTTTCTTTTACATGTTACGTGTCTCACCCTGTTTTGTCACAGTAATAGAAAAGTAAGAAGAATAATTTGTGTATATGTCATAGAGCCAATCAGATTTGAAAGAAACAAGGCATATGAAAGCCCTAGGTATGGTGGATTAGAAAGATCTAGAAACTAAAAATGAGCACCTGCTTGTAGAAATATTCATCAGGTGCCATCCCATAGTGTAGACTTGAAACTACAAAGCTGCACACTTTCTCAGCCTGGTGGAGGTTAATGGAGGCAGAACTGGGCCTGGAACACTGATAATTTGACTCTATCCAAGAGTTCTTTGTTCACTTTAAAAGCTTAAAAGAATATTAATATTGAAGTACCACTGGAATGTATTCAAAAGCCAGTTGGAAAGTTGTTCATAGGAAAGGGCAATGGTCTGATTGTTTATTTAAATGTTTGGTTAATTACACTGAAACGGAATAAAAAAGTGTCTGCTTGATTCTTTCATCCTAACAGGTGACATCTTGTCCAGATGGACTTCTGTGACGCTTAGGTTCTATTGTTACTTCCTTCTGTGTCTTCCCGAACCTCCTCACACTTCTGCCGTAGACTCTTCCCAGCTGCAGGAATGCTGCGGATTGGCTATCTCCTGTACGGTGAACATCCTGTGGGCAGAACTACTTCCTGTCCTTGCTGTTTACTGTTTTGCTCCCTGAGGCCAAACAGCGAGTCTATCAGCGCCCAGTACCCTCTTGCTGGAGTACGGAGTCTCTGTCTACCTGAACTGGGGGAGGAATTCATGTTTCATAAAGGAACTTTGTTTCTAACTCGGCTTTGTGTCTTTGCATAAGGCCCCATTAATATTGATTGGATACGATGTTGGCATAATGGCTTCTGAAAGTCATGAATGGTGCAATTCATATCACTTATGACTGTTTTCCCTCCTAGTAACATAAATCAAGATCTCCAGGTTAATGAATAAAAGTTGCAGTAAACCTGAGGTTCAAGGAAACTCAACCCCCCCCTTTGCTATTTGTTAAAGAAATATTGGCTCTAAAACAAGGATAATGCATCCAAAGAAGAAATTAAAACAGGTATTATTATTCTACTTCTGGAGTTCAAATGTCGTAGAAAAAATTTTATTTTGATATGGGTTTTTAGCATGGCACCATTAGGAATTTGGAGGGTGCTCATGGGTCTGATGGGTGTGCCAGCATATTCTAAAGCAAAACCAGGCTGTATGACTTCAGCAATAGGAAGAGGGCTTCTCAATAGAACATTTTCATTGCGAGGCTCAATAATCAAATTTAAGCTGCCAATACACAGAAGTAAGTTCAACTATTTTATAGAAGCCTTCTCAGTGATGCAGGGAGGTATTACAACAGATAGCAACATTAAATAAAGTTAGGTAATATTATACGCTTCACCAAACTAATTGAATCATGTAACTGGAATTGCTTTAACATGTTCAGGAGGAGTCTTGAAAACTGCTTTTTTTGTTTTCCTTAGGAAGCACCTCTTCCTGAAGGAAAAACAAGATATACAGAGTGTGGTAGTACATATCTATAATCCTAGCTCTCAGGAGGCAGTGAGAGGCCATCCTGATCTACATAGTGAGTTCCAGGCCAGCCAGGGGTTAGCAAGGAGACTCTATCTCAAAAATAAATAAATAAATAAATAAATAAATAAATAAATAAATAAATAAATAAAAAATTTAAAAAAATCTGCATCTATCAGTCAGTCAACCTATCCATTTACCTATCATCTATGTTAATAGTGTGTATGCACATGGTGCAGGTGTGTATGTGTGTGTGTGTAAGTGTGTAAGACCAAAGGCATGTGGATAGACGAAGGAGCCAACTGTGCCCTGTGAGTTGTAGTGGGCTAGACCAGTGATTCTCAAACTTTCTAATGCTGGAATCCTTGAACACAGTTCCTCATGCTTTGACCCCACCCCCACCCCAACCATAGAATTATTTCATTGCAACTGCAAAACTGATTTTGCAACTTCTATGAATCCTAATGTAAATATCTGATATGTCAGCTGAGAAGTGACCCCTTCCACAGGTTGAGAACTGCTGGGCTAGATTACTCAAGGTTTTCTAGAGCTGGTCTGGAGACCTTTTTATCTTTTTGTTAAGGAAATAAGAACACCCTAATGGGTTCCAGGTGTGGGTTGAGGCTTAGAGGCAGAGGACAGTAGGCCCTGGTAGGTTTTGGGTGGCAAGTAGAATCAATACCCAAGCTGGAATATGGAATATAGGTTTAAGACATTATCTTGACCTAAGTTTGTGTCCTTGGACAGAGGCTGCCTACTCTCCACTGGAAGTAGCTGACAGCCGTCCTTCCCCTTATTGGGCTTACACCGTGGACCACTGTCTACCTACCAAGTAATGGCAGGAACAGTCCACAAAGGCCCCACCCACCGGGGCTGTTCAAAGCAGCCAGTCCGAAGCTTCCTTATTCCTTTCTCTTTAAAGCAAAGCCATGGCTCCTTCCTCTTGCCCTACCAGGATCTTCTCTCTACTATCTTGTGATGGACTCTAATGATTCTCCATATGGTACCCTCTCATGTGGAACAAGTCCCTCTCTCCGGTACCATGGGTAAAATCAACCATGATTTTTTTTAAAGAGCAGCTTCATTGAGGTAGAACTGATAGATGAAAAGTGCCTGTTTAACGCATACAATTTGGATGTGTGCATGTACTTGTGATGCCAGGGTCATGGTCAAGGTAATTAACACACCACTAAGACAACTTATTTTTTTCAGTGGTAGTCACCTTGTGATCTGTTAGCCACTGCCATATCTAAATACTTTAATCAGAGAGGTTGCTTTTGAAGGCTCTTTCCCGGGAACATTTCTTGCAGGGAGCACAGGAGAAGTGTTCTCTCCAGGTTAGAGAGGTAGCAAGCAAAGGCTTGGCATCCATTGGCAGTAGATGCTGCATATTTTTGTGATGAAGAAAAATTAAGAGAATTTTACAGGCTACAAGGTAGAAGGGTGGGAGTAAGAGCAAGAGCAGGCTTTCATCGGAGTCTGCATACCAAGCCACACACATATAACAGGTTTGCTAAGGGCCTATCCAGTACCTAGAGTCCTCTGGACACTTTATTAACAGAGTTTAACAGAGTCCCTCCTGTTAAGATTTTTCCTACATTTAGAGTAGATTCTCCTGCAGGACAGAGTCCCTGCCTCCTGCTGATTACACTCAGTAAGTGTTCGAATGTTTGAGGATCCAATGAAGATAAGCCAAACATTATTGTGCTAATTTTATTTCAGCAGGTTATCGAAGATTTATCCTAAGAAGACTATGCTCAAGTTTCAGGATCAAGTCCCCATATCCCATGGAAATTAGAATGTTTTGTCAGAGTGACTAAACTCATAGAATGGTTTAAAGAGAGAAAAAGCAAAACCCAAAATTTAATGCCAGGATATCTGGATATATGGTGATACAATCCTATCTTTATCTTTTGATACATTTGATTGTATACTTTTCTTCCTTTTTGATTGCATTTATTCATTCATTCATTTATTCATTCATTCATTTACCATCTCAACCATCATAAAATTCACAGCTCAGTTGTGTTCTGTCATACCGTACCTAATCTGTTCATCTCTTTCCATTTTGCATTCTAGAAGGTACCCCCACCTCCATGCCTGTCTTCCTTTCTACCTCCCCTGCTTTATCCTTATGAGATCACCTACTCTGAACCTCTGGCGGAAATGACCTCACAGGGCATTTGTCTTTTGAACTAGCATGGCATGTTTTGTTAGAGAAGAGTTTTATTTTATTATCAGCAGGGTACTCTCTGACAGTACTAAAACATACACTTCCAGCATGGCCTACCAGAGAGACAAGACAAGATGGGAGGGAGAGGGGACATCAGTGAGTTGTATGGATGGTAGCAATCAGCATCCCTGTGGCCCAGCATCACACAGGAAGCATCCAGTGTGAGCCAGCTGCTTAATCTTCAGTGTTCCTTCCTTTGGCTTCCCATCCCTCTCGGAGGATTTCTTTTATATTCCCGAGGACTCTGCTCTACCGCATTTTTATAATTATAAATACAGATACACAGTAAAATTGGAGTTTCAGAAAGCTAAGAATGTTGAATGGAAGTAAGCCTCATGCAGTGCTTGGAGCTACTTATATTAAAGGAATAATTCTTGTATGATATTCCACTTGTAATTGGCGTCCTGTACTTTACTGGGAAGCTTTTTTAAATTTTGAAAGATGTCTTCTATGCTTTATCCATGCCTTTTGTTTAAAGAAAACTGACTGGATATGTTGTGTTTTTTGAAACCTGTGTGGGGTCAGGCTGGATGGTTGTGAGTCCTCATGTTCTTAGGAGTGCAGGACAAGAGGATGCCCATCTCTCACCCCTTCCCTGGGTCTGAATTTGGCTCTCAGGGCTCTTGCTCCAGCCAGGCTGCTGCTTGGTACCAACCAGCCCAGTAGGTTTCACACTAAACAGACTTCTCTGTAGTCTGAGAAATCTTAGGCATTTCAGTCTTAATCCTATGTCCTGGTGTGTGATGAATTCATTTTACAAGGCGAGTAATAACATTACGGGTAAGAAAAATGTAAACCAATGAACTAGGAAAAATTTTACATCTGCCCCATTATCAGTGCAGCGCTTGCCGCCATGGCTGAGGAGGGTACCTTTCCTGTGTCATCTAGGACAAATGTTCTTCCTTTAATTCCACCTCTCACATTAGTTCTTAGACATGCCTCCTCCACAGATTAACCTCAGAGAGCTGCTGCATTTTCACAATCTCATTAGTAACTAAATGCCACCACCCCGAGTCTGAAGCTAATTATTTTCCTTAATAAGAATAACCTTCATTCTTCTCTATTTGAAACAATGACTTTGGAGATTAAGAGTCCTTCGCATCCACTTCAGTGGGCGATCAGTATCAACGGCTCATTATTACCATCCTTGTTGCTGTTATTATTTTAAATGTCCAGATAGTGGAAATTCTCATTTAATTAGAGTTTGAGGGGCCATTTTATCCTGTACTCGAGGAGCTGCCGCCTGAGCTATTTATGGGCTTGAAGAGGAAATGGCATTGTGAGGTCAAAGCCTGAAAACGAAAATGTCTAGATCAAAGAAATTTGCCATAGATGAAGTTGTATGACTTTCAGCCTTGTGGATTACATATGCCTGCCGTAGCTATTGAGTCTTCTTGGCCACACAAACATGGTTTATAACATAGAAAGAAGACAGGAGATTGGTAGAAGTGAAACGAATGGGAATCCGCCTGGCTCTCTTGTTAATTTGAAGCACTTGGCAGACAGAGTACCTTCTATTGGATAAATGCAAGCTGGAAGCTGAACTCTGTTCCCTCTCCTTTCCATCTGACCAGGTCGGACATGGACTCTCATTAGTAAGCCACCTCTACAAGCCATGGTCTCTGTTCTTTTAAGACCCCATCCTGTTATGAATTGCTTTTCCCACTGAAGCTTGCTTGTTCCTTCTGTGGGTTACCTTCCTACAGTCCAACCCCGTCTCCAGATAGCTGCTGAAGCGAGTAGTTAATTGAGTTGAATTCTTCAGGTGTTTCTTGTACATTTGTCTTCATTTCATACATATATTCATAGACTGAGGCATTATTGTGTAGATGAAGTGGTATATTTAAAATAAATTCACAGATGAATATTACATGCAATTAAGTTGAAGAATTAAATCCTTTGAAAACTCTCATCTCACAGAATTGAGTCTATGACAGGTTGACCTTGTACCCAGGCCACATGGTCTATGTGTTCCTTCCAGGCTTGTCTCTCTAGTCCCTAGGGCCTCTGAGGGGAAGTTTTGCCAGTTAAATGATCCAAACTATCCATTACTTATGAGCAGCAAACGGGCTGATTCTTTCCTCTCAGCAAATGGAAGTTCTTTTTTTCCAAGTTTCTTTTTGTAATGTTACCTCAGATACGAGTCAGTCGGGGATTAAATCCAAATTAGTATAATTTCCTTTCATAGCAATAGTCATATTACAGTTATTCTCATTGCAGCAACAGGCACTTAGTGTCTCTTCGTTGTGTGCTATAAACCATTCAGATCTGTGGTAGAGCTCTCTCAGTGCTTTGGACTGAGGCAGCTGATTGCTTCCGCCTCCACCTGCATGCCCTTTTTTAAAATGTCCGGTTTCCACTAAGTTTAAAATTGGCTTTATACATATGGGGTGGCCCTCCTCTTTGAACCCAGTATTTCACTCTACAGTTCTGTGATCCTTAAGCTTCATTGGTCATCCCGTTTTCTTCAGCCGGCTTCTCTCTGGTTAACCTCTTACGTTTTCTCACTTGCCCAGCCATCGCTATTACCAAACCAGCATCACCTGTCTCGCTCACCTGTTCTTATCAATCTCGCTCACCCTACCCTGCATCAGGTGAGGCCCCACCCTTGCCCTGTCCTCTCCAGTCACTTCATCCTGTTCTCTGACCCCAAACAGTCCCAATCAAATTCCTTGGCTCTATTATGTCTGAATTGATTTGTTCCCATGCTTGAGTGAACGTTCCCTGTCTCTGCCCCAGGCAGGATGCTTGTCTAATCAGAGTTGTGTATTTCCTGGGTCCACTCTAGGCAGACAGAGTCCTGTCTCATTAGTGCGATGTTGATGTCTCAACATTATCTAGCCTCTAACTCCATTAGCCATTTCCCATAAGCCTTTGCACTCGGAAACACTTGAAGCATTTCAAAAAGTTTCTAGAATGGGTGCTGTATGCTTGCCTAGTATGCATGAAGTCCTAACTTTGAGAGCTCCAGTACTGCATAAAACTAGGCATGACATCCAAGCATGTAGCACTGGGAGGGGCACAGGAAGATCAGAAGCTTAAGGTCATCCTAGGTTAGTTAAGAAGTTTGAGAGTGAGATTCATGAGACCCTGTCTAGAAAACTAGATGTGTGCTCTAACCAGAACAGGAGTGCATACAACTCATATTCCAGGTCTGGGCCAGATGTTTCCAGATTCTCGACTTGTTAGCAAAAAACAAAAACAAAAACAAAACATCAAAACAAAACAACAACAACCAAAGGGGGAAAAAAAAAACAAAATAAAGGCTCTCTCTGATATTTCAAATGAAGCAAGAAAATTTTATTTGGATTTAGGCAGTTAGTACAGATTCAAGAGAGACAGATGAATCTCTCAATATTGCATGTGGGTAATAAGAGTGGAGATTCTCAAGGGTCCTGATCATTGTTCGGGGCTTGAGGGAGGGTCTGGTTTCTAGGAGACATAATTTGGGTGTTTCTATGATTTGAGTGCTAGATTATATTGTACATTTCTTTTTCCTACTGTGTATCTCCATTTCTACAGTGCATCAGATTTTGATCATAAGCATTCCTGATTGTGCACAGAGGTAGATAGTAAATAAGAGCAATAGTCACGCTAAAAGGTAACTAGAGGAAATCCGCTTTCCATTACTACACACATGCCCCAAATTAATTCAGGCCAGGCACACCCTTCTAGTCTATCTATCTGACTATTCTGAGAATACACTTGAACAGAAAGTGTCTAAATTTTATCATTCCTGGGGCAGGGAAACTAATACCATTGTTAAGAGCTGGGAGTGCCTGTGGCCTGATGCAGTGTGGGGTAGAGAGGGCTCTTTGCTTTGTGATTGAATTGTTTGGGGAGGGGGGATGTGAGTGGTGAGTGCACGTGAAGGAATTAGGGTACCAAGGGCAGTGTGTGTGTGTGTGTGTGTGTGTGTGTGTGTGTGTGTGCACACTTGCATCTGTGTCTTTCTCTCTGTATGTGTGTATGTGCATCTGTGTGTGTGCATCTCTCTCCTCTCTCTCTCTTTCTCTCTCTCTTTTTTTGCATATGTGTGTGTGTGTGTGTGAGAGAGAGTTTTAAAAAAAGCAAATGGGAGTCCCAGGTTACCAAACCCTCTCCTATGCTTGCCTGCCTCACAAGCATAAATAGTGCTATTGATGGAATAATAAATACAGAAGCATAACCACACACTTACATTTTTTTGCTATATGGGGGCAGAGAAGAGAAGGGAAAAGGGGGGAGCAGTGCAGAAAGGAGAGGAGGGGAGGAGAGACAAGAAGAGAAGAGAATGGAAGGGAAGGGAAGAGAAGGGAAAGAGAAGAGGAGGGAAAAGTAAGAAAGGAGAGGAGAGGAGAGGAGAAGGGGAGGGGAGGGGAGGGGAGAGGAGGGAAGAGAAGAGAAGGGAAGGGAAGGGAAGGGAAGGGAAGGGAAGGGAAGAGAAGAGAAGAGAAGAGAAGAGAAGAGAAGAGAAGAGAAGAGAAGAGAAGAGAAGAGAAGAGAAGAAAAGAAAAGAGAGAGAAGAGAAGAGAGAGAAAGGACTGAACACATCCTTCTGGACTCCGTTCCATCTTTCTACCATGTGGGGAATCACACCCAGGTTGCTGGTCTTAGTGGCAAGTGCCTTTATCAGCAGGAGCCATCTTGCTGTCCTAGCACCTCACTTCTGCTGCTCTGGATAGGATGGAACTCATTGCTTTTCTTTCCCAATGTGGTTCTCCTGCCGGGTTCTCTATCCATGTCATCAAACAGCTCAAGCTGAACACTGGAGCTCCATCACTGCTGCCTCCTCCCTTCTGCTGCAGGGCTTTAAATCTTCCGTCTTCTTTCCTCCTCTACTGCTGCAGATGTTCACCTCCCAGAGTGGAGCATGGCCATTGCAGCTGCTCTTTCTCCCTACAGCCCTTCTTTGGTCCACTCGCCCTATCACCTCAGCAGCTCCTTTCTCCTGAAGCCCACACACAGATGTACCATTTTCCATGGCCTTACACTGGCTTTAAAATAAATTGTGAACTCCTTAACTTCCATCCTCTGGTCCTTGATGAGTCTGCAGCCTCCGATCTTTCTGCACACATACACACCACTGAGCAGTGAGCTTAGGAGTGGTTGATTCAGGAGATTCTGGTCTAGAGTGTGATGATTTCAGACTCAGCCTTTGACAGTAGTCATCGTTTGGATGGAAGCATACATTTCTCCTTCTCTAGTCCTCAGCTGATAGAAGGATTTTGAGGAGTATACAAGCCCCCCATTTTCTTTGGGTGATCAGCCTGCGCCTTTGATCCAGCTAACCAACTCTGGGCACCACTTTTTCTTCCCTTCAAATAAGCTAACTATTGTTTCTGTTTGTGGTGGGACAGCCAGCTGCCAGCTTGCAAATGAGGCCTGTTAATGACATTACTCATTTCAAGCCTGCGGAGAGTACCTCAGAAGGAGGGGCAGAGCTCTGCCTCTGACCATCCATCTCCTTTATTAATGGAGGTGGTCATGTCAAGGCCGCCTCTTGTCATTCCTAATGCACAGCCTCTCCCTATTCCTTTGTTTACTGGTTAAGAGGTGTGTCTGTTTAAAACTGAGGTTCATGAGCAGGAAAAAAAAAAAGCACCCCTGTATTTTCTTTCTAAATTTAGTGAAATCAATTCAAGAGAGAGTGGTGTTGGTGTATGTGTGTGGGGGCAGCAAGGGGGCTCTTCTAATGATATATCTACTTCAAGAGCTGTGGCCTATTTTGAAAGATGCGTAGAAGTGCATGCTAATGCAATGGCCTCTGTATCACTGCCTGAAAGGTCCCATTAACTGGGAGCAGACTCATTTAAAAGGACTGTAGATAAAGTCATGGGAAGTGTGGGTGACAGAGAAGGCCCTGGGAGAGAGGCTCTTTCTGCTGTGGGAGAAGGTCCTGGGTTGTCTCCACCTGGATTCCCACAAAGCCCTCAGAGAGGAGGAGTTATGGGTACCATTGCCAAGTGCAGGGATGTATTAGTTTTAGAGATGAGACTTCACATAGGTCTCGAGTCGCACCAGGATAGCAAGACATTCATGTAGTATTTGATCTTCTATTAGGAATTTAACTCCTGTTCGGCAACTCTGAAATGGCCCTGTGTTCATGGCTTCCAGTCTGTCCAAGACTGTCATTCAAATCAAATATCAAAGGAAACCTTGAGATTTCTTTCTCTAGAAGTGCCTGAGTCTGAGGAAGATAATTTCAGGATAGAGCTGGACACAGCTTGACAATGAAAATTATATGTTTTTTTAAGCCTACGAGGAATTTAGTGAGCAGTAAACAGGCTCAACAGCGAGTCTCAGAAGCATCTGCTCTCCATTCCCAACTACTCTGGATCTTTCCCAATCTAAACTTTCTCTGAATATGAGTCTGACAAGAACAAGATTCTTGAAGACAGAAGAACGTCTCCGTACAGTTCTAACGCTGTAAGAACAGCAACAGCTGAAAGCCCGCATGGGCCACGGGCTGTGTTTACTCTAGCAGCCTGTCATGGGCACCTCAGTGGTCACTGCAGTCTGTGGATAATGACTGTGACCTTGTTTCTAGTACTCGAGGACCCAGAGTTTCAAGAGCTTTAGTAAGTGAGGCAAGTTTAGATTTTAAAACGTGCATTTTCTAATGGCCTTGTATACCGCCTCGCATCAAATCTTAAAAGTGTATGTGTGTCTCAGAGAAACATTGAGTTGATCAGACCACAGCTATGTGACCACATCAAAATCATTTCCTTTTTGTCTGGCTCTTTGTCTTCTGGCTCTCTCTATCTCTGACTCTCTCTCTCTGTCTCTCTTTCTCTCTCTCCCCCTCTCTCTTTCTCTGTTTTAAAACTGCAAATGAAAGGGATAATTCTTGCTTTGAAATATAGCTGGTGGGGTCACATAAAAACAGACATTCCTTAGCTGTTCTAATTTTGAAACATATCCAGGAAACTTGATAGGGTCAACTTGGAGCATTTTGAGTCCTAGAGCTACATTGTCAGCTCATTCCTCTTCTTGCCATTCTTGAGAAAAATTGCTAATGTAAGGTATCTCAAAGTCTTTGAAAAACATCAATATCATTAACATAATGCTAATGTGAGGAAATCAGCAGGAACTGATCAACATCTTTTGAAAAGAAGAGAGGTTCGACCTTGTGGAGGTAAAACAGCAGCTTACTGTGCATGTCTGATCCTGTCTGTGTGCTGGCTTCCAGGTAGTTTGGTGGCAAAGAGACTCAAAATTATTTTCCTTGGAGGGAGCATGTTAGTGTTCTTGGGCATCCTTCCTTGGGTTGGGAATAGAGTCCAAGAGGGAAAGCAGGGTTAATCCCACTGGGTGACACAAAGATCACTACCACAATTTTGTGCCAAATTTGAAGCAAGCTTTAATTAAATACTGGCCAGAATGATGGACTCTGGCTATGCCCAGTCTGGACTTCCGAGAAAATGGGCATGAGCTACATTGGCCAGGTACTTATAAAGGCAAACCCACAGGGCTACATACCTCTGCCTACTTTCAATTGGGGACAAGTATATGTAGGATCAAGCACAGCCAGTACAGTTGGGTCAACCAAACTTGTTTAGGGAACTGGAAACAAGTGGATTGCTATCTTATATGGACAACAGCCTTCAGCGTCTCAGGAAGTATTGGTCCTTGGACAAGGGCTTCCAGGTTAGAGGCATTTTTGTTTTGTAGATCTCTAAGGCACAGTAATTAAAACGTAAAATATTACTTTGTCCCTTGTGGTTCACTCCATCTCACCTTCTTCATACAGACAAAACTGCTTTGACTTCTTCCACAAGAGTCTGTAAAGAGAATTCTGTTTTTAAATCAAGTTTAGAAACCATATTTCAGAAAATATGCTTTGGTTTATTTATTTAGACCATGAACTAAGTAATCTAAATAGTCTTGCAAAATGAGTATGGGCCACTGAGGAGACTGAAACCCAAGAGCAGGAGGAAGGATGCTCAGATGGGACAAGGCAAGGAAGGGGCAAGCTCTCAACTTTGGAGTAGGCACCTGGATATGACCCCTCAGCTAGTCATTTAGACACGGTGTGGTGTTTTAAAACATTATTTAAGTCCTCCAAGTGCTTCTTGCATAGAACACATGTGTGATTGTTTCAAGCTCAAGATGCTGCTACACATTGCTACAAGCTTAGCTGCTTAGAGGAATAAGCATGAATTATCCTGAAGATCTTCTATTCCACAGAAGTGTGGAATAGATTTTATCATGCAAAACCATGGTCCCTAGTAGCTCCTGGAGAGACCTGGCTCTTCCCAGGCCCTATCTATATTCCTGGTTGTGAGGCACCTTCTCCATCAGTGGTCCATGCAGAACATTCTCAGGTCTCCTTGACTCTGGCAGTCTGCTTCCTCCAGCACAGCTGACTTCGGCCTTCCTGCTTTCTTCATACTCTAAACCTTTGAGGGTCCACCTGGATAACCCATGATCATCTTCCTGACTTGAAGGTCTTGGCCCAAGTACAGTTCCTTTCTGACAGGTAAAGGAGAATATATTCACATCAGGGCACCTTTGTAGATTGCTCCAAAGGCTAAAATGTTAATGACTATAACATAGTTAAAATGAAATTTGTTATAGTATATGCTAAATATAACTATATGTAGCTATAGTTCTAGTTGTTTGGCTTTGGCAATAAGATGTTCTTTCCCCAGCATGTGCAGAAAGCTTATATGCAGGGGAGATGGGTATGTGTGCCTCTGGACAAGCAACAGCCTTTTGAGGTCCAGTTTATGCCTCCCCAGCCCCCATGATGGCAATGAAGATTAGGGAGGGATAACAGCAGGTTTCCTCTGGGACTCAGACCTTCTTTTCCTCACAAGTTCTGTTTAGGGTAACAGAATTCTACACAGCTTCAGGTCCCTTGTGCTTTCTGCTACCCTAACCTGAACATCAATTATAATGTTATCTGTTTGCATCTTGTTATGGTAGTAGGGTCACATGGTCTGGAAAGATGATGCTTAATGAGCTCTTTATTTAATACTAAGTTGGGAATGCCACTAGAAAGGTAAGGACCAGGAAGTTGCTTATATTAGTTTCCCAAGACACTAACAAATTGCTACAAACCAGAAGGATTAAGACAATGTGATTTTTTTTTTTCATTTTTCTTTTGCCCACAAGTGATAAAGAAGTACAAGTTTCTAGAGTTGAAATCAAAGTGTCAGGTGGGCCATGTCCTCTTAGGGACCATCAGGGACAATCTGGTCCTACCCTCCCTCAGAATATTTGGTAGCTGTTGGCATCCCTTGACTTGTGGCCAGTCTGCCTTCAGATAGGCATCCTTTTTTTCTTTCTCAGAACTCTCTCTCTGATTTTCTCATGAGTAGCATTTAGGATCTAGCCATATCACCTAGAGTATGTGCTCATTCATGATCCTTAGCTTCCTCAGATGTTAACCTAGAAGATAATGTTCATCCTTTTGCAGTGTACAGTGACATCCCCGGGTTCTAAGATTAAAAAGTGAATGGATGTTGTCTTGTGGGGCGGGGCATTGGGAATTGGGCTTTCGGGGAATTTGGGAGAAATGGGTGAGGCTTTTCTGAGACAACCAAGGTTCTTCTATTGATAGCTCACTGTCAGAGCATCTTTGGTATTGTCTGAATACTTCTCTGAACACAAGTATTAATGTGGCACTGTTAGGAGCCACCCTGTACTGGCTGGTTTTGTGTGTCAACTTGACACAGGCTGGCGTTATCACAGAAGGAAGGTTCAGTTGGGGAAGTGCCTCCACGAGGTCCATCTGTGGGGCATTTTCTCAATTAGTGATCAAGGGGGTAGGGCCCCTTGTGGGTGGTGCCATCCCTGGGCTGGAAGTCTTGGATTTTATAAGAGATCAGGCTGAGCAAGCCAGGAGAAGCAAGCCAGTAAGAAACATCTCTCCATGGCCTCTGCATCAGCTCCTGCTTCCTGACCTGCCTGAGTTCCAGTCATGACTTCCTCTGGTGATCAACAGCCATGTGGAAGTGTAAGCTCAATAAACCCTTTCCTTCCCAATTTGCTTCTTGGTCATGATGTTTGTGCAGGAATAGAAAACCTGACTAAAACACACCCCAAACAAAAATAACCATGATTGACACTCCTCCCCTTCGGGTGGCTCTGCTATGGTCTGGGTCTTCGGTGTCCCAGGAAGACAGCTTTGTTTCACAGTCCATTTGTCTCCATTGCTGCCCACCCCCATGCTTCCCTCAGGCCTGAAGCAATGGGGCCAAGTGGTGACAGGTTGAAACACAAAGCTAAAATAAATCTTTCCCTTCCACTTAAGTAGATTATCTCAAGTGTTTTGTCATCATGACAGGAAGCTGACTAATACAGGCTTCCATCTAGCAAATTAAATACAAAATACATTTGTAAACAACTAAAACCCCTGAGTAGGAAAGGAAGTAACAGGGTGACCTCCAGAGGGGAGCTGAGGCAGAGGGATGGCAGCGGCCCACTGGCTCTCAGGGCTTCCTCACTTCTGCACATGGATGATGGATGAGACGGGATTAATTTCTATTTTAAGACACAAAACTTACTGCCTATGATAAACGACAGGCTAAAAAGTGGTTGAAGAAAGCATACTTGGTGTGGGGTGGGGGGTGAAGGGGGATTAAAGTGAGTGTATGTGTGTGTGTGTGTGTGTGTGTGTGTGTGTACTGGAGATCCACCCCAGGCATGTGTTAGGCAAGCTGCCTACCACTGAGACACAGTTGGGCCATTTTTGTCACTTTTAATTTTGTGACAGTCTCACTAAGTTCTCAGTTTGGACTTGAACTCACTCGTAGCACAGGTTGCCCCATTTTCCTTCTGGTTTACCTCCTGAGAAGTTGGGGCTACCAGCCTAAGCCCCTAGGCTCAGATTGACTCTGTAATTTCAACTTGTATAAATGAGATGACAGTCAGCTATAGGTGTGTTTTTAAAAATATAAAAGCCGCAGAGACCTAAGGTGTTTGAATTAACCTCACAGCGTAACTCCTGCTTATCAGTTGGTTAAAACCTGAGTAAGTGGTGAGCTTGTTGTGAAAGAGTTAAATTTGGGACTTGTGCTGGCTAATGAGAAAATTACAGAAAAATACAGTGGGCCAAGGTCAAATATGTCCAAATAAGCCTGGGCAAAAATAAGCAAGCTGTTAAGACATTATGGGAACTAACAGGCCAAAAAGATATAGAAGAGAAAAAATGCAAGGACATGTCTGGGTAGACACTGAGTAGTGGGCCATCTGGTCCTCTTAGATATGGTTTAAGGTCAGATGCTCTGTTGACTCATATTAACACCAACCTTAGGAATTTTCCACTCTGTTCTGCACGTAATAGTTAATATTTAAACTAGCCAATCATGTATAGCCACACTGATCCCTTTGTTCCCCCAGACCTTTTTCCTATATAAACCCCTAACCCCTGAGCCTTGTGGTCGATTCCTTGTCTCTTGCTTGAGATTGGGGGTCTGCCCGGAGTGCTCCAAAATTAAACTGTCTCTTGTGATTACATCAAGACGGTCTCTAGTGATTCCTTGGGTGCACGTCCTCCCGAGATTTGAGTGGGGGTCTCCCCACAGGGGTCTTTCAGTTGCAGGGGGGGGTACGCATGCCAAGAATCAAACATTACACCTGTCTGCTGGGTTTTCCAAACACAGCCATGGACAGCCCCTGTAAGACTTGTAATGTCTCATCTGCATTACTCCCTCTTTGCCTGTCATTCTCCACAGAGCTAGTTATGTAATATACTAAAGCACGCAGAAAAGGTAGTATTTGTGAATTTTAACCTAAAATGAGTTAATTGTCTCACCACATAGCTGGGAGAGTATGTCATCGTGGGCACCATCAGGAATGGAGGACCCAGATTCAAGTCAAGTACAAGATGTGACAGCCATGCCTTTGCCTCATGGTGGAGGCTAGAGTGTTTTTCTTTGAAAACCCTGGAGCGAGACAGTGCCATGCTTTCTTCTCAGCAGCTTCTAACCCACGCGCCATTCCTGGAGGATACTTGACCCTGACCCCCATTCTGTAGGGCTGAATAGCAAGGACACATTGATATGAAAAGGACCTCCTCTGTACTCCTTGGCGAATGCATGCCTTATTTTCACAATAATTTGAAAAAGAATACATCAAAAGAACCTATGCTCATTAATTGAGGATGAAAAAAGGAAAATGTAGATTTTTTCCAGCCTTTTCAGCTAAATAGGGTCATTCTTTCTTTTAACTAATAATAGATCTGATAGAAGTTAAAACTGGTAAGTATTGCAGAAAGCTAGGAAGGTGAGCTGTGTGCACTCTGCCTTGTAATCCTGCCTTGCTGTGGCCTTTTCCCCCTGTGTGGGCAGGTCCTGTACCTTCCTTTCAGCCTACAGGAGTGAATCCATGTACTTAGCTGTATGTAACTGTGTGGTTGTATTACATTAAGTTGTAGCTTCTGTATTCCTAAGACCTCTTCCCTCTCTGTCTCTTTCTCCTTTGCTGGCTTTGAGGCATGGGTCTCTCTACAAAACAAGGCAGTCTCCAGCCTATAGTGGACACAGAATTGAAGCTCCAGGTCCCTCTGTATATTACTACATCCTGAGTAAGCCTAGAAGTGGACCCTTCCCCAGCTAAGTTAGTTGCACACAAGAATGTCAGTGTTGAGAACAGAAAATCCCATGAGCCTCACCAGGACTCCTGACCCACTAGAACTAGAAGAGAAGAACCTTGTGTTCTTATATTTCTAAGTTGGAATAATATTGTTAAATAACAATGAATGCTAACACAAGGTTTTTAAATTTTCCTCCACCCGTGCCATGGCTTATCTTAAGGAAGAAAGATAAAAACATCTAGGTATTAAACAAACTGCTAGTCATTTTGTGACTTTTTATATATGCTTAGAATTGATATAATTTTCTGCTACACTCTCTTTGATGCATTTAAAGTAACAAACACAGGGCAATTGAGATAGCTCAGCCGTAAAATTATTTTCCTCTCAAAACCAGACAATCTGACTTCAATCTCAGGGACACATGTAAAGGTTGAAGGAGAAAACCCACTCTATAAAGTTTACCTCTGACCTCTGGTACTTGTAGTGGCATGTATATCCTGCTTGTGCTCACACACGCACAGACAGACACACATACACACAGATAAAATAAAATGTAAAAGCAGACACAAACTATACCTCAGGAATATTTTAAACAAAGGAAAGTAGACATCATGTTATAAAAATTCTTTGATAAATTAGTTAGAAATGAAGAACAGTTCACTAATGAATTAGGTATTCTCTTTAACTTCAAACTTTTTGTTTTTCTTGTTACTTGTGTGATTGTATTGGCATGCATGTCATAGCCAGAGGACAACGTGTAGAGCCCTTCCTCTCCTTCCACCTTTATGTGGATTCCACAGATCAAATTCTGTCTGCAGGGCTCACATGCTGAGCACCCTTTCAAGCTGAACCATCTTGCTGGCAAGAACTGGCTGCTTTAGAAACAAATCCTTTTAAAGACGCGTCACCTGATGTCTGTCACCTCTACCCCTGTCTGTCAATCTTGTCAGTCAGTCTCCTGTGTGGAAAATAAACAAAAACAAAAACAAAAACATGTAAATATTTGCTGTTTCTTGTTTCACTCTTCGACCAGGGAAGATGGTTTGGAATATAAGTTCTGCAAAATTTGCAGAGGTTTGTGAGACTGAAGAAGAGATGTAGACAAAGTGCTCAGCGACTCTAAAGATAAATCCAACTAGTTAGACATTGCGAATGAAAATCAACAGGGGAAGTGATAATACATCCCGTATCAAAAGATTTCAGCATCGGGAGATTAAAGCAGGCCTTGGGAAAATCAAAAAGCTCATGGAAACTGTCACAAAAATGGCTTGTTTTAGACCAGGTTATTCACATCAAATATGAGCAAGGGGGGCTAAGTTTTACACTACTTCTATATGCATCTCTAATAAAATTATATCCCTTCTCATAAAGATAAAAAACCAACATTTAAAAGAATGCTTCATTCTTGTTGCTGTTCATTTTTCTAAACTCCTTGACTGTTTCTGCAATATTCTATGACCTGCAGCATCTGCTCTAAAGAGATTCATGTGTGCTTCCCACAGAGACCAAGCATAGCGATTTAAGTTCAAACGGTGTGTGCTCTTCACTGGCCACACTGTAAAAAGGTGACAGCTGCTTGTGCCTCTTAGGCTGAGGGCAGTCAGCCTGGTGGAGAAGGAGCTATGTGGGTCTCATAGCCTTGGCAGCCCACGAGATCCTTTGGTCTAATCACAAAGGCTCAGAAAGGCCACGTGGTACACAGTAAATGTAAGGCATCATGGCTGATCGTCTGTAGCAGCACTGATACAGCAGCCCTGCCTGGGGTTTGTGCCATTAGGAACATCTACACTGTTTATCTTCACATGTTCCCTGCTCTGGCCAGGCTTACCTATCCATGACCCCCAGGCACTCCGAAACTCCCCTCAAGTGTTGTGCTATATTCATGTTGGGGATGTAGCGGTGGTGGATCATTGCATATATGACTGGATTTCTTGCTTGGAATTAGAAATAATTAATTGCTTATTTTAAATCTCTTGGGTTTAGAGATCATATTTTTTTTAGATTTATTTTTGTATTTATTATATATAAGTACATTGTAGCTGTCTTCAGACACACCAGAAGAGGGCATCAGGTCTCATTACAGATGGTTGTGAGGCACCATGTGGTTGCTGGGATTTGAACTCAGGACCTCTGGAAGAGCAATTAGTGCTCTTAACCACTGAGCCATCTCTCCAGCCTATCTGTAGAGATCATTCTTTACTCACTTTTTCCTCTCTTTCTTTCAAATGCTGGCCTACTCAGGGCACATTTCCCATGGTTGCATCTTATCGTTGCTAATTCCATTAAGGTTTGAAACTTGACAGGCTTGTTCAGAGAGCTGAACATTATGTCCTTATGACAGTTGGAGCCTGTTTCTGTGTTCAGTCCTGGGGAAGACAGAGAAATGAGCAGAATGAGGGTTAGTAAGATTGGGGATCGCCAGACTCCCTGTGTGACAAGCGTGAAGATGACATTAGATGTGCCAACTTGCATATGGTCCACTGATAAGAATTTTAGTTCAAGCATAGCAGAGAGCATGAATCCTGTGTGTGTCTTTGGGGTGATGAAGGGAGGGATGGAGGGAGGGAGGGTTGAGTTGCAGGGGATATTTGAGTAAATACTAGGAAGATATGAATGTCCTGCTTTATGAGTCACCACCTTATTTCCAGAATTGTTTTTATTAAATTTCTCTAACAAACTCAGGCCATTTT
Organism: Mastomys coucha; assembly: GCF_008632895.1. Classification (NCBI taxonomy): domain Eukaryota; kingdom Metazoa; phylum Chordata; class Mammalia; order Rodentia; family Muridae; genus Mastomys; species Mastomys coucha. The sequence goes on from NW_022196910.1 coordinate 46,755,963, forward strand.
CTCGTGTTATTTTTTACGTTTGTACTGTGGAATTACAGGGGTGACTGCTCATTTAATTCTAAGAAAAATACTCTTGCTTCCCTTTAAGAAAAATTAAAGTTGGAATAACTATTCAAATAGTAAAAAAGAAGACTGTCATGTTATAGGGCATTGATACATTAATCCTATAAATGTATTAAACACAATCAATCTGTTGTATAAAAATAGTAAGCGCTTAAGCAGTCTCCAAAGCAAAAATGAAAGTGGTATCATATAACTTTTTGTTTTTTTACTCAGAAGAAAGGAAAGAGATGGGTTACTTGTCTAAAGCTATTATATTTTTGTTCAACAATCCTTTATTGTCGTTATTTAAATTCAAACAAAATAATTCAGTCTGTTTCTTAACCTCATTTTTACTTTTTAGTGCACTCTGATTTATTGGCTGAAAGTTCTCATTCCATCCAAATAAAAGAACTTTCTGGATTTTACAGTGAAAAACAAAAATTAATAAAGGCACCAAATCATTCTTATTGTACATTATGGGGCATCTTAGGCACTGAAGTATACACCAAAAACTGAAGAGAAGATGAATGTTAAAGGAGGTTTAATATCCTTATAAGTCAATACTGTAGCAAGAGAAGACTTAAATGATCACTAATTGATTGATCAGTTTTGTGGTGAAATGTCAATGTGGGAAGCATTTGGCTGATATTGTGAGGAAATTACCCAAATAGTAATCAAGAGATCTCCAAACTCAAGGAACTTTAATTTCCCCAAACAAATACAGAGGCAGCAACTTGAGAACCATTATCAGCTTGTACCAATGAACACATAATTATAAAAAAAAAATCATTTCCAATACTCTTTTTTTTTTTTTTTGGTTTTTCCGAGACAGGGTTTCTCTGTGTAGCCCTGGCTGTCCTGGAACTCACTCTGTAGACCAGGCTGGCCTCGAACCCAGAAATCCACCTGCCTCTGCCTCCCAAGTACTGGAATTAAAGGTGTGCGCCACCACTGCCCAGCTTGATATTGTTTTTGCAGGCATAAGGACATATAATAAGAAAAATGTTGAGATGTCGCTCTTTCAAAGACACAAGGCAGTGTATGGTTCAATCCCTTCATTTTATAAATGAGCAGAGAAATCTCAGAAGGTTTGAATAGGATGAGCAAGGTCAGAGAGTTAGTTAGCAGGCTCTGCTGGAACAAGTTCCAGGCAGGTCTTGTCTCAGTGAGAGACCTAGTTCTGCATGACTGGCTTTGGCTTTTTAGGAGAAATGATGCGTTGATCTTTGCACCCTTTCACAGATGTGCTGAGAGAGTGTATGGTTTTATTGGGCTTGAAACCCTGTAAGGGAAAATAAGAATTCACAAGGACATAGCTACCTCCCACCAGTTTGTTGTTTCCTGCACAAGTCATGGTGTGGCCCCTGGGATTTTATAGACCACACTTGTCTGTTTTGTGTCTCCCTAATTAGTACTATTTAGTACTTACTAAGTGCTATTGTATAGTGCTTTCTGAACCTCAAGTAAAATAAAACAGAAGAAGGCACATAAATTGAATTACTATATTCAGACACATACTCCAACAGTGGCATGTCATGTGCCTCCCTCCAATCTTTCCCCCTCCCTTCTTCCTCCTCCTTCCCCTCCCTCCCTCTCTCCCTCAATTCTATTTTGGTCTAAGGTGAGAGATGGTTATCATTCAAGTGGGTTTTTTGGTGGAATGAAGTGATTGGCCAAGGGTCCAGTGCTTACAGCTCCTAAATCACAACCTGATTACATCAGCAGCTCCACTGTTTTGTTGCAGAATTAAAGCAGCCTAGAGTGCTCTCATCTGATGGAGTCCTAAATCTCCCAGTCAGCCCTGTACCCTTCCATTCAGCTATCTCCTTCTGCCAGATGAGAGAGCAAGGGAGATGCTGGTGGTCAAATGGCGCCCTTATTTTCCACACCCAGAAGAATGAGACTGTGTGTGGATGTCACTCTGTATGTGTGTGTGTGTGTGTGTGTGTGTATGTGTGTGTGTGTGTGTGTGTGTGAGAGAGAGAGAGAGAGAGAGAAAGAGAGAGAGAGAGAGAGAGAGAGGGAGAGAGAGAGAGGGAGAGGGAGGGAGAGGGAGAGAGGGAGTGTGTGTTTGAGAGGCAGAGAGAGAGAGAGATTTCTAATTACTGTTGCCTCAATTTCTCTAGGGAAACTAGTTTAGCATCACAGAAAATTAAAGCATAACTTTGACTAAACTGTGTTGAAAAGGATAATGTTTTTGATTTTTTTTTCTTTTTTTTGTTGCTGCAGACTGACAAAAGTTAATTTGTACTCAATCTAACCTACAAAATTACAAATATAATTGGGTTATTATATTCAGGCTATCTTCAGAACTTACCTTAAATTTTTTTATCAGAATACCATGTATTAATGAGGGCAACCACACATATGTGTGCCCTGGTAGTTCTGCATTGAGTAGTCATTGTAGCTATGAGTTTATAGCAGCTATTGTGGATTTAATCGCCAAAGGCTTTCTGTATGTCCTCTGAGATGTAATTTTTCCTATGGTTTTTATTATCTTAATGATATATTATTAAAGTTGAACAAAAATTCTTAATCCATTTTATTTACTTTTATAAAGCTTACAATTTTACTACACACGCTAGAGAGAGATTATTTTTCCCACTCTATCTTTTAAAGCAGCTGGAACGTTAGCAAAATCAATCATAGAGTTCATACACATTTTACATCCATAAATGTACAGCCTTCCCCACTGTCAGCATCCCTCAACAGGACTGAGACGTCTGTTAGAAGGGATGAGGTTGCAGTGACATAGCATCTCACCCAAAGTCCATGGTTTGTTGACCTGAGGGCTCATGCTTGCTGCTGCTGTCTCCTCTATGGTTTGGTAGATATGTATAGATAGCACCCATTACTGCTATATCATTCAGAATCCTCTCACCACCCAAAGCCTTCCCCTGTATACCCCCTTTCTTTCCTCAATTTCTGGCAAGCCTAATCTTACTGTCTCTGGAATAAACACTGTACAGATGGAATTGCGCACTCTGTAGCCTATTCAGAGGGATGTCCACAACGTAGCCAGGACAGTTTTGTTTTGCTCCTTTCTCTTTATGGCATAATGATTGATTTTCTTCAAGTGTGCACTACAGTTCCATTCATCTAGATGTACTGCACTTTAGCCTTCTCTCAGCTAACAGGCATCTGAGTTGTTCACAAGTTCTTCCAATTATATATGAGGCTTATATAAGCATCTCGCTATAGTTTTTCACATGGCTGTAATTTTTCAAGTTCTTTGAGCATTTCCAAGGAGTAGGATTGTGGGACCAAATGGTAAACATATGTCTAGTCATGTAAGAAATCACTAAGGCATCTTCCCAAGTGGCTGCACCCTTTTATATTTGACCAGCAGGAAGCAAGGGTCCCATTGCTGTCCATCATCAGCCACACTTGGTATCGTTAATTGGTTAGAAGACACTAACTCGGTCTGCTTCCTTTGCCTCCATTACCCAGATTTTCTAGGATGCAGAGCATCTTTGCATGCATATCTTTGACATCTGTATATTCTTTTATCTTTTGCTGACACATCTATTCAGGTTTTAAACCTACCTTAAATATCAAGTTACAAATTTTCTGATTTTTAACTTTTTCAATATATTTTTGCATATTTTAGACATCAACCCCTGTTTTGCATGTGTCTTCATGCCATGTGTGGCTCTTCATATTATGCAGAATACTTTCAATGAAATCCAGATTATCAATTTTGAATTAACTTTATGTGTTGTATATGAAAGTCACCATCAGGAGGTTATTTACTTTTTCTTGTGTTATCTTTGTCTCATAGCTTTGCATTTTTACATTTATGTACATGATTTATATCAAATTAATGTTTGCCAATGGTACAACATTTATACCTAGCTCTAGATTCCTTCTTTTGTACATGTCTATGTGTGTTGTGTTGTGTGCGTGTGATGTGTACATGCATGTATTGCATGCCCATATGTTTGTCTGGACATGACAGTTGCACATGCACAGAGAGGCTAGAGGAGGACATAGATACACTGATTTGTCAGTCACCACCTTATTTCCTTGAGACACTGGTGTCTCCGAGAACCTGGAGCTAGACTGGCAGCTAGTCAACCACAGACCTTTTCCTGTCCCCACCTTTCCTGAGGCTGGGGTTACAGACTTACCTGCAGTCACACTCAACTTTTCTTGTTGATTCTGGGCCTTTGAACACAGATTTTTGTCTCATTTGTTTTCCAAACTCTCTGGTAAAATTCTTTTTTGTTTTCTGAAAAGAAAAAACGAATACTATTCGATGAATAATCTTTTCTATTCTTTGTTTTTAACCACATATAATTCCAAAGATCTCCCAATTAGAATGTTCTAAACCTTCCAGTTCTCTAATATAAAACGGAAAGACTGACAGCCCTAACTGTGAGATAAATGGTGGTGAGAATATTTAATAAACAGAAACAATTCATTGGTAGTTTCTTTAAACTTAAATATTTTTAGGATTCTAGAAGATATTCAAGGTTTTATTATCAATGTTCTTGTGTATTATCTTTCAGAAAATTTTTATTGGTATAAGATAGAATCAAGGCTGTCAGTAATCTACAAAATCTAACATCTATAAAGTCATAAAATAATATATAGTCTCAAGTCTTAGCATTTACTTAAATTATACCAGCATGGCTTGTTGTAAGAAAAAAGTTGAAGAGTTATATAAGATTTCTTTGAAATATTCAATTTACAATCTATTGAGTTTGTGTTGGATACCAGTTCTCTCTCTCTCTTTTCTATGTACATATACATACATATATATGATTTTGTACCAGTTCCTCTGTTGTTGGATACCTCAACTGATTCCATAACCTAACAATTATGAAAAGCGTTACAATAACAGTATGTGCAAGTATTTCTGTGATGTGTAGTCACAGATAAAGAAAATGCTATTTCTGTATACAGTGGGTTTTCTTTTCATCTCTAAAGAAAAGTGAGGATATATTCTTTGCAGAAAACCAGATATAGCTAGAGAAAATCATGTTAAACAAATTGATTAGTCTCAGTCAAGTGCTTTCTTTTATTTGTGGGACTCAGATATTGTAGATACGGAGAATCATGTGTGTGCCTATGACAGGAAAGTAGAAATATGAATATCAGAATATTGTCTGAGAAACCAAAGGGATTGAGGAAAAGGCAGAAAGAGCAGGCTAGTGAGTATGGGAGGATGTATGCTCAAAATGTTAGATATTTGCATGATAATGACCTCATGTAACCTTGTATATAATAGTCATAATAAGCATACCTTTCTAGGCTGGGCATGCTAGCACATGCCCATAAACCTGGCACTTATGAGACTGAGACATGAAGATCTAGGCTAGGCAT
>NW_022196910.1:46761420-46777430 GCF_008632895.1 Mastomys coucha
GATCTAGGCTAGGCATGCTAGCACATGCCCATAAACCTGGCACTTATGAGACTGAGACATGAAGATCTCCAAAAGTTTAAGGCCAGTCTAGGCTACATAGTTTCACTGGGCCAAAAAGAAAACTTTACTATCACCTGGTGGGTAACTTAATTGTGTTAGACTCTCAACATGCACGTTTGTGGGCACACACACACACCCAGGCACCCATGCACATGCTATCTTATGTCTTCTCTGTTGATTGTTAGAATCAAAACAATCATTCTAGCACATGATTTGGCTCATTGTTATATTGTACACTTGCATTGTGAGGATCTGGGTTCAAGTCCAAGCCATTCAAAAGAGTTTCTATCCTGGCTGACAAGATCCTACTTGAGCTGGATTTCTATTGTTTTTCATTGCTTATCTTCTGCCTTCCAGGTGTCTATGCCAGCGACTCCATCTTGTTTGTTTTGTTTTGTCTTGTTTTGTTTCCTTTTGTTTTGTTTTATGGTGCTGGAAATAGAACCCAGGCTACTCTGCTAGGCATCCAAGTCTTCTACCACCTACCAACACCTGCAGCCTCGTTTTCTTTCTTCATGTTCTTTAAGCATGTCAAACCCATTTCTCCTCAGAGTCTGCATTCTTTTCTCCATTTGACCAGGATTTATTTTCCTCCAGATATCCTGGTAGTCAGTTCAAATGCCACCTCCTTAAAGAGATAGTCTCCAGCTGCCATATTTAATGTTCCCTTCATTCTCCATCCAAGTACCACTCTGTTATGTTCTCATGCCTTATTGTCTTCATGAAATTTATTACTATCTGAAATTGCTCATATTACCTGTTTTACCAATGGAGTGAAAGCTATTGAAAGTTAAGACCCCCCCAGTGTCTTGTACGTCACCAGGTTACCACTGTCTACGGTACTGTCTGACATAGCGAAATGCATGTTGTTGGAATAAGATAAGTAGGATTATGATAACTGCCTTACTAGTTTGCTGAAGGAAGAGAATAAGAATTTGAAATTGCTCAGATAATCAAAACCATTCCCTCTTATTCTCAGCACTATGATTTGGTTTGTCATTCATTAATAATATTCAAGAAGACAATATTACATAGCAATTCTTTCATTGTTTAAAAATGCTAAATACATAGTGAAAGATATGAACTTCCAGTTGAGTCTCTGTTACTGAGTTTCTTTATTTACTTTTCCTATAACCTGTTATTTCCTGACTCTAGAATATCAGCTTCATTAAGACAAAGTCAGTATCTGTATTTTGATTTTGTTTTGTTTTATTATTAGTACTCAGTGCAGTTTGATAATTATTAATTTATTTGAATTTTTTGTCAAATGAACAACATAATAAGCAATATGTTAAATTAATATTCAGCATATATCAATGATAGGACAATTTTACACTGACTTATAGTTAAGTGAACAAGTAATCCCAGTAATTATAAAGAGCAGCTCTAACAGGGATAAAGAAAATGAGTGAGGTTTAAAAGAATGCTGTGGTCAATAAAATAAACCCAATACATAATTCTAACAAGATATTTAAGTATTGTTGCTCAGGGCTGGTGTGATGTAGTGACCGAATCTACATAACAGTGCTGGCAACTTGTTCCTAATTCTTTATCCCCTTAGCCTGTAGATGGAGAAGAAACCCAGAGAGGCTGCCTAACACAGTCCCAGTCACACAGCTCAGGTGACTCTCACTGGATCTCTAGGTATTTGTACAGTAAGATACATAGCATGTAAAACACAGGAAGATGCAGCCCCACCTCTAGGCTTCCATCTTAGTTTTCCTCAAATCCATGTGTTTATTCTTCCAGTTATCAAGGCAAAAACTAAAAGCCATTCTTTCTCCCTTTCCTACTCAGAATCCTGCTCCTCTTCTGGCCCATTTTACACCACCATTGTTCAGAATGACTCTAGTGTATTGATCACAAAGCAGTTCACATCCTTAAAACACCGTCACTTGTGTCCTGTGTGCATCTAGCTGACAGATCTACGGTTTTTCCTTGGGTCTGCAGAGTTCAGGTTGAAGCATTCCTGCCCATCCCATTAACTTCTCACAGAACTCTGCCATGGCTTTCTTCCTGTCCCTGGCCCAGTGCCAGGCTCTTCTTCTTAGTCCTTTGTGTGTGTTCCCTGTTGGCTACACTGCTCAGCCTTTTGTGTTGCTGAATGGCTCTGTCTTGGACCTCTGCTGAAATTCCCTACCCTCTTGGGAGGCCTTCCCATATGTCCTGCTGTTAGGTTTGGTCATCATCTCTTTGTGTATCACTTCAGAGTTCTGGGATGTTCTTCTCAGTGCATTACTGTCCCCTTGATCAGAGGTCTGACCCTGGAGAGCAGGGAACTCTGCCCTCTCTGCACAGGGTTCTGCCTTCAGAGTGGGGACAGTGCCTGGCATCTCTACAAACAGTGAGCACTTGTCTAATGAATGAATCTGGCTGAGTGTGAGCTGAGCACACATTATTCATGGCTCATGGAAGCATACTATTTAATTTGTACAAGGGCCTTCCTAAAAAGTGTGTCAAGCACCAAGATGAGCTAGCAGAGATATAAAATAGGGCATGCTGTAAAGGTTGGTAAGAGCTTGCGTGGATTAAGGATCTAGCATGTCACAGACACTACACATACTTTATAGACTGGGTGAGTGATAAGTGAGTTCTTAAAGCCATAGACATTGGGAAAGCACCATTTCAGTTAATGGGTTTAAACTCTTAACTTGTAAATACAGCTACCATCAGGAGAAGGATGATTTCACAATTTCAGTCTTCTGTTGCATAGTAAATATCGATTTGCAATACATGTGAGGAGCAATTAAGTGGATAAATGAGAAAACAGATCAACAGATGAGACAGCTGAAGTTCAATAGCAAAATGAGAGGAGAACCAGGAACACCAGTCGGTTTAAATAGAGAAACAACATCTAACAGTATAGAGGACACAGTATAGGTTTGATATCACACAAAGAAGGTGTCTCTGTTAGCAGAAACTGAGTTTAAGAGGAAAAAGACCAAAAAAGATGGGGAGACATCCAAAGAGAACCAAAGGTTCAACCCTTAAAACACATCCGACTACAGGAAAACATTTTAAATATCATAAAAATATGTCTGTAGCCAAATGAATCAAACTGTTTTTGAAATTTAATACTTTGGTAAAACAGCCACCACCAAAACAATAGACAAATAAATTGTGTTGTTTCAAAGTAGATTTTTCCCTGTTGCCTAAGTAATTTAATAAGACAAGTTGGAAAGAGCAAGGAAGGAGGAAGAAATAGGAAGAAAATGAGAACCAGGAATGGGAGAGAGGGGAGGGAGAGAGGGGGGGAGGGAAAGAGAGAAAGAAGGGGAGGGAGGGGGAAAGAGAGGGGGAGCTGGAGTGAGGGGGAGGGGAAAGGATGTATGAATTTCTAGGAAATAGAAGATATTAGACAATACCTTCTTTAGAACCATTGTGTGAGGTCTAAATGTATCCTATGAAGTCTCATAATTACCTTAAAAAACTATGGAACCAACAGTGTGTTCTCCATCATTGGAAAACATCTTGTCTCATGAAAACTATAGTGTCTTGTAGCTGAAAGAGACTTTCTAGTCTAAGTCTTTCCCCCAAAGCACATTACACCTCCAAGGGAAAAATGTGTGAATTTCCAATGCTCAGAAGATTCTTAAAGCTCTTATGGTACATTAAGTATGGGAAATTTTAAAATTATTTTTAATCATTCATTTTTACTCTCCTATGCTTATTCTATATATAAGTAAAAATATTAGTTAATTCTACAAAGTGGTAGGGGAGACAATGTTTAAATACAGAAAGAATAGCCGCTTATCTGAGACCTTTGAAGCCTAAAATATTTGGAACCTCAGAATGACTGCCTGACATTTCATTTTGCAAGTCTAAACAACCATAGTAAACTCACAAATGCAGACATACCACAGTTAAATTTCATTTCACACCCGGTAAGCAAGCATAATCGGGTGATAACCACTGTTCAGCACTGCCCTGTGAACTCAAAGCTTTGTTGGCAGTGGAGGGTCGACTCTGAAATACTTCAGAGATGGGTGGATTAGCTTAGTCCACCCCACCCCAGTTTATGGACCAGCAAATTTGTTTCACATTACCTTTTAGGTATCCGTTCTGCATCATTTAACAAACAACTCAAACAAGCGGCGGTTCGGTGAGATCAGATTAGATATTAAATTGGGAATTATTCAGGGAAAGTCTTTTGGAAATAGTAACTGGGAGTTTTTTCCTTTGTATGTGTGTTTGTTTTTGTTTTCTTTCCCTCTGTTTCAGTTTGGTATAGTTGAATGGGGCATAGTACAAACAGGGTTTGCCAGCATGTTAGAGAGAGTAGCCCAGGGTGAAGCTGTCCTCAGATTAGGTAGACATGCTTACAAACTGGAAATGTGTTCAGTATTCAGCCCAGCTCCCAACTCTCCAAATGATAAATATGCTTATAAGAGAACATCAGCTTATAATCACTTCAGGTTTTTTTTTTATTTGTTTGTTTGTTTGTTTGTTTTTTGAGACAGGGTTTCTCTGTGTAGCCCTGGCTGTCCTGGAACTCACTCTGTAGACCAGGATGGCCTTGAACTCAGAAATCCACCTGCCTCTGCCTCCCAAGTGCTGGGATTAAAGGCATGCACCATCACTGCCCGGCTAATCACTTCAGTTTATGTCTAACCTGTTATATATGCACAGGGTTTGATATATGATACATAGATATATTTATTGCAGTTTTAATATAGAGACCATACAAACATGTATTCTAGTGTCCATTTTGCTACTATTTATTTCCTATTTGAAATATACAATGGCTTTTGATCACATCTTAAGTTAAAAATCAAACTATAAGTGGCTACAGAGAGCTAACTTCATCTTCTGTTGCAGTCGGGCCTTTCAAGGCACTTACTCAATATTGTTAAAGATATTTAAATAGAGCATTATTAAGATGTTTTATGTTTAGATTATGTATGCATGAGACTCATAAGCTATGGATTTCATTTAGCAAAGAGGGTGTGATAAATCATGTCTGATGTAAGGCTTGTTATAGCAGAGAAAATAGCAGCACTCCTGAGGTGGGAGCGCTTCCTCCCGCAGACTTCGCCAGCCTCAGTGTGATACAGGGCCATTCCTGAGGTCACAGGAAGGCTGCTACCGTTCATGACCACATGTGCAGACACCACCACATCTAAAAGGGGTATGTTATTTAGCCTGTTAAATATTTACCAGATCGGCTGCATGCTCCATACTGCTTCCAAGAGGAGACTGTAACTATCATTTAATGTAAATATGCAAAGAGGGCTGCTCTTTAATTAGCTGTCTAGGAAATTCTGTAGGTTAAAGACTTACTCTTAATAGCTGGCCTAGTCTTTTAATAAAAGCAGATGAAGAACTTAATTCAAAACAGTATAGAAACCATGCTAGTGCTTTATAGGTGACTGCCTACTTCCCAGGAGGAAAATGCTGAATGCTGCAGAGAGAGAAGGGGGGGGTAGAGAAAGAGAGAGCACATATATATGTTAGTATATATTAGCTATTCTTAGTGCATTTTGTTGAATAACTCAGACTGATTTGTTTTCTCATGTGAACACATTTTTGTCTTAGAAGTTTAATGTTACACTTTAGTGGTCCTTTAGCTCCACTAAAGCCTACTTGTTACAATGGTATCTTTCTCTACAGGAGAGCAGGGTGCTGTGGTTGCTTTATAAGTAATTAGTGTTTGGGGGCTAGCTACTCAAATAGATCTCTACCATGGTCCACAGGCACAGATGCCTGCAGGGTCCAGAGGTGACTGACTGAGAGAATTGAGCCCAGGGGAGGGGACTATAGCTAAATAGAAAGTATAGAATTATTGGTGGATATTGGTCTCTCTCAGCTCTTCATATAGTTATTGTATGGAATTGGGTCCCAGGTTACCTGATAATTTTTTTAAAAAATCAAATATCTGGTTTATTTGTATCCTAACTTTTAGATGTTGACCCAGTTTTATGTAGACCAAATGCCAAACCCTTGGATAAGCTAATTCAAACATGACTGAGGAAGATAATGGTCCTCTTAGATGCTGTTTGCAGCCTCTGTACTAGCTACCTGTTGAGGTAGCCTGTGGGTCAAAAAGTGGGGTTCTGAATCAGCTCGGGGCTAGAGCCACTGGGTGAGACAGGATGCGGGAAGTCTGACTGCGCTGCACGGACAGGTGGGCGTCAGGCTGTGAGAAGCCCCCAGACCCCCACTCTGATGGTGGGAAAGGCACAGTCTGGGGTCCCCACAGACCTGCCGGAGTCTGGTTCCAACTCTCTGGCACCAACAGATGCTGCTGGGTACCACAGAAGAGCCCGCCTGTTATAGGGTCCTTGGGCCTCACAGACGCCAGCCAGGAACGTCAGGTTCTCAGTCTCAGACATTCCAGACAATGCTGGAAGTTGGGGAAGAGCTGAGAACAGAGTGACCCGAGGGCGAACTCTGGCCTGGGGGTGAGGGAAAAGGGCAGGGGGAGAGAGCTCTGGCTGGTTATTACTACTTGGATGAGGAGAATCTTTCTGTGTACAGGTTGTTTGGGTTGGTTGGTGGCAGTGGCTGGAGCGCCTCCCAGCGGGAGCTCATTAGGGAAAGGCCTGCTCCATTGCTCCAGTACCACAGATCCTGATGAAAAGAGGCAGTCCATGGTTTTAAGGCATTTATTGTAGAAAGGCAGAGAGAGGGAGAGAGTAGAGAAGCAGAGGTCAGCCATGGCCACGTGGAGAGAGGGGCGAAGGGAATGGAAAGAGAGGGAGCAAGAGGGCAAGAGTAAGAGAGATAGGAGAGTAAGAGGGTAACAGAGCAAGTAGGGGGCAAGCAGCTCCTTTTATAGTGGGCTGGGCCATCCTGTCTGTTGCCAGGTAACTGTGGGAAGGAGCATACCTGTCTATTGCCAGGTTACTGTGGGGGTTGAGTCCAAACCGAATACCAGGAGCTTGGGGCATTGCCTATGTGACTGATGGACACATACCTCTCTTCAGGGGGGCTGTGGGAGGCTGTAGCTGGGACAGGAGACTGGGGCCCAGGAGGCATGGCCAAACACCTGCCATCACTTAGGGTCACCAGGGTTCCAGGCCTGTGCTTGACCAGGGACCAGGCTGTCTGTGCACAATAGCCAAATGAGGACCACTGATTAGAGTATTCAAGAAAGTGCAGGCTTCCTGGTCCTGGGGGTGTGCTTGTTTCTGCAGAGATGCATCATGCCTTGCTGAGGACAGCACATCCACAGCTACTAACTTGCTAGGCATCCAGGACAGCTCAGTGGCAGCCATACAACAGAAAGGCTCCATAAACTCTAGAGCTGGTCTTGGATTGCTAACAGGAACACTTTGTGGTAGAACTGAGAAAGCATTCAGGACTATAAATCCCTGAAGGACTGAGAGGATTCTGTTTTCCTCTAACACTTCTGACAGAATGGCCCTGTCAGGTTATCTTGATCTACACAGTTCTGCATCTTCTTCACATCGTGTCCAATGATGCATGGCCACATTCATTGACCATCTGTGACCTGAGCAGATTCTGATTGCTGTGTCCTGTCTTCCTACTTTAATAAGATGGATACACTATAAGAGTGATAGCCATAACCTTCCAAGTAGAAACTCTAAACTCCTCTTCAGCATCACAGTCTCATGATGCATTTTTAAAAATGTCTTGTTATAATCAAGTCCCAAGATCTTTGCCTCCCAGCTAAAATCCTCCAGAAGAGAGGGGTAGGGTGTCCAAGCCATAAAGTCTCACCAACATGACTGCCTAAAGATGAACCGAAAAAGAACAATCCATTCAGCATGCCAAAGCAGAAGAAAGACCACAGACCCCAAGCCCGGGACCTTAACCCAAGAACTACAGAGAACTAAGGAATGATGGGTGAGTGAGAAATAGTCTTCCTCATTGAAGAGCACACCAATAGGTTATCTAATACCAAATTGTTTAGTAAGAGGTGGCTGGAGAAAAGGCTCACCAGTTAACAGCACATTCAGAAGAGCTGAGTTCAGTTCCCTGAACCCATGCTGGGCAGCTCACAATTGCCTACTCCAGGGAATAAAGCATCTTTTGTGTCTTCAAGAATTGTCACACTCAGACACACACAGATACACACAGACAGACACACAGTCACACACTTTCACAGAGTCAAAACAGACATAGACACACACACACACACAGAGTCAAAACATAGACATACCATATACATACACACACATACACATACACAGGAAGATTAAGACATACAAACATAAATGCACAACATTACATGAAATAAATATTTTGAAAAGAAAAACAGCAAATAATAAAATCACAGACAAGTGTGATCTCTACTTCTGATAGGTTCTGGACGGTTTCACTTGTCTACATCTGTCCTTCTGCAAAGCTGTTTACTTACTACTGTTTGAGAAGCTGGTCTTAGCAAATACTGAAGGTGACAAATCAGTGAATGTCAGGGCTTAAGTTTTAAATTGCTCTCTGTAAAGGTATCATCCGTAGCCAAGAGCTCTGCTCCTCTGACGAGTGTGTTGGCACTTCTGGATGGAAAGGAACTTTCAGCTCTAATACACAGCTACGGTGTAGTTGCAGTGATAGCTGTAGTTGTAGATGCAGGTAGATAAAATGTGTACCCACATTGTTTCTGGGGAGCACATGCATTTGCCAAATGAATGACACCAATGAGGGTATTTGCTTGGTCCAGTTAAGTAAGGAAAAAGAAATCACTATCCAAGCCTTCCAACTCTATGTCTTAGTTACAGTTTCTATTGCTATAGTGAAACGCCATGATGGGAAGAGCAAGCTGGGAGGGAAAGAGCTTGCACTACCACAGCACTGTCCATCATTGAAGGAAGTAAGGACAGGAATTCAGACAGGGCAGGAGCTGACGCAGCGACCATGGAAGGGTGCTGCTTACTGCCTTGCTTTGCATGGCCCAGTCTTCTTTCTTATAACACCCAGGACCACCAGCCCAGGGATGGCCCCACCCACAGTGGGCTGGGCCTTCGCATCAATCACTAACTGATCTCAGGCTTACCTGCAGCCTGATCTTATGGGGACATTTTCTCAATTGAACCTCCTTCCTCTCTGAGGACTTTAGTTGACATAAAAACTACGCAGCTCACTCTGTTTGAAGAACAATTGCATAGAAAAGACTTGGAATTTCATGCAAGTAGCTCTCAGGTAGACAAGATAATCTCTTAATTAGCAGCAAAAGCTGTCTACTCCCTGTTCCCAACCTTGTTCAGTTGCTAAGTTGTGTCCTGGAACCAGTCTTGAAGCTGCTTTTCGTCTCCATGGAGGGCTCCGCACCCTTGTATGCTGCTTTGCTGATTTGAGAGACAGAGATGCTACTCACTTACTGACCTGCTATTCAAAGTCCAGGCTGCAGATCTGCAAGCCTCTATTTAATTGCTTTTAATTGTTCTGCTTTGGTTGAAGAAGCCAGAATAACAAAAAGATTCAGAACCTAAGGACGGTGATTGTTGTTGTCATTGTTGTTATTTAAAGATGCTCATGAAGCGTTTCATAGCATCTATCTGTTAGCATCATTAGGTCTGTATCTCTCAACACAAATCCAACCTTAATACAGAATGAGAAGCCTCAAAGCATAAGGGGAGTTCATGGGAGGAGTGCATGTGACTTCACACACCTCAGAGTAGGAACATTCCTGGTTGGTAAATATTTGACTTCCTAAATAAATTCGTCCCTCCTTCATTATGAACAATCTATATCTGAAAACTGAGCCCTGTCTAAGTGCAGAGGAGAGACCGATTACCTGTGAACCCAACAAGAGATAGTAGGAGTACAACCAGCCCCCTTTGGGATGGCTGTGCACACTTGTTATGATATTGTTATTGAACAACCATTATTTAGTCAGACAAGTTTCTTTAAATTACATTTCTGGGAACAAGGATCTGAGGAATATCATTAGTTTGCTAGGTAATATGCTGACGTGCAAATGACGTATTAGACTGGGAACTAAATGACTCCTTCTTAGTGTTAGAAACCCCCATCAGTGAGATCTTCAGAAGAAAGACCCTAGGAAAGGGAATGTTACAGAGGAGTGCTGCTTATCCATGTAGCCTCTTGGGAACTTCTGGCCTTTAGACTCAAGTATTTTTGATAGAGGTTTTTTTTTTTTTTTTTTTTTTTTTTTTTTTTTTTTTTTTTTTTTTTTTTTTTTTTTTTTTTTAAGTTGTTTGTGATTTTTAAAGATAAAGGCTCGGACACATTCAATTAAGAATTCAGTTTCATCTGCCTCTTAAACTCATGTTTTATTGTTAAGCAGTGTGACACCTCAGCCTGAATCACACTGGAGTTCCAAGTTGGATTGTGTTCCCTTTCTCTGAAACCACGCAGTTCTTCCTTTATTTGCTGTCCTTAAGCCTATGAGAGGCTTCTCTGAGAAGCGCATTTTAATATTTAGATCAAACAGCGATTGGAATACATTAATGCCCAGTGGGTTTGAAAGCAGCTGCTGAGCCTTCTCCCTGCTGCTCCAATTAACACATGCAGCACACTCAGTCAGCAAGAGGGCTGAGCATATGGATGAAACCACTTTGCAGATCACTAGTGTGGCTTGCCAGAGAGCCGAAGGGTTAACCAGCCTTCCCTTCTCCTAAACCGCAGCTTTCTAGGAAGTTTTTCCACACTGCTGCTGTGCTTTGAGCAGAGGAATGCTAACAGGAGTGGGTGGGATTAGCAGGTGGGCGAAGCCAGGTCGTCTCTACTTTGGTTCAGTCCTTTGACTAGCGCGCTTCCCCACCCCCGCCCCGCGATGGAGGTGTTGGGTAGTGACATTAGTGACGGGACGCCTCTTGCTTCAAGCTGAATATCTTGAACTTTTGTTTGGTTTGGAAACATGTTGAAGCCAACAGCTTCGAGGCCTTTTTTTCCTCTTTAATTGTTACCTTTTATTATAATCTTACTTTTGTCCTCTGCCCCACCCATCCTTTAAAAAAATAGTAGATTTGACAGTTTCTTGGGCTAAATGAGAAGTCTTCCCAAGCTACTCCCACATCGCTGCTGTGTTTTCTCCTGCTGTGGCTGAACTCTCTCAGCCTTGATGGGCACAAGGAGAAAGGCTGGAGGGTAATGTGTCCCGGTCCCCGGCTTGGTGAGGGTCATTCATGCTCCACCGGCTTGAAGAGCAGCTGGGCTGTCCGCTCTGCTGCTGGCTGCGCCGCCTCCACTGTGCTGCCCCGGGAGCCAGTCATGGACCGCTTCCTGGGATTTGTCAAGCAGATTCGGAGATCTAGGAGAAGAAAGGGGAAAAAGTACCGGCCAGAAGAGGATTACCAGGAGGGCTATGAGGACGTCTATTACTATGCTTCCGAGCATTTTCGAAGTAAGCGCTTCCCTCCAACCGCCCCCCTTCCCCATCCTGGTCCTTCTCACATGCCTGGGCTAACAATAAACCTTGCATGCTTCTTTACTCTTAGAGGCAAAAGACTTTCCATAAGGTGTTCTATGAAGTGCTAGATCCATCCTGCTTGATTTGTTGCATGTATGGCTACCGGATCATACCTAGACACTACAACCAGTGTGGGTCTATACAGAGGTTAATATCGTAGCTGTAATTGATTGATTCTGTTATTTTAAGGAGTCTTTGGAAAAAGTGTCTTGTAGGTGGCTAGAATATGTTCTGTTGTAGTTGTAATTTCTTTTACTCACTTCATATGCGTGTGTTTTTCTTCCTTTTCAAGATAGAGGAGGTTGGTTTGTTTGAAAGTCATTGCTTGTGTTGGAGTTGATGCTCATGATTAACCTCATAGTCCCAACTTCTGGACAGTTCCCTGTGATGAAGCATATGCTGTTTGTACACGGAAGTTCAAATGCTTTTCTCTGGTGGTGCATGTTCGTAATGTTGTTATTAAGTTAGAGGAACTGGCTTGCTGTCAGCTAGCAGTACTTGTAGAATAAAAAAAAAAAAAATACCTACACGGAGACCTTTGTAAATTGACTTTAAAATAGAGGAGGACTAAATTTTTTCTTGTACCTGTCAGAGCTCTAGGTTCCTGGTAAGGCTTAGACAGGTCCCCATAGATTTAAAATGCCTAGAAATGCCTCAGGGTGAAGAGAGAAAGCATTTCCCTGCCAAGATCACTGTGTTTATGTGCCCAGATGAAGGGGAGGCAGGCGACAGCTATGTGTGATCTACATTTTAAAAATTAAAAATTATTCCTTATCTTCTTGAGCAAGGATCTTTATGAACTTGTACCCGGATCCCATTTTTTTCCCTTTTCTGAAGTCTAACCATGACTGTGTTGAATTTATACCTTTTGAGCACTGTCTAATAAATAATTTAGCTCCCAATTTCTGTGGTACTGAAAGCCAGGGGAATTATTTCTCTGTGACAAATCCCTGCTGTGATTGATGGAGGCTGAGGGGTGAAAACTCACTCACTTGGTGGTGGCAATAACACAATAATGCAAATTGTAATCCTTTGATACTTGCCTGAACAGTAGTCCTATAATGTTCTTGCAGAGTGTCCTCTGGGTTTCAGAGGTATTTTCATGTTATAATGCTTTTTCATGAATTTCTATTGTAATGTAGTGAGTCTATATCTCCTAAATTTAACTTCCCTGATAGATCCTCAAATTTAAGATTTGTGGCACATCATATATATATATATATATATATATGTACATATTAATATTGTAGCTGTAATTGATTGATTCTGTTATTTTAAGGAGCCTTTGGAAAAAGTGTCTTGTAGGTGGCTAGAATATGTTCTGTTGTAGTTACACACACACACACACACACACACACACACACACACACACACATATATATATATATATATATATATATATATATATATGTATGTATGTATATGGCCAGCTTGCATGAGGAGGAAGTCTGAAATGTAGAAAGTGGGGGAAGAGAGCTTAAGAACATTGCTTGGGCTGCTATTCCATGAACACATTTCTTGTAATCAATACATACCAAGTCTCATCAACACCCTCTGTGATTTGCGCTGTGCTGAGTGCACAAACTGACTCAAAATCTCCCAAATGCTTGCGCTCTACTCGTGTTGCTGAGGCTTTTCGTGTTTAAAATAAATTTGCTGGAAAGCAGGTCAGCCAGGAAAAGCATTTTCCAAGAACAGTGTAAAAGGATGATATAATGAAGGAAGTGATTGCCAACCATCAAGTTCATAAACTCAGAGAAAACCTAGCCTTATCTGATTCATCAAGGTTGCTCTAAGGATAAGATGCTAACCAGAATAAAGGCTTTGCCTTTACACATGAAAATAGCATCCACAGACTTCCCTAGAACACCCTTTATTATGGGATGCCCTTGAAAACTTGTGGACCTAGCTGGTTGTTGGGTCCCCAACTTTAAAATGCATCATTGT
Source organism: Mastomys coucha (assembly GCF_008632895.1). NCBI lineage: Eukaryota > Metazoa > Chordata > Mammalia > Rodentia > Muridae > Mastomys > Mastomys coucha. The sequence goes on from NW_022196910.1 coordinate 46,774,766, forward strand.
AAACTGAATATGTCACAGTGAACTGGCATCTCATCAATATTAAATAGCCAGAGCTTTGGCAGAAGGCATGTCACAAAACATAGTGATGTCACAGAGCATCTTTGGCTCCAGTGCCAGGGCCTCCCTGAATTGGGCAGAGGGGATTCCACCTGTATTTGGAAAAGCATACAGAGCAAGCTGACTCTGAAAGCCAACCTTCTCAAGTGGGAAATACAGCGGAATTCAATTACATCTGTAGCGAAGCATATCTATTTCAATTAGTCTTTGGTATAATCTGGATGGTTATAGCCCATGTACTTCCTCACACAGGGAGAAATTCCATTTATGTTAAGTCTAGAGTATGGTAGAATTTATTGATGACATCCACATCTTATTTAGTGATTCCATTGATTTAAAAAAACCTCACTAATTTCATAAGAAATTTATCATATGATAATGAATGAATGAGCTAGTATATTTCTGGGTATTTCCCAGAAAATACCCCCCCCCCCAAATTCTTCACTCTCTAGTAGAGTCTCAAGGGCTTTCTGATAGATCTTATCCTAAATGATGTATCTTCCTTTCTGGCTTCTAATTCAGAGTTTCTTCATCTTCTCCTTTATCTTAGATGCCCCTCAGTTATCATAATAAATGCCCAATATCGAATTAAGATGTTAATAGGGCCAGATGCCATGGAATAAAGAAATGGATGATTTCTCTGCAACCCTGGTTAGAGCAAAACTGGGCTTTAACAGTGGTAATGATAGACTGGTTTTTTTTGTTTTTTGTTTTTTGTTTTTTTTTTTTTTAGGAAAATTTCTGTGTATTAATTTGAACCCACCTAGGCAACTGGGTACAAGTGGCAGAATGAGATACTTTATTAAAAGCTGCCTTTGCCACTTATCAATTCTTTCATCATTTTAGAGTTGGAGTTTAAGCAAACAAGACAAGCTTTAGGCAAATCAAACACTTCTGGGTTTTAGGAGTGTCATAAAATGTGACACTAGTGTCTTTATTTTTAAGGATGGTTCTAAGTATAAAAATATAAATTCACACCTTACTTTCTATAATAATTCAGGTTTTAAAAGACCAAACAGGTAGCCCATAGCATTTTGCTATGTTGGCCAGGCTTGTTTCCAGCTCCTGGGCTCTAGTACGACTCCTTGCCCCTAGAGTAGCTGAAACCAAACTATAGAGACTTTAGGTAAAGAATTAGACAAGGGGTTTTACCTGTATTTAAACCAAATAACCCTTCTGACTGTTCCGAAGGAGTTGTCTAAATAGCTAATGAATTACTTTTGATTAGGAGCTATCAAAAGGTAGTTCTTTCTATTAAGATCATGATTTCTCATTGACTATTAAGGAATTTGGGAGATTTTTGATAACCCAGAGAGTTCTGAGTATATTGATCAGTCTTAGGGATCTTCCATTTAAGTGTACCTTCCGTGGAGGACAGTTTCCTCTGGAAATTCTTTCCTAGGAGATTTGAGTGATTTTCCTTAAGAATGACTTGACTCCATTACACAAGTGTCATAAATCAAGGTATGGCAGCACTCTAGAGCTAGACCCTGAAGTCCAGCTTTATTATGCTCACTGCTTCTTACCCCTCTAAATATTCATTATTGCGAACTTTTAAAATCTCTGTTTAGTCATGCTTATTTTATCTGCCATACAAATATAAATGTCCCATCTTGTTGTTATATATATTTTTATTTCATACTGGATAATAGTCAGGGTATGAGGTAGATAGGGAATGTCGTATTCATTCCCTTTAGACTGTTCATAGCTGTGATAAAAATCCGGGCTTGCCACTGTCTATCTGAGGAATTATTGAAAGGGAGGAACCTGTTTGTCTCTTCCCACAGCTCCAGCCCTGGCGCCTTTTGCAGGTGCATCATGGTATTGAATTAGGCACAGGGTTCCGCCATGGAAACCGGCCTCCTGGGTTTTCACCTTAACTTTCCTGTGTTGGAGCAACACTGTGTGTGAAAACTGTGCCTGGCAGTGTGTAGTGACCATTAGCTTTTCCTCCTGAGGTCACTTAATGTGAAATTGTAGAAAGCAGAGAGCTGGGTGGAGCTTTTGAAGAGAGATCATTTGTATTAACACATTACCTTCATTTGTGTCATTGTTCTTGTTTGCTTATGCTGGTCTGTGATTCTCATATGGTATGTGTGCATATTAAAACACTATAGCTATATTGTTTTGTTAAGCAATATATGCATGAGAAAGTCCCACTCAGGCAACTCAGGCTTCAAGTTGATTCAAATTTCATTTTTAAAAAAATGCTTAATATATTTGTTTAATTGAAAAATGTTGCATAGTATACCTCTCAGAGCACAAAACAAGTTTACTGTGAGGTCATTTTCAGGCAGTGATGTGGGTGATTGACTTTTCAGTTATTTGATTAGATTATTTGTTTGTTTGTTTTGTAAATCCATGCAAAAGTTCTCTTTCTTGCCCAGAGGACTGTTATCTGCTTAGGACTCTCTCTCTCTCTCTCTCTCTCTCTCTCTCTCTTTCTCTCTCTCTCTTTCTCTCTCTATCTATCTCTATCTCTCTCCTTCCCTCCATCCCTCCCTCCCTCTCTTCCTCTCTCTCCCCCTCCCTCCCTCTCTTTCTCTCTCTCCCCCTCCCTCCCTCTCTTCCTCCCTTCTTCCCTTTCCCTCCCTCTCTCTCTCCCCCT
>NW_022196910.1:46777784-46792160 GCF_008632895.1 Mastomys coucha
TCCCTCCCCCTCTGTCTCCTTCCCTCTCCCACTCCCTCCCTCTCCCCCTTCCCCCTCCCTCTCTTGATCAATGTGCCAGACAGACATAGTGGATGATGTTAACATATCCTTTGGACAGATGGCAGCCTCTTCTGTACGTTGGGTAGGAGCTGAGCATGTAGTGTGCTTGGATCCTTGGCCCTTGGGGGAAGAATGAAGAGAAGTGAGGGGGGAGAGAAGAGGCAAGAGGAGCTTAGCCATCCTCACTCCCCCAGCGCTGATGTGCTGAAGACATTTGTTTCTATACTAAGAACTGTGTTCATGAAACTGACAGGCCTTGGATGTGAGATCCTGGATGACCTGAGCCTTAGTCATACCTGGTTTGACTCAAGAAGTCTCTGCGGATTCAGAAAAACAATTATAAAGAGACAGGCTTGGTTAGGAAGAGGCATTTTGCTTGCTTTATTACCACCCTCTTTGTTTTTCTTTTGAAAGAATTGCTTTCCATCCTCAGTGCATTTGTTTGGTTGAAAATTGATTGGCTGGCATATTCCATTTGTTGGGTATTTTATATTACCAGCTTTATCATCCTGAGCTCTATGTTTTTTCTATATGAAATAATTTAAAGGACTAGTAGACTCGAAGGTACTTTAGAATCTATGTTGTCTGACTTGTGTATTTCTTAGATGATAAATAACTAAAATGCCCCATAAACAAAATGATTTGCGTAGTCCCAACTAATTGTGTGGTCGTCACAAAATTGAGATTAGGTGGTATATTCCTTTACTGGGTCTCCTCCTATCTATTACCCTGTGTGTAAGGTTTGGCTCTCCAGTAGCTTCTCTGGTTTACCCATGTATGAGGTAGATAGTTTCCATGACAAATTGTTTATCCTTTTAATTCTGAGTCATCTTAGTTGTTAATTTAAAATTATCAATCAATATGTTTTATTTATAGGTGATATTGATGACTGATTATCAGTGACTCAAACCCTCCTTTCCGTATTACTTCCCACCTGTCCCGAGGCTTGCAAACACAACTGTTTGGTCATTGAATATGTCTGTGGGACACTCATGCTAGCACAGTTTCCCTGAGAATAATAGACTCAGGACTAGTTTGGACTTCTTTTGATAAGGTCTGCTGTCTGATATAGAAAATTCTTCCTTAACACCTCACCATGAGGAAGGTAGCTTCTGTGAAAATTTTCCACTGTGAGCATTGATCCTGGACAAAGACTGAGCACTGTGGGAGCCTATGCTTCTTCTAAATAGGTGCAGGTTACAGGATGGGTCCCTGGCGTAGTCAATAACACTTTACAAGTTCAGAGTCTTTGTCTTGACCCAAATAGCTGTAGACCATAATGAGTGTAACACACTCTGAGACTGTGTCTCCCTCTGCTTACATTCTCCTTTCACGCCCGGAGCACGTGCTATATGGAGGTGCTCCTTCAATGCTATGTTTGCCTTAGCTCTACAAACTCAAAAGATCTTCATACTGGGCTCACATCCCATGTGGCTTTATTTTTTTTAAGCTTTCCATTCCTTTCCTTTCTTCCTTTCATGTTTACTACTAAAAGACAACCAAGTTTTTCAGTTGTTTAATGAAAAGCACACTTTAATGCTCTCTGTCTGCATGGAACACTGGGCACTTGTTTATCTTCCTTGAAAGAATTTTTTCTCTTTCGGAAAAGAGCAGTCTTTGTATTTAAAGTACTTCTGTTTCTGCTTTAGTTCTGTCCTTATTGGTTGATCAGATCTGTTGTGATTACGATATGCACTGTTCATCCTATGTGGATTGGCTTAGGAACAGGCACACAAAGCAGACTGGGTCCAGGACAATGGTTTGCCCCTTGGAAATTTATAAATGTAACCGATGTCATGATGCACGGTGGAACCACCTGTAGGGGCAGGGAGAGCGAAATGGCAAACATGAGTACTAGAGGGAAAACGTAACTTCTCCATGGCCACCCAAACTGCCCAGAGTTCCTGGAGGGAGAAAGGATTAGACCAAGAAGCAAAGCTTGTATTGGCTAATTCTAATCCAGTAGTGTTGAACTTTTTTTTTCTTTGAAAATGTGATTATTTGTTTTCATTTAATAGCAATAAGTACCAGAAATGAAAACAAAACAAAACAAAACAAAACCATATGGTTTTCATGAAAGTTCTGCTTTCTATATAAAGATGGAAACCATAATGGGTCTGTGTAACTGTGACTTTAGGTGAACAATCAGGGTCTTTATACTTCTTAGTGTCTCATTTGTCCAATAACACACTGCTCCTGCTGCAGGACACTGAAGACCCAGGGGCATGGAATGACTGATGAGTCTAGTCAGTAGCCTGTGTCTCATGGGCCTGCCCACAACCCGTGTATAGCTGCACAGAGAGGCTATCAAGGGGGCATATTTAGGCAGATGACATTTTCATTTAGCCAATCTTCTGTTTCCCATTCATTCCTTTTCCCCAGTTTCCTTTAAGAGAGGAATCCTGCTTAGAAGAAATCACATCACACCAGTACCCCACACAACCCTCACCACATAATCTACTCTGAAGTTGGGGTGTGGGTGGAGACTCCATTGCACCAGTGATTTTGGATCTGCAATCGAAGTGACAGAATTCTGTTCTGCTATCCCAAGTATTATGTAATCTCAAAGTCAAAAGACTCCTCTGAAGCATCTAGCCACAGAGCCCAGTTATTGGAGTCTGTTGATTAAAACTGAATATCAGTTATTGGGTCTACAGATGAATAAAAATAAAACTTAGGTTCATTTTAAATACTAAACCTATGCTGGTGTATGTTGTAGAAATTCCTTAAACTGATGTTACAGTATTATTAAGTTAAGGACAAATCCATTCATAAAGTCATATTTATATAGCATAAATAAGAAATGCATATTTTTCTCCTCCTCTTTCTCTTCCATGCTGGGACTATGGTTTGTAGACGCTAGGCAAGTGCTTTATCAGTGAACTGCATTCTTAGCTCTTGATTTTTGTTGTTGCTATTTGGCCATATGTCTCAATGTGTTGTAACTCAAGCAAGCTTGCCTTGAACTTTCTACAACATGCAGTGTTGTCTTGAGCTCACAATTCTGATGTCTGTGTTCCATTGGGGTTGAAATTAGATTTCATACCTGATTCTTTATTTCTGATCTTTCCAAGAACAGGAGAACTGGACTGGAGGTGTGGCACATATATACACTAGAGGAGCAATGGAATATTAGCCTTTGACATTTAAGGCACGGTTTCAATTCTTGGCACTGACAGGGGACAGGAGCATTGAGTTTGTGGAAATCATTCAGTCATCTCTATTCCTCTGGCAGATATAGGTTGACTATCCCTAGCTTCCTAAGCCAAAATGCTCCAAAATGAGAACTCTTTTGAGACTCAGCACACCACCACCTATACCTAGAAATTTTGGCACTTACCCTCGTATGGTATGTCACACTTAAAATTGCAAGCACACTAAGGATACTGTATAGTAGTGAGAAAGTATATCTTAGGTAGAGTTGTCCCTCTCTGAGAAAAGGATGTGGAGCTGATGCTGAGGAGACCAGATGTCTTGGTCAAGAGTTGAGAGGAGGCTGGGGAGGTTAGAAGTATATGTATTCATTTCCAGCCATACTTCATTTGCTTTCTGAATGGATTGTTTTCTAAATGTTTATTTGTAAGCTCAGTGTTTTGAAATTGAGAGTGCATTTCTTTCTAGGAATTATAGAGTAAGAATGGGAAAAAATAAATTCAAAGTGAGGGTTGATCACACATGCCTCTAAACGAGTTCACTAATGGGAAAAACAAAGTGGCCAAAGGGGACCTGAGTTACTAGACAAAACATTTGCCTTGCTGAAAAAGTAATTCTGTAGTTGTCAGTCATGAATGGAAACCTTCTGTTTGCCCAACATTACAACATTAGGGTCACAAAGTAGAGCTGTGCTTGTCAAGAATGAGAACATGGTTGACTCCACCTAGACAATGATGTCATAAAACTGAGACTTGAATTCTTTACACCAATAACCCCAGTGCTCAGGCAAAAACTGCCCTTGCCACAAAATCAGAGAATTCTGATGTTTGTGATTGCTTTAGTGTTTGTTTTTATATCAATTGCATATATCAAACTCCTTCCTACTCATGGTGGTGCATGCCTTTAATACTAGCACTTGGGAGGAGAGGCAAGTGGATTTCTGAGTTCGAGGCCAGTCTGGTCTACAGAGTGAGTTCCAGGACAGCCAGAGCTATACAGAGAAACCCTGTCTCAAAAAAACAAAACAAAAACAAAACAAAACAAAACAAAAAACAAAAAAAAAAAGAAAAAAGAAAGAAAAGAATGCATACTCTGGCAATGCTTGTTTCCAGACTCAAAGCCTGGTTGTAAAGACTATGTGTTCATACCTAACTCTACCACAGTCCTCTGTGCTAGTGGGGAATTTATCCTCATGCTTGCCTGACCATTGTTGATTACATCTCTAGCAATAGGTTTAAGTAGAGAAACCTGTTGTTTACTGGGATATTAATTATTTTCTCAATGTTTGTTAAATATGATTCATCTTTACTATTTCAAAATGTATCCAACATAAGATAAAAAACATTTTCTTTTCTGATGATCATCTAAACTGTTTTTCATGAGATGCATCTAAGCAAGGAACTTAAAATGTATGGCCAATTTCAGCATCATGGCCATGTTTTGGGAAAACAGGTGTCTCTGCTGCTGAGCTGGCCTTGTGCTTTCATGGTGTGTTTCTGTTGGCCATGGTATGTGGTTCATAAATTTTCAAGCATAGGAAATAGCACTTGATTTGTGAAGTTCTGCCTTTGAGATAAAACAAGACCCATATCAGATGAAGCCAGTGCATCATCAAGAGTGACTCATGTCACATACTGCCAGTGTAGAATGTGAAGCCAAAGTGCAGTGTTGGTGATCCTCCAAAAATGGATGCAGGTGGACAAAGCTTCAATCAAGATTGCTACAAATGATTCTACTTTTGGCTAAGCCATATTTTTGTAAACAGTAAACTGATCTGCATGCAAATAAATGAATTCAGTGAGTGTCTTTTTAAAATGGCTGTGATCATGAGACTTTGAAAATACATAAATCTATACTTTACCCTGCCTGTAATTGGAATCATTTTGTGTGGACAGCTGCCCAAAGTTGGGGTGAGATATTTAGGTACTAAGAAGCTGGTGGTAAATTTCTTCGGTATGGATTTGTGTTGGGGAGTTCATAGCACCAGAGAAATACTGTTTATGGCTAGTTTTATCCACCTATGTGGAACTTTTATGACTTATAGGACAAAATACCACTTTTATTATAAAAATTCTCAAAGCTTTTAAGGTAGATGTTCTTAGGACCATTATGCAGATAATGAAAGAAATATTAGAATCATGAAATATGGGACCTCTGGTCCAGCCCTCTGATTTTACAGTTAACCCCAACAACATAGAGATTACTGAGTGATTTTGTTTTTAGATTTCAAGAGAAGACATGGTGCAGGATTACACAGTGAGCTAGGAACAGTCCCAAGGAAGCAGTTAAGGGTATAATCCTGAAGCATTTGTAACCTCCTCACCCTCCATTTCTACCTCATGGCTTCAGGAGTGGCCCACAGGTGAAGTTCCCTACACAGGGCTCTCTCTCCTAAGGGATAGATTTGACACTTACACACGTGATTGTGTAAGTACACTGCACTTACTACATTGTTTTGTGAATGCACATACACCTCCCTCACATCACCCCACAACCCCCCCACACACCTTTCTTGTGACACTGCCATTTTTCAAACTTCAGCACCAAGGACAGCACCTCTGCCATTAGTTGTTAACTCTTACCACAAAACTGTAGAGATGGACGCACACATTCATGCTCCTCCCCTATACAGAAACTTATGTTATTTACTTCAGACAGTAACAGTTTACACAGCAGAATGACTACAGGGTTTAGAAAGTGTTGCTCTGACTCAAAGAGAGTAAGCCCTCCATTTACACTGCTTTAATAGCAGTGTCTCCTTCCACCCTTCCACAACTCCTAACCACAGAGCCCTTTCCCTTCCTCCCCCGAGGCATTGTTCAAAGGCTCCTTCATGCTTGTAGCCTCAAACCACTAGTTATGGAGCTCCAAGTCAGCTCAGAAATAATCTCATGTGTCTGAAAACATAAGAGGCAGCACAAGCAACTGCTGTTAGTCAGAGTCATTTTGTGACAATGTCATCCTTTTACGCAGTCTTGTTCTTTCATTTATCTCAAGTTAGGTTGTGCTTTGTGTAGGACTATTTGCATGCAATGTTTATATGACCCCTGTTGTTATTTAATCTCAAGATAGAAATTGAGAACTGATGTCTCTCATTCACAACACATTTGGTGGAGATTGGCACTTATCATCAATATGATCAATTCATTAGTACTGGGGTAGAAACCTTGACTGAGCTTTGTGTACATTCCTCTAGCAACACAGAACCAAGAACCAAGAAATCTAAAACATGTGGTCACATGAGCATCAAAACAGGAATGTGCTTTGTATCAGTGAGACCCAACACTCAATTATTAAAAATGAAATATTGAATGACCTTTGCATCTGTATGAACAATAATGACACCATGACATAAAAGAAGTATTCCTGAGACTGACTTAGTGGTCACAAATCTTAGCTATCATGAGAATGGGAAAACTACATAGAAGCTATTTTCCTTCATTCATCTTCCCAGTTACTAAGTTACACATGAGTCATATTCTTCCTACCCAAAAGCAGGATAAACGCCCACATATCAAGTTTACTGCTGGGACATATTTCTCAAGTGGAATGAAATTATTCACAGGAGTCCTAAGTATTTTGAGTGAATATTATTCCAACCCTTAACAACACTGATCAAGGGATGTTTGTGTCATTATACATCAGTTGTACTATGCAGGCTGATCTTGTTTTTTTCCCAAATGCCTTTGTAGAGTATTCCAATGGTCCCGGTCACTTAGCTATACAATTTTCTACATTTGGAAGGTTCTTTGTTTTATGATCCTGCTTTTCCTTCTTAAGGTTGAATGTTTCACAAGTTATCAAACTTGTCATACTTTATTAGTACGATAGTGCTTTCTTACTTTCAGATATAACATTATTTGGTATGACTTGGAATATTTAACATCATGTCTCTCTCCTTTCTTTGGAAAGTCAGTTCTTTTGTAAAGACACTAACTAGTGTCTCCATTCCATTTGGTTCTTTCCTTCACACCCTTTATTTTCCCACATTTTTCTGACCATTAGCCATCAATGTTAACTTGACTAGATCCCCTCCAACCTCACCAGTCCTATATCTACTTGTCAGAATGCTCATGACTTCTTTGTTTAGATATCTGCTTCCCTGATAACACCAGGCCCCTCAACTGTTTCCCTCTTTTGAAACTTCAGCCTCCCAGATTTGGCAGCGTTCACTCTTAGCTCCAGTAGACCATCTGTGGTCTCACACCTTCATTTGTGCTCCTGACATTGTTGGAAGGAAAAACCTCTTTAACTATGGCAGTTGGCTACATTACAAGCTTAGAGGTTCCAGTCTTAGCTGGACTTTCAACCTACTCATCAATCATTTGTTTTTATTTCCACTCTAAGTCATTCTCTTTCCAAAACTGCAACTCTCTTCTCCTCCTGTTGTTCCACACATTCTCAACTGAAGATATATTTCTGGGTTCTATTTATTCATATTTCCTACTTTTACCCATCTCATTTTCTTGATATTTCAAATGCATGGCTTCTACTCTTTAATCTCCAACATTCAAAATGGTTCCTAGTTAATATTTACATAATTGAATGTTGGCTTGTGACTCTCTGTATCCCATACCTACCATTCCATCAAAAATCTTCTAGCAAAGATCACCAGTGTGATCTGGTTTTAAGTTTAGTGGTATTTAAGACTTCCTTGACTTCTTTCATTTTGCTATACCAATTGAAGATGATGCTTCACTCTGGTCCTTAGTCTTGCATCTGTGGCTTACCCACTTCATGATTCTTTTCTCCTCTGATCACCTTTAGTCTTGAGGCTTCTTTCACATTAACTTTCTTTGCTGTTCTAAAATTCAGATTCTATCTGGATTCTTGCTCAATAAACTCTCCTTGTCCAATCTCATTTTCTTCTTTTCAGTTTTTATGCCACAGTTGAGCTCAAATTCTATGTTTTTGTCTTCTAGATGCTCCAGCATCTCAGATCTCAGTTTATTCCAAATGAAACTAACAACTTTATCTACAATCTAAACGTGTTTCTTCCACCCCTCGGTCCCATCTTTTGAAGTGGAAGGCATTGCCTGACGTTGGACAAACTAGGACTGAAGGATTTATTTCTCACCCCCTACATCTTCTATTTTTTTCCTATTAAGTGTGTCTACTTTATCTACTTTGTACTTTGTATTCCCTTTGTACCCAGCTAGCCCAGAGTTAGAGCCTAAGAAATGTTTTAATTATAATTTTATACCACACCAAAATGTAGACAACTAGAACAGAACTTGATTCCAAGGGATAAATCTATCCTCAACTTTGATGTGTCTATTAATATTTAGACCTACTGAAAAGATACTTAGCAGTTTGCAATGCCTTGAGGCAATTTTTTTTCCTGAGGTGTAAAGTATGCTGTTAGAGTTTGATTCATTATTTTGACCTTGTTCATTAAAAGCAAAGTGAGCAACTTGAGACTCAAGGACCTGCATAGCTGGAAATATTAGCCTGGTGCCTGGAATTCAACAATAATGGATTGTTTCATCCTTAGTAGTTTATTGTTGATATCTTTACCCTAAAAGGAAGTTAATTAGTCTTACTTGTGTATTTTTATTAAGAGATCTGCTATTTGGACTAGAATATTGAGTTAAAGTACAGTGACATATTGAAAATATGAAAAATAAAGTGTTTTCAGTGATCATGAAATGTTAACTCAATGATTCACCAAGAATATTGCAGGAGGCAATAGAGGGGGCAGTAGATCCAATGAGAACATTTAATTGATTCTACATAGGGGCTTTCAACACTGTTTAAACATAATAGTCAAGGAAAATCCACTTTTCCCAGAGCATGGCTTGTGCTATTTTCAAACATTATTAATTGACCAAGATGCTTAGAATTGCCCTGTCCATGTGATCTTAACTCACCTTTTCTATAAATAGCCAAGACTGTCTCACAAAGAATGAGTTCAGACAGATGTGTAAGTGGCTCATTTATATTCAGAGAACCCATTCTGCAGGTTTTAAAAGACACAGTGGAAACAGTTACCTTAGGTTAGTGATTTCAAATTTCAGGACATTTTAAATAGGTATTAAAAACCTTCCCCTATAAGCTAGTAAAGAGCAAATGCATTATGGCCTCCTTTCTAGCACTGTCTGTGAAGCCTGAATAGTATAGGTTCCGTAATGAGCACTGCAGTAACATGGTTTTGATTTTAGAATGTGACAATGCTTTAATATATATTTTCCTTTGGTAGCATAACTAATAGTCTTAAAAATTAATCAACCAGCTGCTATCATTGATAGTTTTGTAGATGGGAATGCCAAAGTTTTGGAAAGTTAAATGGAGCATCTTGAGCCTCACAGCTGATGAGAAAGATGAGCCCATTCTGAGGCACCAGCTTCCACTGAGTGGGGTTCAAGCCACAAGCAACAAGTGATTGTTATCTATGTTCACTTGTGCTTGAAACATTGTGAGGACTCAGTATATGTATGTTTGTAAAAAAAAAAAAAAGGAGGTTGGTCTAAGTGGAATGGAATTTCAACCCCCAATCTTTCTTTTAAAGTATCCTACTTACCCAACTTCAACAACATATGTTTGGGTCTAAATAGAATGATATGGGGAATTCCAGTTGAATTTGAAAGTCTTATAAATAAATGTGGCATCATCTGAGGACCTCTCCTCAAGGGTCAGAGGGTGAGCTTTTTATTGTTAACCTACTTGAGGCTAGCAGCATCTTTTGGGATGTCTTTATCAAAGTCCTCTCCTCAAGGGTTGTGGATTGTGGAAGGGGAGGAGGAAAGAGTAGAAGAGCCACAGGAGGCCAAGGAAACTGCATCTTGCAGACATAGCGGGGCTGATCCACATAGACTATGGCAGCATGCCCAAGATCTGAACAATTTCAAGGCAGATGAAAATTTCAGCCCTGGGAAGGGGCAGTGGACACAAGCTCTCAACCCTATACGAGAAGCTATTTGCAGTGGACATCTGTACTGGCTGTTTTGTGTGTCAACTTGACACAGGCTGGAGTTATCACAGAGAAGGAAGTTTCAGTTGGGAAAGTGCCTTCATGAGATCCAGCTGTGGGGCATTTTCTCAATTAGTGATCAAGGGGGTAGGGCCCCTTGTGGGTGGTGCCATCCCTGGGCTGGAAGTCTTGGGTTCTATAAGAGAGCAGGCTGAGCAAGCCAGAAAAAGGCAAGCCAGTAAGGAACATCACTCCATGGCCTCTGCATCAGCTCCTGCTTCCTGTCCTGCTTGAGTTCCAGTCCTGACTTCCTCTGGTGATGAACAGCCATGTGGAAGTAAGCTGAACAAACCCTTTCCTCCCCAAGTTGTTTTTTGGTCATTATGTTTGTGCAGAAATAGAAACCCTGACAAAACAACACCACCTATGGGGAAATGGAGAGTCAGTGTTCTTCAATGGAGTTTTCCTGGGTCTATCAACCAGCCCTCCCCCAGGGCAGATCCCATGCCTGACAATACAAACCACACCCCATGCTTTTTTATGTGGGCTTTTAATTTTGTTTTGTTTTGTTTGTTTGTCTTCTTGTCAGTTTTGCTAATTTTGATTTCCATCTTTCTTATTTGAGAGAGAAAACATGAGCTTGGTTAGTAGGGGTGTGTGGAGGATCTGGGAAGAGTTGGGGGAAGGGAAAAGGACATGATCAAAATATATGAAAAGAAATATTTATCTCAAAAAAAAACAGAAAAAAGAAATCTTTAAACAAAAAGAAATTTAAAAAAAATCAACATACTTAGCAGCTTCAAATAACAAAAATTTCTTTTCTCATAGTTTCTGTGCACCAAGAATTTGGGTGAGGTTAATTTGTTCCTTGGGCTCCTGCTCTTTCTTCAGCTAACAAACAACATGTAGATTGTACCTGTTGCTTTGATCCAGAGACTGGGCCAGGTAGAGGTCTCTGTACAAGTACACTTAGATGACTGCAAGTAGGCCTTGGATTCTTTATGGCAACTGGATGCAGACAACAGGTTTTTTTTTTCTCCTCCTATTCCCTCTCTTTTAAGCAGCAGGCTTCTCTCAGAGCCAGAAAGAGCTAGAAAGGGTAGAAGAGACAAGATTGTTTTCAATAGTAGTCATGGAAGTAGCTCTCCATTCTTCCTGCCTTTTCTTCTTTTGAAGAGTCACACAGTTTAGCCTGTACTCAGGAGAATGGGGTAGTACCGTGGTGGGAACATGAGGAGGTGAAAATCGTTGAGTAACCATAAGAATGCCTGCTTTATCTATAATAAATGGTCATTGTTCCACCACGGTAACTCAAAGGCCATAAAGTTTCAACAGACTGGCCACTACTTGTTCAGATTCTGTAAGAGAAAAGTTACAGAAATTCAGAACCCAAATTGACTTTAGTAGAAAAAATATTTATGAAAGAAGTCACAGGATAGTCTGAGATTAGGTTCCACATCCATTCTGTTCTCTCCCTCTGGCACTCAAGTTTGGTTTCTGCATAGCTCATCCACTGAGTTTTATGATGGTGTCTGTGGCTAAGAGAGTGGGATTTTGCAACAAGCCAACTAACAAGTTCTTCGTCACTCTTCCCTGAATCTGGGAGAAAGTGATCAGAGCAGATAAGGAAACCATAGCAACTACTTGCATTTATCTGTCCCCTTTAAAGCCCCGCCTAGTCTAATTTATACAGTTCACCATATGTTTGGTCTTTTGAGCCCATATGAGTTGTAATAACCAAATCCCATCGACTGTGCATCTTGTAAAGGGCAGGGACTTAGTTTTTACTTGTGAGGCTAAAAATCCAAGATCAAGATCCCAGCCAGCCTGGAATCAGACAAGGGTCAATTCCTTATAGGCACCATCTTTGTGCTCACTTGGACAATTTGCTGGGAGAAAGGTCAAGGCAGTTCTTTGGGGCTTCCTTTAGAAAGACACTTACCCGATTCATGAGGGGTGCACTCTAATGATGTAATCCCCTTTCATCAACCCCAACACCTTACTTTTTAATACTGTTGCCTTGAAACTTAGTTCTTGACTGTGAGTTTATGCAGTAACACACATACTTAGGCCTTGGTAGTGGTTCACCTGAAGATACACATGACGATGTGCATTATTTCATTGGCAGAATGGGAAGGCAACCATACTCAACAAAAGATGCCATGGAAGAGAATTCTTAGAGTCAATAACAATGGGTAAACTATAGCTATGCAGTTCATGAGTATCCTATGAACAATAACAAAGATGTCTCTTAAGCATTTCAGTATAACCAGTAATAGAAAAACATATTCTTTTTTTATTTTTTGGATTTTTGATACAGGGTTTCTCAGTATAGCCCTGGCTGTCCTGGAACTCACTCTGTAGAACAGGCTGGCCCCAAACTCAGAAATCCACCTGCCTCTGCCTCCCAAGTGCTGGGATTAAAAGCGAAAAACATATTCTTACAACTACAGCTAGTTATTATTAGCAGAACATATCAGTATGATTACAGTTAGGTATTTATATGGGGGTTTCAGTATGAAAACAAAGCCTTATTAATGTGTTGGCTTGTAGAAAATACAGAGGTGTGTGTGTGTGTGTGTGTGTGTGTGTGTGTGTGTGTGCTCTCACAAAGATAGTAATTGGGATCAGCTGGGGCCATTTAGAGGTCAAATACTAGGTGTTCAAGGTTGCTCATGTGTAAAATTAAACCTAATAAGCTGTAGCCACAGCTTTCTAGCAGCTTGCTTGTTGATGGCTTATTATGCCCCTCACCTTTAAGTATCTAAAAGATTAGACCTGGGGGTCAGTTCTAACTTTCTCAGAGAGAAAATAGAATTGTTGAATTGCTCTGTGATCAAATTAGATTGCGTGCGGTCGATTGCAAAACCACAAATCATTTGTCAGGCCTTGGTGGAGTTTTCTAGTCTATGGTTCAGTATAAACTGGTGTTAGTGTCACTCACTAAACCAAATGGGTTTCCTTTTCAACCCATGATGGAGCTGGAGAGATGCTTAGAGGAAAAAGCACACACTCCCTTCCCATGCAGCAGACCAGGGTTTCCAGACTCAGCAGAAGGCCCACAACTGCCCATTCTTTCAGTCCTAGGAGATCCAACATTCCTCTCTTGTTCTTTCCTGGCTTTCTCAGGAACCCAAATGCAGTGGTGCACACCAACCTACATAGGACCACACATGCACATAAAATAATGAATGAATGAATGAATGAATGAATGAAGAAAGAAAAAAAAACTTTTTAAAATGTTTTTAAAAACTCATGCATGGTATGAGATTATCTAGTAGCCTGAGTTACTAAGGCTCAGTGGTGCGTTTGATGTTGGTTACTAACCCCAATGAATGTCTAATGAATGGGTTTTCAGGCTGACTACAAGGAAATTTTGGACTGGTTCAGTCTTACTTAATTTTATTAATTTTATAAATATGAAACTACTTTACCTGGGTTTTACACAGCCCCGTTTGGTAGAAATATTCCTGTCATGTCAACCTTCTTTCTTTAACTACATCTCTACTTCTGCTTTCTCTTTTTTCATACACAGCTCAGTTCAGTACTTGGAGATTGGCACCTGTGCTTACTTAGGGTATTAAATGACCAGCGGACATTTGTTGGATTATAAAATTAGCTTGTAAGTCAGTTTTTGGACTGGAGAGCTAGTTCAGTCTCAGAACATTGCCTTGTTCCATGTAAAATTCTGGTTTCAATTTCTAGTATATAATTAATGATAACAACAACAACAATAGCAATGCAACAAAGGGCAGGTCTTGGCTGTGATAGGAAAGAGGGCCAGAATGTGGAAGGCAGGGACAGTCCTATTGTGTTCCAGGATGTGGAAGGCAGGGACAGTCCTATTGTGTTCCAGGATGTGGAAGGCAGGGACAGTCCTATTGTGTTCCAGGATGTGGAAGGCAGGGACAGTCCTATTGTGTTCCAGGATGTGGAAGGCAGGGACAGTCCTATTGTGTTCCAGGATGTGGAAGGCAGGGACAGTCCTATTGTGTGTGTTCCAGAATGTGGAAGGTAGGGACAGTCCTATTGTGTTCCAGGATGTGGAAGGTAGGGACAGTCCTATTGTGTTCCAGAATGTGGAAGGTAGGGACAGTCCTATTGTGTTCCAGGATGTGGAAGGCAGGGACAGTCCTATTGTGTTCCAGAATGTGGAAGGTAGGGACAGTCCTATTGTGTTCCAGAATGTGGAAGGCAGGGACAGTCCTATTGTGTGTGTTCCAGAATGTGGAAGGTAGGGACAGTCCTATTGT
>NW_022196910.1:46792398-46828594 GCF_008632895.1 Mastomys coucha
GAATGTGGAAGGTAGGGACAGTCCTATTGTGTTCCAGAATGTGGAAGGTAGGGACAGTCCTATTGTGTGTGTTCCAGGATGTGGAAGGTAGGGACAGTCCTATTGTGTTCCAGGTAGTTCCTTCTACTCTGCTAACATGTCCTTCCCTTCAGGGTGACATATGTATGTAATCTAGCACTACTGTACATGGGAAAGGTACCTGAAACCTGAATGGAAGAACAGAGGTTACTTACAGAAAGCATGGCGGTGCTACCATATGTGGTCCAGTTTTGTTCTGTGTAGGATTTAAAAGCAAGGTTGGGACCTAAAGAGGAAATTTCCTCTCTCCCCCCTCCCCCAAATAGAAAATGTTCCCTCTCTCTTCCTCCCTCCCCTTTATTCCTCCTTCCCTCCCTCTTCCTCTTCTTCCTCTTCCTCTTTCTCTTCTCTTACTTTCTCTGTCTCTCTCTGTCTTTGTCTCTGTCTCTCTGTCTCCATCTCTGTCTCCATCTCTGTCTCTCTGTCTGTCTGTCTGTCTGTCTGTCTCTCTCCTGAAAGTAGTAACTCATCTGTTCTAACCACTGCTGCGGAAGCTATAGAACTTACATAGCAAGAGAACCCCAGCATTAAGTAGCTTAGGTATGCTGTGCTGACTGTAGTATGGGGATGGAATCTTGCTCTAGTGTGTTGTCCTTATGAGCATGGACACTGAAGAAAAACAAGCTCCCTTTGAATGCCATCTCAGCCCCCTCCAACCCTATGACTTCATCTCTGACTCATGATGGCATCATCTCTAAAAGGAGAAGTAGTAATAGCATCCATCCCAGGATGTGGTGAAGCCATAACATGAGATGATTCACTTCTAGTGCTTCTGTTCACTTCTAGTGTAGCACACACTACATTCTGAGTCTTACTTCTCGAGAGTGCAAGCTTATCGGCCATCTGGCTTTTGTAGGAAAGTCAGTTTTTATAAATTAATGATGGTTGCAATAAGAATCAAAACAGGCCATATAGTTAGTTATCTTCTTTTTAGTACACTTGCACAAAATGATTGTTTATACTCAACTCTCTTACTTACCATGAAAACTAAACTAGACAGGGCTGGGAAGAGAACTTGGCCAGTTAAAGCACTTGCCATTCAAGAATGAGGACCTGGGTTTTATCTCTAGCATTAACATAAAAAGGTAGTTGGTCTGCACTTGAAACCCCAGCACTGGGGACTAGAAAGGTGGAGACAGGAGGATTGCTTGGCTAGCCTCACTTAAACATTGAGTCAGAAGCCCCAGTGAGAGATCTTGTTTCACAGACAATGTAGCTCATGAAGTGTTGACTATTGCCCACTCCCTAAATAAAAATAAACTAGAGGAAATAGTTGCTTAAATTGTGGGCTTTAAAAAAAAATCTTCCTTTCTATCCCACTATTTTGTTTATGTGTCAGAAGTTCATATCATGAGAATTATGTGGGAAATAAACATCATTGTCTCACTGCTCTATTGACTTTGCTATCCATTTTTTAATACACTGAAAGGGATCATGCTCTGAGATACCTCTCAAATGAGCATAAACCTCCTAAATGTCTCAGTTCTTAAGGTTAGATAGTCAGAAAGATTAGGAGTGAAGTCAATTCCTAAAATGGGCTACATTTTGCCAAATAGAACATTCCTTATCTAAGTGTGTTTTTCTTATGCTTCTATTGAAGAGAAAAAAATAGTTTGTTTTTTCAGTACTTCAGGGCACAAGTGGGTTATTTAGACTCCATTTGCAAGACCTGCTCTTAAATATTCATGGACACTCAGGAAGAAAATTGTGAAATTGATGTGTTGGCCATGAATCCTTAACCCTGTTATTGTATGTTGCCAAGGAAATAGAAGTTCATCACTAAAAGAAGAACCAGCTGCAAGGACATCTCTCTGGATGCTGCATCTCTCCTGAACTTCTATGTCCAGCCAATCACTGGCCAGCTGCTACCAAGAGGAGGTGGCTGCCTCCTGCAGAGGATAGCCTTGGCCCAATGTATGACTTTTCCCTTGATATAAACAAGCGAGATCAATCAGACTATAACTGAGAAACACATGACTCATTTTTTCATGGTGGTATAATAATCAAGAAATAATGTTTCTGTGTTCCCCAGCTGCTTTGAAACAGCATCACACTATGGAGTCAAAGGAAAGGCATTGCCCCTTGGTTATAATCTTAGACTCTAGAGTAGGCATTAATTGGAGTGCTAGCACCTCTACTTAATTGATTTTTAACCTTGTCAAAGTCAGTTAGCTTTCCTCAGCATCTCCAGTTTCCACCTCTATAAAATGTGCATGGCTCTGAGAGCTGTGGTCCCTTGTGGACATCAGGTGAAGTCGATAGTAATGCCCTCATCGTGGAGAGTGCTTCTTGGTAAGCAGGAAGAGCAGCTGCCTGGTGAACAGGAAAGATAGCCTGTGAGCCAAGATGCCTCATTTCTGGTACTGGCTCAAATACCAATTAGCTATGTACTTCATGGCTAATAATATCAGCTTTCCATACCTTAATCTTGACTGGAATGAAAGAAATTCACCAGGGGATCCCGAGTGGTCTCTAAAGCAGACTCTGGATCAGCAGAAGAATTTAACAACACACACTACACCAAAAGTCTTTATCAATTGCCACCAGCAGTTAATTATTTCAGCCATTACTTAAACATGCCTCTGTGTGTATGTGGGAGACAGATCTTTTCTCTTCTCCACTTCCCTCTCTCTAGAAATTTCTCTGTAGCTTGTTCCAGGGAAAGGTGTTAAGGAGGAAGTTAGGCCCCACTTCCTACCTTGTGAACGCTAACTGCTCTTAATTGCTTCTTTTAAGATAGCTCAGGGCTCATGGGTTTGTAAACCCTGCTCTAATTCAGACTCTCGATATTAGTATCCCCTCATCAAGTGCAAGCTTATCCAATAGTCATACAGGAAAGCAATCACTTCTAAATGGACCACCTGATCAATCTATTAGACACAAACCTACCCGTACACTCGGCATCCACAGGGAGTGTTTGGGCCACAGGAATACTTCCCAATTCCCATCATGCTCACCTCAGTACTTAGCTCCCACTGGAGGTAAACCAGCATCCCAGTCTTTAGTGATATGAGATGACTTTAGATGATGTTGAAATCCATATAAGCAAAAGCATCTAGTAACTAGCTGTTTCTGTTGTATATGAACTCTGGGAGAGCATGGCTGTTCACAGTGGGTACCTATGTTTAACTTTAATGGAGAAGCCAAAGCCCAAACTTTTTTTTTTTTTAAATGAGTCAGGTCATTTTATACATTATTCCTTTAAACCTAGAAGGCTTAAATGAGCGTGCGATTTCTGATGACCTGTTTTAAAATCAGTTCTTCAAGAAGGATTGTATGTTGAATTATGTTCTACAGGTATCCCCCAGTACTTGTGCCCTCTACCTCAAGTGGTAGTTTACCCTGAGGAACTAAGAGTCATCCAAATTTACATCTACCATCCAATATGGCTGTTACTAATGCACTTTAATTTTCAATTTGTTCTAGGCTACAGGGGGATTAAAACATTCCAAAATGAGATGTTGATGTTTGTGTGTCCTTATGATTTTGGTAGAAAAATATACTTCCCACAGATAAATTTTATGATGTGTTAGCTCCTCTCAATGAAGCTGTTTTGAAGACTTGTGCAACCTTGAATGATAAATTCTGCATTTTTCTTTACCTAACTCCAGCCATTTGCAAATGTTTTTAGGTAGAAAGAATAGGAGAGAGATGACAAATCTGTAGCTCCCTGTGTGTGTGATGATGGTCAATGAACCCGTATATACTCTTACATAGCACTTGAAGGCTTGCTAGCCAGAGATGCCATCCAGAGTAAGGGAACTTTGATTATACCACACAATAGTTAAGCTGCTTTTTTGAAAAGTGAACTTCCCCTCCAGCATTGAATTTGTTTTATAATTCACCAAAATAAAAGACAATTTTTAAAATGCATATACTTTATTATTTTTTTTTAGAGATCAAACATTTAATCAATACCCCAATATCTCTGTTTTTATTGCTGGGTAATAAATCCTTATAGCTACCACTGGTGAATAATTGCTTTTTTATCATGGCCTTGGATTCTGTAAGCCAGAGGCTCAGCTGAAGCTCAACAGATGTAGCAAGTCAGCTCTCCCTGAGGTCTAGGAGCTATGCTTCCTGTCTTAGACCTATCACTCAACCAGCTTATAACATCTCTACATGGGCCTTCTTCCTCCTGTGATAGTTTGGGATTCCTCAAAAAAACCAACCAACCAAACAACAACAACAAAAACAGTAGCTGTACTTCACATGTGAGAAGTCACAAAGGCCAAACAGAAGCACATAATGTTCTGATCTGATCTGGGAACCTGCAGAGTCACGTGTATCACATTCTGATCATCAAATCACAAAGATTTGGAAGATTCTGAGGTGAGAGCACTAAGCCTCACTACCCATTGGCAGGTGTGAAGAGCACATAGGTTGGGGGTAATGGGGGGCAGGGCCTTGCAGGGTGAGCATCTTCAATTATCTGGATCCTTTGGTCCTTTATCTCTCTTCTTCCTTTCTTACTCAACTTGATTCCACACTCAGAAGTTTCTCCTTAGTATAAGAACCTGTATTGGAGGGAACCCCTCACTGGGCAGGTTTCACAAGTCTGTGGGGAATAGCATTATTGGGTCCTAGGAGTGGGGACTATGTAGGTTTAGCCATCTTCATCAAACATCTCTGAAGTGTTGTCCTGTGAAGTGCTGCTGGCTCCTCTGA
The DNA here is from genome assembly GCF_008632895.1 of Mastomys coucha. Lineage (NCBI taxonomy): Eukaryota > Metazoa > Chordata > Mammalia > Rodentia > Muridae > Mastomys > Mastomys coucha. The sequence goes on from NW_022196910.1 coordinate 46,797,145, forward strand.
ACATTTACTGTCCACTGATCCATCAGGCACCCCTCTGCTTCTTTTCTTTCTTCTAAAATTATTATTATTGTTGTTGTTGTTGTTGTTGTTGTTAGTGTTAGTGTTTTGAGCTTACCTGCTTGTAGTATGAAATTTCTGAGACACGTTGTACTTTAGACTGGTAAAATATAGTCCATAGGCTTTGGCCATCTCTCCCTGTCTGTTTCTAGGTAGGGATCCTGGAAGATGCAAAGCCAAGTTGCCATTACATCACCCAGAATCTCCTCTTCACCAATGTGAAGCCCTGCTGTGTAGCCAGAGTATAGCTCACAGCCTCCTTCTATGCCCCCAGCACTCTCCACTTCAGGATTCCATAGCTCCTTCTTTTGACTTCTCTACCCGCTCTGCCACAGTGACTCCCTCTCACACCAACCTCCCTGTTTCTTGGCTAGCTTATTCAACAATCCCTGAATAGGTCAGAGCTACCACTTCTTCTTAAGCAGGTGTCTTAAAGGTCATGCCCTCAAATATAGGACTTTTCTGTCTAGAATATGTATTCTCAGACAACACTCGCTATTATACAATTCTATTTTCACCTTACATTACAGGATATTATTTACTTGTTTGTTAGTATACCCCGCCCCAAGACAGAGTAATTTCAGGAACCTTAATGCTTTGTTCTCAGGAGATGCTCTCAGGAGACTAAATGTTTGTAGATTGTGTGAAGGGGTGACTGAATGGAAATCTGGAAAACCAGTACAGTTCCCTTAACTCTGACTATCACAATGGTCTGAGCTCCCTTCTCTTGCGGAACTCAGCTTACTAAAAGCCATTCTTCCTCTAGACTCTTTGCAGTAGTAAATCTGTGCCACACATGAGAAATATGTTTAGGGAGAAGCTTTTTATAGACACAGAGTCACAGATGCTACAGCATAGAGACTCTTCCATAAAATGCACTAAAGTATAGCTGAAAAATTTAAGTGACCTCTTAATGTTTCCTTGAATATCAAGCTAAAATCATTTCTAAAGCCATTGAAATAAATCCAGCCACTAAAATAAATGCTACACTACATTACACAAGATTTTTATTTTCACTAGGCTCTCAGTTATCCTCCTGATGCCTGGGTGGTCTGGCACATAGCAGGGTCTGAATTAATTTGAAAACTTGCTTGTTGACCAGGGATAGGAAAGACAGACTGTTCTTGGTGGCTCAAATCTGCCCTCACTCTGTTACCTTGAAATTATATGTCAGCAAAGGCATTTTCTTCACGGAGAGCAGAGCACCTTGATGGCGCAGGTCTTCTTCCCCTGCTTCCCCTCTGAGAAGTCACCTCTTGGCAAGGATGCTTCCCAAGCCATGTGGGCATCGGACCCATGCCCACATGCTCTCCTCCATGTCCCCTAGGCTGGAGCTCTTCTTCACCATCTTTCTGCTCGGAAGTCATTACATCAGCCTCTCTTCAGGCTTGTCCAGATTAGACAGGATTGGGACAATCTCCTCTGCTTCCTATGAGTTAAACAGTTTCCTTCCTATGCCCATGAGACTCTTCACCAATGAGCAACTTTATGCATACTTTATAATCAACTGTTTTTGGATCTAAGGAGATGGGGCTCGCTTCTCTTCCAAGAGGACCCAGGTTTAGTTCCCAGCACAGTACCCAAATAGCAGATCACAACCCTTTGTAACTCTAGTTCCAACAGACTCAGTGTCCTCTTCTGGCCTCCTAAGGTACTAGACATTTGGTATAGAGACAAAGCAGACACATAAAATAAAAATAAAAATCTTTTAAAACATCTATTTATATATAGGGTATGGTGCCATAGGTTGGGTTGCTCCCAACTCTGACCTGAAAATCAACCCTTTATTCATTGGCTTATCTCGAGCTTGTGCTTTTCTTCCAACATGTGCATCTCTGTTGGATGTCTTCGCTTTCTTTTTCTTCCCTTCGGGTAGCACAATATGCACAAGCTCAAATACTGCCCTACCCACTACTGGGCAGCAGCTGTCAGCTTCATACTAACTTTAGGGATGGTTTTCTTGAAAGGAAACTCTAGTACTGTGTTGGAGAATATCTGTTGCATTTTGTGAGCATGTAGTTCCATATATTGACCTTATTTGATTACCACCAGACTCCCTCAGTGCAGATAGGTGACCGTAACTACAACCTTACAGGCAAAAGAAATCGATCCTCCCCATGTTAAATAAAAACAAAATGATCAGTATGTTATATCTCTACCTAATGTCAAAACTGTGCAATCAGGTGTGTGTGTGTGTGTGTGTGTGTGTGTGTGTGTGTGTGTGTGTTTTACATTGTGTAGAAACATGTGAATAACATTCTTTTGGGAGGGTTAGCAGCACTGTATGACAGAAATGTAATATTAACAGTGAGTTGAAGCCACATGTATGGTTTTTTATTTTATTGTGACTATATTTTTAAAAGATCAAAAGTAACAAGTGAATATAATTTTAATAATATATTTCATTTAATGGTGTATTTTAGAGGGTGGAGAGATGGCACAGTGGGTAAGAACACACCCTGCTCTTGTAGAGGACATAGATTCAGTTTCTTGAGCCATATTACAACTTCCAGCCATCTTTAACTCCAGTTCCAGGAGGTTTGATGCCTCTTCTAACCTCTGCAGCCTACTTCAAACACAAGGTTTATGTACATGCATTCAACCACACATAATACACATTAAATAATTACTAAAAGAGGTATATCACAATATTACAATTTTAATGTGCAACCCCTATAAAATTATGAATACATCATTTGTTTTTTTGGTGTGATTCTTCAAAATTTGATGTGCACTTTCTAAGTAGTTCTTTCAGGACTGCTTTTATTACAGACAGTGTGGCATAGTGTACTTTTGAATCTACACCTGTCTTGCTCATGTGTGCTCATTTAAGTATCAAATTCTTAGTTATGAAATAATGCAAGGAGGAATGACAACTTATTTTTAATTTGTGTGTGTGTGTGTGCTTGTGTGCTTGCTTGTGTGGGTGCAAGTGTAACGGAGCATGTGTGAAGTTCAGAGGGCAAAATCAGCTATTAGTCATCACCCTCTACTGCAGTTGGAGGCAAAGTCATTGTTGTTCCCTGATGTATGTGCCAGGTGACGTGGCCTACAAACTCTCAGGGATTTTCCTGCAAATTAACAGTAAATTAAATCTTTAATCCCATTCTAGGTGTGCTGGGGTTACAGATACATGCTACTGACATTATGTATCTTTTGGGGTGGTCTGAACTCAGGTTCCTATACTTGTGTCCAAATCTTGACTTACATTTTCCTAGATTTTGCCAAATTAGACCCTAGAGAAGTGGTAGAAATTCAGGTTTCATCCTACGTGCATGTGCAATGTTTTCTCTGTCCTCTTTTTTTACTTTATGTGTATATGTACACTGTAGCAGTCTATGAACACTATTAGCTTTGTTCTCATAAGCAGAAGGCTTAGCAATTTGCACCATGGTTTGAGCAATGTCTCTCTGCACTCAAATCAGATAACAATGTGGACACAAGCTAGTTTTCCTTTGAATGACTTTACATCTGTTGTAGCTTCCCCTGGAGAGTCTCACAATATTGCAGGTTCTCAAGAGCCTGGCTGAGTTCTTATTTACGCAGCCTTCCATAGTAACTAGAACTCCCTTTAACACACAATAAGAAATTATTATAACTTTTGCCAGCTAACAAGTAAATGATTCAATTTTGTTTGAATTATCTGTGTAATCTTATACTTGTGTTATTCGTTTAATAATTAAAGCAACAGCAATAACCACCATGGAAACTCTGACTTATGGGATTACACATTTTGACTGGTAGCTGAGAGCAATCACGCATTCCATCTCACACATACAAGATGGAAAGAGTCCATTGTTCAACTTATTTCTAATCGCCAAAGGAATTATTTCTTCAAATATATGGAAATCTCATAGTCCTGAATTGGCATCCTATGCAGGTGACAGTGCATACAGCTAAACTTGGCTCACATATGTTAATCTTCTCCTGTCTGCTGTCTCTGTCTTTTTAATCTTGCAACAGAATGCAGTTTGTAGTCTATAGCCTGGGGCATCTGGCTTCTGAGGTCATTAGGCCAACATGACTCCATCACTTAGATTCGAGAACACTGAAAAGGTGATTTGGGAATGGATTTGGGCAGATGAGTGTGCACTGGGTCAGAAAGATGTGCAGCATTTCCCAGCACATTGGGGTCCCTAGAGAGGATGACAAACAGTCCATTTAAGAAACTCTATCCTCTATCTCTCTCTTCTGCATGTATAAGCATATGGAAGGCTTTGAAAAGCTCAAAAGCAAAGAAAACTCCTGATTCTAGGGTTCCTCAAATTGGTACCAAGCAAGATACACACACACACACACATATTCCAGAGGACCTGGGCTCAAATCCCAGTATCTACATGGCAGCTCACAACTGCCTGTAACTCCAAGATCTGACACTCTGATGCTCTCAGATAAACATTCAGGCAAAATACCAATCCACATAAAAGTAAATCATATATATACATATATATGACATATATATGATATATATATGACATGATAAATATATATATTCTGGTAACAACTATCAATGCTCAATTATCAGGATTTTTTGTTTTTTGTTTGTTTGTTTTTTACAGAACAGAACTAGAAAAAAAAAACAGGGAGTAACTGCTCTGTTTTTCATTTTGTTCTAGACATGTTAAATTATGTCAAGTTTATAAATAGTTATCAGAAAATATGTACATTTCAAATTTCCATCCTGTAGTCCTTGAGGGAGAGGGTAATCTAGAGTTGCAGACTTGATTGTTGACAGGTGGATAAAGATACATTGTATGAATGGATGTCATGGTTTTATTTAGTGATCTATTGTCTCAAAAATAAACTACATCCTAGGACCCATCAGAAAGAATATCATGAGAATTTAGAAATATGTTAAGCCCAGGAACTGGTATTTGATAGAAGTAATGATTTAAAAGGATATAAACCTAACTATCAGTTCTCCCAAGATAAAATGCTTTACGTGCATGAAGTATTTCCAAAGTAATGCACGTAGAACTTGTGTCTGCGTTGCTAGAGGTGCCAGCTGCTGACTGCCCTTGAGTGTATTTTGAAACCCAGATTTCTTTAATGGGCACTGGTTTTCTTCTGTTGCCCTCCCTATTTTGCTAGCTCATGCATTTGCCTTGCTTCTCCCTTTCTTGTTCTCTCCCATCTCTCTGCTCCACTCGCCAGGCTGGCAATTGGATGCTGAGCACAGACTCATCGCTTAATTTAATTTCACATTCCGTCATCTGAAACATGACTGAGTGTTTGCTGCTTTTGGCCTTCAGAGTTCTGGGAAATCAATATGCTAATTTCTCTCCATCTTTCCAAATCATCCCTGAGAGAGCAAGCAAGTCCTGTGAAACAAGAAACACAGGCTGCAGGTGGGGTGACTGGAAGAGACACTTGTGGGCCCAAATACCAAGACTATGGTGTCCTGCCCCACTCTGTTAATGGCCCTGTTTTAGAGTGTATCTGTAAATTAACTGCTTGGAACTTTGATCACTTTTCCTTTCTCTTGCTGAAAATATTGCTTCTGGCCATGAGGATTCCAGGCAGCCCTTAAAGCCCTGTGCCTCCCTGAGTGTCATTAAGCATGACAACAGTTAATGGTCAGAGGCTCCAGAGACACAAATGTGTTTCCTGTTCTCATGGCATCGCTGCATCTGCTGGTCATATTCCTGTTGTTATCATCATCATATTGTTCTGGATTTAGTTTGTAGGAAAGTCAAAACTCCAAAGATTTTTCAATTTTGTGAAGTCCAAGGTTTGGGCTATACTAACCCACACTCCGTATGGTTAATGATGTTTTGCCTCAATAACAGAGCATCTACATTCCATGTCATTCTTTGCAGTTTTGCTCACTGTTCATGCAAGTGGAGTGCTTCCCGTACCCCTTTGTTTACAGACTTCAAACCTTTCCTCCTTCAAACTTTTCCTCCTGAGCCCATTCCATCACTTTGAAATTGAGCTGGTTTGGTTCCTGTACCTTTATACAAACTGTACACAGAAGATGAGGTGGCAGCCCAATGAGACTCAGCATGTTCACAAGGAAACATCTGTTTGTAAACCCGTGGAGCATCTCTCCAGTGTTGGAGATAGATTGGGTAGGTTGATGTGTCCTCCATTTCTGTGGCTGGTGAGATAGAAGCAGTAGGGCCACTTCCTGGTCTCCCCAGTTGGTAGATGGTGACTTCAGTGCCACCCCTTATTCATGCTCTTCTGTCCTTTGTCGATCACATGACAACATTCCACTGAGTTTGTTCTCAATTTTACGGTTCCCTACTCCTTAAGCTTTTGTAAACATTCATCAACTCCCATCTGCAGACACCATTCAATTTTCCATACTGTGCAGAGATTAACTAGAGTAATTCTTAGATCCTATTTCTATGGTTTGTGTCTTCTGAGACAAGTCATTTGGGACTGGATATTCGAGCATGTCTAACCCAAAGCACTACAAGGCTTCACACATAGTTTTCTCCTCTTACATGTTCCAGACAGGAAAAACAAAAATGAATGCAAAAGGCGAGTTCAGAGTTTTTTGTTTGTTTGTTGACTTCTGATAAATACACGTGTCACATTAGAGCACTTGAAATCCCCAAAATTAAAACAGTGATTTGATTTCTTTCTTGGTTTGTCCTAGAGTAGACCTGGTATAAATGACCTCAGCTTGAACCATCCCCCTGACCTGAGGTAAATCGGGTGTCATCTCTGGGTGCTTCCTCTCCTCATCTTGTCCTTCTCCTCTTAATTCTTCTTAACACACAGCATTCTGACTTCCTTCAGAAACCCTTTGCCCCCCACTCTAAGAAACCTTGCTTCCCAGCACCATGTTCTAGGAGGCTTTACTGTTTCTATGTCTCCCCCCACCCCCAACCCCACAATGCCACATTCACTCTAGTGGGCTGTGCTATGACAACCAGCTAATGCACAGACCTGACATGTGTCCCCAGTGGCTTCAAGAGGCAGCAGTGGAAATGGCTCTTTCCCTCCCACATGTCCTCCTTTGTCACAAGGGCCTTACAGTTGGGCTGCTCTGTGCTTTCCCAGGGGCCCTTCAGGAAGGAGTGTTTTTCTGTCTCTGGTCCCCAGTGCTCTGTAATAACCAGAGGATAATAAACGCTAGTGAGCTCAATGTCAGGCATCGCTCTGACATGATGCCTCCATCCTTTTAGACCAAGTCATCGTGAAGCAGAGGCTTTCTCCTTAGCACATATTGGTGCTTGGCGGTTTCTGATCCTTCCATTACAGGCTCCCATTAGCCGAGCTGAGGAGGAAGCTTGAAGCCTCCGAGATTGACATTCTGTGTCTTAGACTCCTTCCATCTAATACCCGTGATATTTTCAGCGGTATTCTAAAGGCTTTGATTTATTCAAGGTTTTAGAGTTCCTTGCTACTTTCCATTAGGGTTATATTTTAGTCTCCTTTCTTAATTGTGTGTGGAATTTTGTCCCATTTTCATAAATGCTGATTTAAGATCTAAACCCACCAAGGAGTTCTGGGCTTAGCTTTGCTTTTCGGAAAGTCAGGCAAGGTTAGAATGCCGGGGTCCAAGTTTGACTCTGTCACTCACAAAACGCACTGAGCTTCACTTCTCTAAGCTGTAAAGTGGGTAGGGCACACATCTCATGGGGCTGCTGGAGGAGACATGTGACAACCAAGTACAACTCCTGCACCATCCCCAAAAGACATGTTCTCAACAAGTCTCGACTAGTGAGTTGTCACCATTGCTGTTTGTACTTCTCAGCCTATTTTATGAGTGTTTTATGTATGCAAGTCTTACTTTATTGAAGGCTCTCTCATAAATTATAGCATGTGTAATATGTATCTATGGATTTAGCCTTTGTATTAACCCTTGAAACCATGTAACTATTTAAAATCTATTTAAAATCTAAGCCAGTTATATAACTCAGCATATTTGAATGAGTCTGAAAAATTACTGCTTCTTTGATACCCCTTTTCTGGGGATTGGCCCAAAATAAAGCACCTTCAAATCTCCTCAGACTAGTACAAACCCCAGATGTAGCTTAACCTTCACATATATTCTATAGATATGTAGCAATAAGCCATATATGGGTTTTATTTTATGATATATGCAAGGCCTTGCTGTTATTTAGTATTTGTTTTTGTATCTAATAGGTGCTGTCTCTGTGTGTATATGCAAGGTCATGGATGCTTAAGGCTCAGTATATACATCTAAATATAGCTGGAATTTAATGATGCATTTTATTATTATGTTAAATTTGAGTATTAAGTAGAAAAAGGCAATAATGGGAAGACAAGGAGTATCATTAAAATTGGATTTCCTTTATATAAGCACTATTCGTATTTTACCTGAGTCACTAGGACTCCAAATGGTGTTGTGTGCTACAGATCTGTATTTGGTGTGTCTGAAAATTAAGCACTGACATTTAGGCCAACTGCTAAGTTTTTTTCTTTAGAATTGACTAAAAATAAATGAACATAGTATCAAGGCATTTACTGTACTTTGAAGCTCACCCTAGTGTTCTGATGTGATGAGGATCTCTTTCTTTATTTGTGAACATGAATGGGGGATGGGCTGGAGAGATGACTCAGTGGTTAAGAGCACTGACTGATTTTTGCAGAGGACCTGAGTCTGATTCCCAGAACCCACATCCCGGATCACAGCTGTGTCTATCTTTACTTCCAGGCAGTCTACTGTTCTCTTCTGGCCTTCAGCAGCACTGCATGCACAGGGTAGAAGGATGCACATGCAGAAGAAACACACACACACACATACACACACGCGCGCGCACACGCACACACACATGTGCACACATACACACACACACACACATACACACACACACGTACACACATACCCATATACACAATATTTAAATTTAAATATCCAAAATCTGTAAGCTGAGAATGGTGGCACATATCTTTAAAGTAAAAATAAATAGGGCCAGAGAGGTGGCTCAGCGGTTAAGAACACTGACTGCTCTTCTGAAAGTTCTGAGTTCAAATCCCAGCAACCACATGGTGGCTCAAAACCATCCATAATGAGATCTGATGCCCTCTTCTGGGTGTCTGAAGACAGCTACAGTGCACTTACATATAATACAATAAAAATAGGTAAGTAGGAAGAAAGAAAGAAAGGAAGAAAGAAAGAAAGAAAAGAAAGAAAGAAAAGAAAGAAAGGCAAGGAAAAAGGAAGGAAGGAAGGGAGGAAGGAAGGAAGGAAGGAAGGAAGAAAGGAAGGAAGGAGGCAGGGAGGGAGGGAAGGAGAGAGGGAGGGAGGGAGAAACCCAGGACAATTTAGCAAAGTTAAAGCACTGGTAATGCAATATTTCCAGCTCACACTTATACTGAATCATACTCTCTAGCCCTACCCTCTTAAGTTTTAGACTCAGAACAACTCCAGACTTTGAAGAATGAAAGAACTTGAATATTCCCTTTCCTAATGTGTTTTGGCTACTTGTTTGTCCATTTTCTACATTCTCTAGTGCTCATTGAATGTCCAGTAAGTGATAGCAAGGGAAAGCTGGCATCTACCGAGGACTTGCTCTGCTCTAGGCACTGAGCTGAGTGTTTGTCTGCCTGAGTTTATCCCATGAGGCGGGTGTCATCATTATCCACACTTTGCAAGTGAGGAAACAGAGGTAGAGGTGACTACATAATTCCTGCTGAAGCTACCAGCTGGCAAGGGGTGTAATTGGGATGCAATTTTATATTTGAATAGCTCCAACCCATGCTTCAAGGCAATTACCAAAATCATTTAAAAATTATAAGCAAATTAAATATTTTACCATTAGCTTTGCATTTGTTAAACGTGAGTGCAAGCAAAAGAAAAAATGAGAAAGGAAGCATTCACTTTTCTTCTCTTGGTAGGCACAGAAATGGGAGTTGGCACAGCCCCAAATGCACCCAATAATATTTTATAAAAACCACGCACTGTGTGCTACAAGTGAGCTTTCTAGAAATGGTGACGCTTTGTACGTATACTGCAGATAATAAAGGGAGTGTGATCAGTACCCAGGAGACTTTTTGCAGTTGACTTACCCACTGTGTTATCTGAAAATGCCACCTGTGACCTTGACCTCTGGCCTGCAGAACAATGCACTCAAGAGTCCTCTGTGCAGGGAATTGAGTCCCCACTTCGCAGGCAGGGAATAACGGCCTCTTTATGCCTGAATCATCTCGGTTAGTAGACAGCTATGAGAATCCCTTCTTGTCCTTTGGAGAGCAGAGCCATGGGGTGGAGAGCACAGCAGCAGGCTATGCTCATCTGGGGTGATTCTGATCCATCTGAAGGATCTGCACTATGAGCCCAGCAGAGGATCTTGATGACAGTGAGTCTCAGATTTCCTCAGAATGGCAAAAGGAAAAGAGCCTTTCCAGTTTGACAGTCATGCCTTCTGCAAAACACATCTGATGCAGCTCATGAGCCTGTGTGGTCCCAATTAGTGCCAGTCCTGTCTCAGCATCACCCAGGAGCTTCTAGGAATGGCAGCCCATACCAACCATCAGAAACTGGGGCTGTGGCTGAGCCAAGTGCCCTTGGGAGAGGGCTCTGGGGGATTCTCATGCCTCACCATGCACTTGCACAATTCCAATGACTTTTCAAAAGTAACGTATATTGGGATTACATGGAGAGGTGAGAAATCTATGTCACTTACTCAAGAGATTCTGAATTAGTAGGCTGGGATGTAGGATCCGTATAAGTTTTTTTTAAAAACTTTTTAATTTTTAATTTTTAAATTTTTAAAAAGTTTTCAGGTATCTTAATGTGTAGCAAAATTTGGGAGCTGTTTTCCCTATAGGTTAGGTTACCAATTTTTTTTTAAAAAAACAATTGAATGTGGTATATGTGTTTTTGTGTAGATATGCATGAACAAATTGTGCATGTGTGTGGACACCGGAAATCAACACCTAATGTCTCCCTTAATCACTCCTCAAGTTGTATAATAATAATAATAATAATAATAATAATAATAATAATAATAATAATAATAATGTTATCTGAGTGTTTTGATACTCTGTCTTGCATAGAGATGCATTAGTAGTTAAATACTCCAATAGATGACAGTAAGCTTTGGGAAAAGGTAATCGTGCGGAGCACAGGTCGCCTGCTCAACTAGGATTATATAAAATACGGACTTCAGTGAAGTTCACCAGAGAGTGCAAAGTTTGTAAACGGTGTTCCCCTAGGGAAGACGCTGTTATCTGGCCTCTCCCTGCTGTTCCCCTGTCACAGCAATATCAACCCGCTGCCCCTCCTCTACCTTCCATAAAATATATAGCAAATAGAGCATTTAATCAGTGTCATTGGCTGTATAGTTCTGTGACGCTGGCATTTCTCAAAGTGCTTCTTCAAGGGCATAGAGGTTATTACTCACTGCTGAAGAGAATTGATCCTACCTTTTATAGGCCTGCGGGGTACAGGGATGACAAGATGTGTTTGGTTCTTAACCCTCCCCTCTTCCTATGATGCAGGCTGTGGTACCTCAATACTGTTTAAAAGGGAGAAAGTAGTATCTATTATAAGTCATAAAGCATTACCTCACCCTGGCACCCTGAGGTATATATTATGTGTCCAGGGGACAAAGCTAGGAGAGGCTAGGAGAGGCAAGCTTACAGGCGGGGCCACTCCATCTCAACTGGCTCATGCCTAACTTATTTGCTTGTTTTTCGCTCCAGTGGTTATGTAATTTTCTCTGGAGTTAGTTGCAGTTTTTCAGCCTACAGTGAGGAATCACTCCTGGTAGCCTATTAATCCCGCCAAAGGTCAGTTATAATGATTAAAGCTGTTTTTACACGCGGTGTAGGCTGCTTGCTGGGAAGGCAGACATGGTGATGTAAGGCACTCTTCAGCTTTTGCTGTCTAATTAGATGTATCAGAACACCCCAGTGTCTTTAATCCTTCCCCAGACCTTCCTGTTAAAATATCTTTAAACATCTCAGCATAGAGACTATAAATAATGAAAACAAACTCTTTTTTTTTCTTTAGGCACTGACTTTTAGACACTTCTAAACCCCATCCCCATCTCCATCCCCATCCCCATCCCCATCCCTTTCTCTTTATCTCTCAAAAGTGATTAGCATCCTGTAATTTGAAGAGTTTCTGGATATACTGTTTATGTGAAGTGCTTTTATTTTGTAAAAATAATGTGGAATTTGAAGTTAATTTTGGTGGACAAAAAGGGCTGAGGAAATGACTTGATTGGTACCCAAGGGACATGTGTCTGAAACCCAAGCCCTATGAGATGGAGATTTGAGGGTCCTTGGGGCTCATTGGCCAACACTCTTTCTAGCCTAATTGTTGAACTCTGGCCGGCCAATGAGAGATCATTTATTCCTAAGGATAAGACCCAAGACTGTGCTCTGGCTGCCACATGTACACATACATTTGCATATACATCCCCACCAGCACAGAGGAAAACTCACCCACCCACACACCCACACCCCCCACCCACCAACACACACACATACACACACGCATATACATCCCCACCAGCACAGAGGAAAACTCTCTCTCACACACACACACACCACACGCATATACATCCCCATTAGCACAGAGGAAAACTCACACACACACACACACACCACACGCATATACATCCCCACTAGCACAGAGGAAAACTCTCACACACACACACACACACACACACACACACACACACCACACGCATATACATCCCCATCAGCACAGAGGAAAACTCTCTCTCTCTCTCTCTCTCTCTCTCTCTCTCTCTCTCTCTCTCACACACACACACACACACACACACACACACACACACACACACACATATACATCCCCATCAGCACAGAGGAAAACTCACCCCCCCACACACACACACATTTTGGATATTCACAATCAGTCAATTTAAACCATTTATATTCAAGAGCTGCTCCCTAAATTTTTAAGACATGATACTAACTGGGTAGACACAACTGGAGTAGAGAAATTAATCCAGAAAACAGGAGATCATGCTTCCAATCTTACTTTGCTTCTGCTGCTTGGAAACACAAGAAAGTCTTGGAGAAGGATGTCTATCTAGTCATTTGCTAGATTATGAATTAGCACATAATTGATTTTTGTTTAAGCATTTCCTAGTTCACAAAAAAACTGACTCACACCTGTCTCTGGGGCTCATTGCTGCTAAAAGATTTTGTTTAGTCTTATTTTGTTCCTTAAAAGTTTTAAGAGTTACTTTTGATTTATATACTTTTCATGTTGCTATTTGGTTTAAAAATCAACATTCTTTCTGTAATGAGCTTATGTTTACTATTATGGTTATGTTCCCTCTAATCATAAAAATATATTTTGGCTTCTACTTATTATTAGATAAATAGATTTAGGGTGTTGTTTACCTTCAAATAGTAATTTTAAAGACATTAACTTATTGTCCTATTGTCTCCATTAACTAAGTCAAATTGCCTTTAATGTCTTAGGACCTGGGCTACATTTTCTTTCTTTTTTTGCTAATCACTACAGAAATTAGGTCAGTGGATCTACTCTCAGCCACTACACTTACCTTTCTGGTTCACTCAGAAGGTTGTTTTAGTATAGATGGTTTAAGAAATAGAGCTTTTAGCCTCTGGTAATTTAAAAACAATTACATGAATCTATTTTAATAGGTAAGAGTTTTCAGTGAAATACAGGAAATGAGAGCGATTCCCAACTCTACTAGTTTCTTCCTTTAATCATCCAGAGTGTCTTAGTCAATGGTCTACTGCTGTCAAGAGGCATCATGACCACAACACCTATAAAAGAAAATACTTAATTGGAGTTTGCTTACAGTTTCAGAGATTTGATGTATTATCATTGCAGTGGGCAGCAGTGCAGTATGCAGGCAGACCTAGTAGCTGAGAGTTCTACATCTGGATCCAAAGGCAGCAGGGAGAGAAATACAGTGAGACTGGCTTGGAATTTGGAAACCCCAAAGCACACCCCAGGTGATACATTTCCTCTAACGAGGCATGCCTTCTCCAACAAGGCCACACTTCCCAATCCTTTCAAATAGTGCTAATCCCTAAGCATTCAAATATGTGAGCCTATAGGGGCTACTCTTATTCAACCCATCACACATAGTGAATGTCTGCTCAGTAGTGGATGGAGTCTTTAGTAAGTAATCTACAGTTGGTATTGTAAATGTAGCTGGATGGACATTTGAAGGACAAGTTGGGCCACCATTAAATGAAAGTCATAAATCAATCTTTTACAGATTCAGAAATTAATGAAACATTAACTGTCTGTAGCCTCAAATTGCTGATCTGTAAGTCAGGGGCTTGCCAATACCCGAAGAACCTCTGTACTCTAATGTCAGCTCCATCAAAAAAAAAAGACTTCTAAAGCATTTCTGGATTGTGGATTCCATATAGAAGGGCCCAGTAATAACAAACGCATAATAAAAGTATTGAGTTCAAGCATGTGAACACACATCGGTAATCTTAGCCCTTGGGAGGCCTAGGCAAGAGAATCTCCACTTGGAGGCCAGACTGGGCTATATAGTGTAAACCAAAAGCTTTACACAAAGATCCCCCATACTGAATTTCAAGGCTCCTGTGGCAGAAGTGGATGTCCAGTGTATCTTACTGTTTCAAAGGTGGCTGCCAGAAGGCTTGGATAGAAGATTACACATCAGATTGTTTTGTCATCATAAGAATTAATTTTACCTCTAAAAGAATTTAAATAGCTGAGAATTTAAATGGACTGAGAATAAAGTCACTCACTCAAGTCAAATAGCTTTGACCATAGCAGGAAGTCTATATCCAAAAATTGTGCCAACAATTCATTCCTTGGCGCAGCAGAACTGTCAACTCTCAACTTAGCTACGATGGAGGTAAAATCCTTTGGTGATGTGAGGGACATTGAAGTACAGCCTTATTACAATAAAATCCAATGTCTAAAAATTGTTTTTATTTTGGGCTTGTACCACAGTAAGAGCCAATATTTTAAGCTCTACTAAATACAAAACAAACAGAAAGACTTTATATATTTATGTTCATTTAAAAAATACTAGTAGTGATGTATTATTTTAAAGTATACAGTTAGTATGTTTGGAGTTATTTAAAATTTATATTGAGAAAAACGTATGTATTTTCAGTATTGCTACAGACAAGCATCTACATAAGACTGTTAAATTGATTGTTGTTTTACATCAAACAACTTTTATAATACTCATTTTTATTGTTATAATATTTTATAAATTTTAAAGAATATGACCAAAAAAGGTATTGTAGGTATTGAAGGGGAGGAGTTGGGGCACAAAAGGGAAACAAGAATGTGATTTAATTCTATTTACTTAAAGTATGTTTTTAAATGTTAACAAATTTAGATAAATTGAAATATTGTATCTTTTCTCATCATAATGCAATAAAAGAAAAAAAGAATTAATTTTTAACACTAAAAGAATTTAAATAGCAGCTGCAGAGGAGGAGTGTATCCTCTAGGTATATTTCTGCAGTATAAGCAGTTCCAGAATATGATAGAAGTGGAACAGAGAAAGATGGATGGCAATTCAAGTTGTGCATCCATTATCTAAATGTTTTCAAACACTGATGCTCATAGAGTGCCAACTTGGTGCCACAAGTAGAAGACTCCACACCTAACATCTTGTTATATATGTGTGTGTATATATATATACACAGATATACATATATATGCACACCCCAGGTGACACATGTATATATATGTGTGTATAGACAATGGACATATAAAGTTATTATATAGAAGTTGCCTATAGGGTACGTTTATAAATATGAAAATATAAATGAGCTTCATGTTTTCATCTGGGTCTCATCTCTAAGACAGCCCATTATGATATGCAACTATTCCAAAATCCAAGAAGCTCAGGTTTCAAAATGTTCCTGGTCACAGAGATTTCAGATAAAAGCTTCCCATCCTGTAGCAAAACAATCTTGAGTGGTCTCTGCATGCTGAAGCTTAAGTCTTCTGTGCACTGTTCATCTGAGCTTTCTGTTTACTTCCTTCTCCGGATCCATTTCCACTACCTGCTGGCATCTTTTTTTTCCCTCCTGCCTCTTCCAGACCGGAGTCTGTTTCTTGCATTGAGATAGAATGAGACTAGTGAGTTTTCACACTGTGTGCAAAAGGAACTCTAAGAACATCCCAGTCTGTGTCACATTCGATACTTCTCATGTTTTCACTTGGCCAACTCAATAATAAACAAGTCAGTTGGAGATGCTGGGCAGGGTGAAGCAGGGGGGAGTTGGCCACCAGGAGTGAAAATTAGATGACTCAATATTCTGATGAGAACCAGCTCCCTGTATTCCCTTACAGGGAAGTCTGTGATACCAAAACACAGTTCCACACACATCTCTTGATGTTCTCACTTGGGCAGCATTGGTAAAGAAGACCTTCGGTCTTCTTCGGTGACTGAGAAGGAGCCAGTTTTATTTCATTGTCACCAAGACATCTCCATCGTAATAAGATACTGTGTCCATCTAAAACAGTGGTTCTCAACCTGTGGGTTCTGACTATTGGAACACATATTTTCAATGGTCTTGGGAAACCCCCACCATGCATTTATTTTTGTTGCTACTTCATAACTGTAATTGTTACTGAATGCTGTCTCAGTTTCTAACACCTTCGGAAATATGTGTTTTCTGATGTTCATGACCCACAGGTTGAGAAGTATTGACCTAGAAACAAACCTACACAAGACAGGAGGATTGTCATAAATGACCTGGGAATCTTTTTAAATTTTGAATATTTTTAAGCCTAGGAAATATCACCACGAATCAGATGAACAGGGTATGACCAATGGCCTATCTGACCAGTAAGGAAGAGCAAACCGAGGTGTTTTCAGTGAGAGTGAATTACTAATGTGATGAAGTTTCTTTTCTAGCCCTGCACTGACCGAGTTTTCGAGGAAGAAACATCTATGAGAAAAAGTTTAATTTTCTTTCATTTCTTCTTCTACTAAATAAGTGTAATGGAGACTACTTCACAGGGTATTATAAGAGTTTTAGACATCAGTTCACATAAACCCTTTAAGTCATATTTCGAACACAGGAGACATAGAATATAGCTTGGCTGACATCAGTAATAATGTTACTGGTGTAGATTTATGCCACGTAAATTACTTTTCCTTCTCTTGGGTAGTCATGTGTTCAGCTGATGAGGCAGGAAAGTGCATGATCTGAGCAGTCTCATGGATATCATTTGTGCCTGATTACACTTTATTTCAACAGAAAAAGATTAAAAAAGAGAGAGAGAAAGAAAAGGAAAATTTAACTCCTTTCTTCACCCGTTACTCTTTCAACAGCTCTAAAATTTACTAATCTTTTTTTAATTGGCTATTTTATTTATTTACATTTCAAATGTTATCCCCCTTCCCAGTTAAGCTGGTGGGATCACAAGGTGGTACAACCACTCTGGAAATCAGTCTGGTGGTTCCTCAGAAAACTGGACATAGTACTACCTGAGGGCAGTTAACACGGCTCCTGGGTGTATACCCAGAAGATACTCCAACATAGAACAAGGACACAAGCACCACTATGTTCATAGCAGCCTTATTTATAATAGCTAAAATTTACTAATCTCAATACTAGGTTTTTTATGTTCATAGCAGCCTTATTTATAATAGCTAAAATTTACTAATCTCAATATTGGTTTTAACAGTAGTCTCCTAGAATTAATCCACAACTAGAACATTCTAGATGGGGCATTCATAATTGTCACCCATCAGTGTACTCTTAACTACAGGTGAACTTCTTGCTACAGAAAACAAAGAGCATCACTCAAAAGGTGCAGTTAACTTTTGATCAGTGAGCTAGCACAAAGAAAGTGGTAACCATTCAGGACATGATTCTGTCTTTCATTAACTCTTCCTAGAGGTACTATGACATCACATTTGGCTGATTAGAATATGATAGTGTTATAGTCTGGCCACATTAAGAGTACTAGATAATTATGTAATGCGGCTGAGAGCCCAAATAATGCAATTCCAGCTTTATCTGTTTTCTGTGTTCAGAACAGAGTTTCTCTGCCTCATTGGCCAGTGACTGAGCTCTCCTGTCTTTTTCATTTCCCACTCCGCCCAGTTTCCCTGGAGCCAGGAACCCACACGGAGCTTGTTTTCCGGAACATTGTTTTGATCCAGCGTGGATTTAGCCAGCCGTGTGGCCTCTGCGTGGTCCACACCATCCTGTCCTTTCCGCAGCTGCACCATTCTTTTGGCACTCTGGGTAGTAGTTGGGAGCCTGGTACCCTGTATCTGTCCCCGGCAGGAGTTGCTTGCCTCTACAGGCAATGCAGGAGCTTGCCGAGCTACTTTGTAATTTGTGTCACTTGAATCCAAGTGGGAAGAGTTTAAGAAAACTTTCAGAGAAAAATATAAAACAAACCCTTTGAAAACGTGAGAACATAATGCATGCTTAGCAGACAGCGCTGTCGCTGGTGATTTGTATGTAATTATGACTCAGTTTTAGGTGGTACTTACGCTCGTTGTCCAGGATGGGAAGATTCATTTGTACACATCATTATTATCCCCCCTGACATGTGCTTTGGTGACATTAATCAGGGCTGTATTTCCTGCATCAGTAATGATAAGGTTGTCTTCCATGGCTTTATTATGTTGTTGCGTGTCTGTGTGTGTGTGTGTGTGTGTGTGTGTGTGTGTGTGTGTATTGCCTCTCAGTGGTCGTCCTCCAGTACAAAAGAAATATCTCATGTGGGGATAAACTCCCCAATAGCTGACATTTAACAGTCATGCTGGCAAGCATCTAGTTTTCTTCCACTTCATTCTCTCTGCTTGTCAAGCTGAGTCCTGGGGAATTATTGACGGTGGTCAGACTGATGGCCCCTTGTCATTTGCAACAGAAAACATTTCTGAGACAGTGCTTGTTTCTAAAGACTAGATAGTTTGCACAGAGGTAGGCTTGATGGAGCATCAATTTAAGCCTGCAAATAACTAGCTGATTTGAAGGAAGCCTGAAGGGAAAAGAGTGAATTGCCAGGCATGCCTGGAGGAGTACCAGTGTAAGAAATTGTCCTCAGAGCCATTCATAGTCCAAAGGTCACGTTTTCAACCTGATGCAGGGAGGACAAATGGAGGCAAGCATCGCAGGCTTCACTCTGAAGACAACAGGACTTGTCTCAGGGGATCTAACTACGCCATTTTAAAGCTACATCTGAAGAGAAAAATTGAACCCCACATTCCATTTGTTTGCATTTGGTAGAGCAGAACAAGTTGTGTGGGCATGGCTTTAACAAACAGATCAAGCATATGACTATCAGTGGCTCTTCTCTCCCTCACATCTGTTAACACGTCGTGCACAAAACACATTAAAGATAGGAAATAATAAACTGAAATCGACCAATATTATTTATTAATTTGTGAGATGTTTTAATAAATCCAGCCCCCAGGGAAGAATCAGTCAATGTAACCATGGTGCACTGTCTGTGTTCCTATTTAGGCATTTGACACATTGCTTTGTGTCTGTGTTTTTATGCCTGACTCCTCCAAATAAATTTGTTTCTGGAGGGAGAAGGGAGATTGTCTCCTTTTTCTTCTATAGCCCAGGATAAAGATGAGCATTGGGCTATTGGTGTTTGGAGAATCAGATTCATCCAAAGGCTTTGTCTATTTTTTAAAGGGTTTAATTTGACATTTAGTCACAATTGCTGACTTTACAGCATACATTGTGAAATTAACAGTACGAGGGGGGCAGGGAGAGATACAGAGTAGATATTAAGACAATGAAGCCTGCCAGAGGACTTCTGCCCACAGCCCTTTATCCTCCATAGCCAGCCCTTCTGAGAGCTGAAGGTCCTTTTCTCAGCCTCCTCTGATCAGAGAGGAATAAAAGCATGAATACAGTCAAAACAGGAAGTCTTTTCCAGTCTTTGCCTACATTCTAGAAGGTCCTTGTGGATCACTTATAACATATTAACTATTATATATCAACAGAAATTTCTCTAACTACAGAAAACCTATCTGCTGTATCCTGGAAAGAACCAGAGTCAGAACGTAGAAACATAGTTTTACTATGTTTGTTCATCATGTGGCAGGTAACAAGTTAGGAGCTAAACATATAAATACTCTTCATGTTTCCTCATGACCCTGCTGGGGAGGTAATGTGCCCCCACTTAATAAGTGAAGAGCTGAAGCAGAGAGAGAGATAAAGAATGTAACTTGCATAGAAGACTATTTTACAACTAGAATGCTGGAGAGCCAGGACTTGATCCAGGCAGTCCATCTTTCTAGAGAGGACTAGATGTGTGGAGCCACAGGACTCCTTAAAAAAAAAGGCAGCTTGTATATACCACAGGACCTTGAGATGGCTCTCTTGAAGCCTCGATACACATTAAAAGCACAATTTATGAAACCTGTTATTTGTTCTGGCCCAGGCAAAAGGCAAAGGTAAACATAATGTTCCTTTGACTAAGGAATGAGATAGTATGTAGCAGATCTAATCTAACATGGAAGCAACACACAGTCCCTTTGGAAAAGGAGACAAAGAAGATAAAAGATCACTGTAGAACCTGGCACTTTTGGGAAGGATTCTGAAGAACTCATAAGCCTTGGAGGTGATCTGTGAGAGCTTCATTTGAGCTGCAAGAAAAGATCAACACAGATGGAGAAGGAAAACAGAGCAAAGAATTTAATGGAGGGGCCTTTGGCAGGCATAGGCTTTGATGCGCGATATGGGCACATGTACTTATTGAGAAGACAAGGCAGGGAGATCTTTTGAGTAGTTTGATTAAGAAACCAGTATCTGTCATGGTGGTTTGGAGGGAGGAAAGACATAGCGTGTGGCTCTGTCACGAGCTGTCAGGTGGGAGGGAACGAGGTGGAGACAACACAGAAGGAAGCAGCTGCTGAACATAAATGACTGATTGTCCTCATGAAGCACAAACACAAGCAAGCTGAGACATCCCAATGCGTCAGCTGAGGGGCAGACGTTAATGATTCTGAAGAAAATGAATAGGCATGCCTTGGCATTCTACACTGAATGCTAATGTTAGGGCTTCTCCAGAGCTCAGTGCTTTCATTAAGTTACATCCTATCTATCTTATGTAAATCCAAAGGGTACACAGCCTATGCAGGATGGAAACAAAGGTGCTTCCTGAGCACGGTTAGTACAAACACTGAAACAAGTTACAGGTCAAACTCAGATATGTGGGTAATTCAGACTGAGTAAGGCAGTGTGACCGGAGGGAAAGCTAACCTGGTGTCAAAAAAGATGTTCAATACCAACAGGGGGAGAACCAAAGAAAAGCAGACTTCACATTTAGTGCAGGATGATAATAATTCTGGCATCTGGTGCACTGGAGAAGGATTCTAAAGAACTGATATGGTATATTCATTTTAACCCCCCAAAATTTCTCAGTGTCCCTCAGATATTAGGAGTATTTCTTTACCCAAACTAAATTCACTTTGCAATATGGATTATGTTTTTATAGATTTCATAATTTGGCAGGGATTTATTCCTTTAATAATATATATGGGCAATTTATATTTTCTTGCTATATTTAGGGGAATCATAGATACTTTTATACATGAGTCTTTTCCATTTTGTAGAATTGTCTTAGGGGTTTAGCAATAACTCAAAGATGCATGAAAAACAATTAGGAAAGTTCCTGGCCCACAGGAAGACTCATTTATTTGTCTATTTATGACAAAAGTGATTCATAACATACATAGCAAGCTCTGAGGGCAAAGGCATAGATAGGGTCAGACCTAAGTGGATTCAGCCACATCCTTAGCCTTGATGGCCTTGGTAGTTGCTTAGAGATGTGAATGTACATCTAGTGTAGGTGTTTATGAATGTGTTTGTGGGTAGGTAAGTGGGTAGGTAAATGGATAGCATCAGAGATCGAAAGAAGGCCTGGTGTCTGGCTGGGAAAGTACAGCCAAAGCTAGCTAATTACCTATACTGCTATCACATAACTACCACTGACATCACCATCCTCACCAGCACCATTAAATGATCGACGTCATTGAAGTCAGTATTCCTGACTACAAGAACCATGACATAAAAATGATGCATAATTGAAAAGGAAGTGTTACGAAATGAAACAGTTCTTAACTCATTATAATATTCAATTTATACAGAATATGGTGCCCTATTCAGAGTTTTCTAGAGATGAATAGGGGCAAGAATTGACGTACTAATTGTTCATTTGGTCTTTACAAACCCATGTCAGGAAAATAGACAGCCACAAAAAGATAGGCTCTGCATTGTTCAACTTAAAATACCCATGATCTACCTACGGTGGTCAAGATCTTGCAAACAGCAAGTGGACCAGTGGTCACTGAGGATTTGGGTGGAGGGAATGGGGAGTTGTGTTTGATGAGTGCATGGTTTCAATTTTGCAAGATGACATTGTTCTTGTGATCTGCTGCACATCAATGGAAAACCTTGTAACAGCATTAGGCTATGACCCCTATATGGTTAAGATCATAAGACATGTTCTGTTGGTGTTTTCTCACAGCTTGAAAACATGGGGAAGAGGAAAGGGTGGAGTAACTCAGTTTAAAGTGATGGTCTGGGCTTGGTAGCTTTCCATAACACCTCCAAGGGGCACAGGAGGTGTTGGCAGCTGCAGCCACTGAACATGTGGAACTTCTCCAGGCAAGTTGGAAGAAAATACCACTCTCTAGAAACAGTTCCTGGAACAGGAGCTATAACTCCACCCCACCCCAATTTCTCAGATTGTAGTTTGCCTTGCTGGATTGAATTCATATCCATTTCCAAGTTGTGCTGGGCCTCTCTAGTGTAGGAAGATCCAGCACTGACAGCAAAGGTGATGCTCCTGCTGGGAACTTAGTACCCCGGTGGGAATTAATTAGCATGCCCTTGGGAATAAGATTGCATCTAAGATTAATTTCTATCGGGTAAGTACCACACTGTTCCTTCTAGTTTGATGAAACAATCTCTACTATGCTTAACCTTTCTTTTTTAATAATATAAGGAGCACTTTGTCAGGGACTATCTTATAGCTATTGCAAACTGATGGGCTAGGAACAGACCATGCTATTAAGATTCTTCACCTCATTCTTCGCTTTGTTTGCTCTGGAATGAGAAATCAGGGTACTTAAACTGCATATCATTAATGCAGTTAGCAAGAGATAACGTTTGAAAATATTTTACTTTTAAATATTTTTAGATTTTATGTGTATATGCATATGTGTGTGCATGTGTATGTGTGTGTATGCATTGTATGTGTGTATGCACATGTGTATATGTGTGTGTGCAAGTGTATGTATGTATATGTATGTATGCATGTGTGTGTGTGTACACGTGTGTGTTTGAGTATGTGTATGTGTGTAAAAGTCCTAGTAAAGATGATAGATTCACTTGGTCTTCTTTTGTCCCACATTTTTTTGGTATTTGTTTGAGTAGAATCATTAGTCTGTTTGGAAAATCAGATCAATGTTCCCTAGGGGAAAAAAATAGAATGGTATTCTAGATACTGTAAAATTTAGACTTGTTTGCATCTTACAAATAGTTGGCTCACTTTTCATGTACAGAAATTAAGTTTTGATCATACCTTCAGACCAAATGCATATGCTAGCCTATTGCGTGAAAGAACATCGGAATGAGGCAGGCTGCCTCGGGCACGGGAGCATCACAAAACACTGGATTGCAGAGTACTTTCTGGGGATGCAAGAGCTGCTTCTCCTCTCTACACCTGATGATGCACTTCCCATTTCTCCATAGGAAAAAAGAGGCATTTTTGAGCCTGCTTTTTGACAATCAAGAGGATCTTATGCCAGTTAGTTCTACTTTTTCTTGAATAATGTAATAGAAGCCAGGGGTATAAAAGATAATATAAATGAAAATTATACTCAAATAATACAAACTCTAGCCTGGAGTTGATAGTATACTGATGCCTGTCTCACCTTGCTAACAGGTCCTGTATAGACACTTCATGTAGATACAATATCCTGCCTACCCTTATTTAACAGGGCTTAGTCTACTCCTACTCTGTGTGTGCACGACTGAGCGTATGCATGCGAAATTGCTTCCTTCCAGTTATAAGCCCCAGGAAACCCAGCAGAGCCCATGCAGCTTCAAAGGGATGCAGGCACATAAAGGTTATTAACTCCATGGCAGAACATAGTTTTGTTTCAATTTCTGGTATTATAGACATTTGGGTGTTGGTATATTTTCAGTTTTGTGTTCACATTCATCTTGCAGATTACCCTGTTCTACATTGCTCTCTGTTGCTGTAATGAAACACTGACGAAAAGCAACCTTGCGGAGGAAAGGGTTTATTTTACCTTACAGTACTGTTATAGTTCACTATTGTGGAAAATTGAAGCAGGAAGGCAGGCAGGATCTTGTGAACGTTAAAACTGGAAACAATGGAGGAGCGCTGCTTGCTGTGTTGCTCAGGATCATGCTCTGGTAGCTAGCCTCTTCAGAAAGCCCAGAACCCCCTGCTTAGGGAATAGTAGCTCCCACAGTGGGGGAGGGCCCCTTTTACATCAATCGACAATCCAGAGAATCCCCTATAGGATGCTTACATTCCTATCTGAGCAATTCCACCATTAGAACTCCCTTTCCAGATGCCTCTAGGTTGTGCCAGGTCTACAGTTAATGCTAACTAGGATACCCTCATTTCAAAGAAAATCATTTGTGGATACATTATTACCAAAAGGATACCAAACGCACACTTCTATCAGTCTATTTTCTTTTGTCCAATGGAAAATTAAAACTATTTAGAAAAATCACAGTGGATATTCATTATTTGCCAGCAGGTTGTTCCTTAAGTACTGAGGGGCTATTAAGAGGCATAGAGGTGATACATTCCTGGTTCTTTGGTTGATAATGTGCATGGCTAAGCACCAGAAAAGAGAGTTTAAAACAAACTGTTTACCCAAGGAAATATTCTGTAAGTATTGCATTCAAGTGAAAGTTGAGTATGTTTTTATCCAGTGCCAACCATTAAAAATAAGAGATGTGAGATTCATGCATAAGCTTTCTGTTCAATTGATACAGCTTTTTCAAATACTGTCAATTGAATAAAAACTCTCTGTGTATACTCTCTGGGTACCTGCTCCGGGGGCTGGGTACTTAAGATGACTGATGGAGAAGAAGTAATCTCAGAGAGCTCACAAATGGTTCAAATAGCAATAAATAATAAATACACATAATAATTGCTCTGGGAACACCATGAAAGGGACGATTAATTCCACCTGAATGGGTAGAAAAGACTTCACAGAAGAGGAAACTTTGATCTATGACTAAGGGATAAGTGGGCTTCTCAATTGTGGTAAAAAAAAAAAATACTCATTGCTATAATAAACAAACTCCAAACTCTCAACACAACAGGGTTGATTTACTTCTCAGTCCTGTCACAAGCCAATGACCCAATCAGGTTAGCAATTATGGGAGGCTATGGAGTGCACTGGGGACCCTGGATTCTCTGCTCTGGTGGTTTGAATGAAAAACGTTCCCTTTAGACTTATGTGTTTGAACACTTGATGCCTGGATGTTGCCATTGTAGAGTGGAGTCTGTGGAACATTTAGGAGTGGAGATTCCTGCAGGAAGTAAGTCACTAGAGGTGGGTTTTAACAGCTTATAGCCTGACCTCACTTTCTGTCCTCCCTTTCTGCTTCCTTTATGTGGATGAAAATTTGACTATCCAGCTTCCTGCTCCTGCCTCTATGACTTCCTGCCAACTTCCCCACCTGTTGCTGTGTCTCTCTGCCATGACAGACACCAGATCTCTGAAACTAGAAGTCAAAATAAGCGCTTTCTCTTCGAAGTCACTTTCTGTCACTGTATTCTTTCACAGTAACAGACAAAATAACTATTCTACCCCCAACCTATGCTAGTTTGCTCTTTCCAGATGCTTGAGATAAGCAATATGCAGACAGAAGTTGTATAGGCAACAGCATTAAATATAATTCTCTTCACCTTAACCCCTGCTCTGTGTCCTGGGCCCCCTAGCACATGGCTTCCCTGACTTATGGAGTAGGAAATGTATTTTAGCAAGTGCTAAGGTAGATGAGGGAAACAGGGTCCAATTAATGATAATTATCTTGCTATAGTGAAATTACTTTCCATGGAGAAATGGAGTGATCTAACAAAATGGACTGAAGAGAAGACCATGAGAGAGAGAGTCTGGGGGAAGAATGGATGCTTGCCTTTGGCCTCTGCATAGTGGGTAAGCGGGAGTGCATCAGCGAGAAACACCACTAGGCACCTAGTGTATGGTTAGTTTTTCAAACACCTTAAATATGTCACCAAGAAGTTTCTGCTGCTGCTAGTGTTCTAGTTTTCTACTGTCTTATCAGTAAATATTAGTTGATTTCCATGTGTGATGGTTTGTATGTGCTTGGCCCAGGGAGTGGCACTATTAGGAGGTGTACCCTTGTTGGAGTGGGTCTTGCCTTGTTGGAGTAGGTGTGTCACTGTGAGAGTGGGCTTAAGATCCTGCCTGGAAGTCAGTATTCTGTTAGCAGCCTTCAGATGAAGATGTAGAACTCTCAGCTCCTCCTGCACCATGCCTACCTAGATGCTGCCATGTTCCCACCTTGATGATAATGGACTGAACCACTGAACTGTAAGCCAGCCCCAATTAAATGTTGTCCTTTTAAGAGTTGCCTTGGTAATGGTGTCTGTTCACAGCAGTAAAATTCCAACTAAGACACCATGACTGAAATTTGTTTTTGAGACAGGCATTATATTTATTCAAATTTGAAGTGTGATATTTTCACATGTCTTTTTTAGTTGACTTGTTTTTTTTTTCAGTAAGATACTTTTCTTTGAAGATTAGATAATTTTTATATATTATATACTTCTTTATATTTTCATTAAACACTAAGATACAAGCATACTCAGTGCTTAATTAACAGGTAATAGTTGAATAGCCACAGAAATGGCCCTAACCTGGGTACCATTTCTAGATAATTCAGTCCATACTGTGTAAACACATCTCCATTATAGCATTTATTTCAATTCTCAAATAAACAAAAGTTACTGCTGTCCTTGACAGCTGTGACATTTCAGGGCACATTCTATTCATGTCTATATCAGTATATTTGCTTTAATTTGTTATGAAACTAAATATCATTTTATGCATAAAGCTGGAAACATTTTAATTATGCATGGGCATGAAGTTGCCCCCAAAACTAAATTAGCAGAAGTCTCAGATTGGGCAGTTTGTGGGTAGGTCTTTAATGAGAATGCTTTATATTTCATTCTGTTCTCTGAATCATCCTTAGGCTCAATTGCAACTTAAATACTTGCTTGAAACCATAGCACAGTGTTATGTTGGGTTTTGTTATGGTTTATAGTTTAGATAAGCATATCCTTTCTGTTTTTGTTTTCATTCGTGATTTGCTGAAGGCTAAATTGAGGGTCTACGGGTAAGGATGTCAATCCAGTGTTCCCTTCCCTTGTCTGTTCCAAGGTCTGCTGGCTCGGTGACATGTTTCTCTAATGATAATTACTCACTGTGACTCTGCCTTATGCCATAATTTGAAAGCACAAGCAGGGTTATAGGAGCCATTTCTACCTCAGTGCCCATCAATGGATCATAATGTTACACTAAGCCTGTGGCTCACACTGTCTGCTCTCTCACATTATGTGTGAAACTTAAAAGCCAATTCGTCAAGTTTATCCAAGAGACGAATTGATACAAAATGTAAATCTATTTATTTTGGCTAAACAAGCCATGGAACATTTCTCATTAGGGCTAATGAAAACACCACTGTATATCTATAAGGATTTTTAATTCAGTGCTCACATATGAAGCATCTGCCCAGTACCCAGTCATGAATACTCAGGAGCTGAGCAAACCCCACCCTTGAGATGCTCACAGAGTGGGAAAAGGAGGCCTAAAAGAGTCTCTGATTTGGGGTCAGTTAGCGTTGAAACCTAATGAAGCAGATATTCTGAATAGCTCCCTTGCTCCGGACTTTGTTGTCCTGAAAGAATAATCCTGAACATTCTTTTACCTTTACTGCCTGGAGAGTTTGAAGATAGAAAAGATTTCTGATTATCCTGGCTGCTTCTCCTACATGTCCCCTGTGCATGTTGACACTCACACACATCCCCTTAGGTTCTCTACTTGTCTCACTCTGTTGAGAGAATATCTTATGCATTGCATAGATGTCAATTAAAAAACCTATGGCCTATAGGAAAAGGTAGAATAGAAGGTGGGACATTTAGGAGGCAGAAGGAATTTTGGGATAAAGTGAAGGTAGGGGAGATTGGCCCAGGAAGGTGTGACGAGACGGACACTTGGTATCTGAGCACAGGTAACCAGACATGTGGTAGAATATAGATCAGAATAAATGGCTTACATTAAGTTATGATCTAGTCAGAGGGAAGCCTAGCTATATAGACAAGATGTTTGCAAACATATTTTGAGACTGAGTCTTTTTTCTGGGAACATAAGACTGGGAGAAAGAACAAGACCAACCTTCTACAACTCCGTTTGCCTGAGTTCTCCCAATCTTTTATTATTCTGTTTTCTTTTTCTACCCTATTACATTCAGAGATGTTAGGGGTAGACTTGTTCAATGACTGGGTGTTAAGAATGGGAGTCATTTCTCCAATGTCCTTAACTTAGGAGTCTGATAAATTAGAATTCTGAGGAATTGCATAAACTCTAATTTTTCTTAGTTTCTTTATTGGACTGTATTTTTATTTTAACTTAAGGCATTTTTTAAAATCAATGTTATCTTCCCAGAAGCAGTTGGCCATAATAAATACATGAAGATGAAAGAGATTAGTGCTCTAACAATCTTAGAATATCTCCATCTTTATTGGTTTAAATCCTTCCTGCTCTTATTTGGAAGATGAATTACAACTCATTGCCCATTCTGTCTTGATAATCGCATGCCAAGAATTGATTTTAAATTCTCTTTGATACCCTTAATTTGGGTACTTAACCCCTATCTCACCAGGAAGCTTATGTGAGAAACTCTTATTGCCGTTAGAACTCACCACATAGATGGAGTTTCGCTATGTATTTCCTTTGTGATCCTAAGGTACTTGGGCATTCTGCTCTGATTTAATGAGTATATTCAAATGTTGTTAATTAAAGGTGCTGATTGTCTGATTAACTATTCAGAGTATCAGGCTTTGGATGTCTCTGTTGTCTTGAGGTTGACTAGGCTAAGCCATGTAGCAGTTGAATGGGCCTGGGTTCCCTCCCTCCGTAGAGGTTACACCTTAGTTCCATTTTCTGCAGAATCAGTAGCTTTCTCCATCTAGACTTAAGTGGCTCAGTTCTTGGCTGTGTCTAGCAGTTGGTATAAACAGCAGCCACTCCTTGAAGTAACCTAGAAATGGATAGCCAGAGCTGATTCCCTTATTACCGGTGAGAGGGAGCCTCTAGGGAGGCTGGGATCATCTGCCTACCTCCTCAAGACTGTGACAGCTGCTGCGCCTGCCCCAGAGCTCTCCAGAGCTTCCCTGGACAGTGATGCAAAGATTGTGGGGAGTATTGGCTTATCTAATTTTTCCTAATAAAGGCAATTCTTGAGCTGTCAATGGGTGTTGTAGATTTCTTCACAAGCCAAAGTGTTTGGTCAGAGGAATACATCAGGTGTGCAATATTGGCCAAGCAGGGAAGCCAGTGTAATTACCCCCTGTCAGGAGATCTGGAAGGCTAAGTCAAATGCCAGCTTGTTTCTGTCAGCATGTACTGTCTCTAGATGAGAGGGTGAACATCATGGTGGAATTGGGTTGCTTCTACAAATACTTGCCTTTCAGGCTAAAACTGAAGGGAAGTGTGAAGAGTACCAGGCAAACTGATCTGCCTCCAAATCAGTTAGGTCATGGAATAAGGCAGACATGTCTTTCTCAGGTACTGGTATGGACATAAGCAATCAGTCAAGATAGGGCCCCGGGCTCCTTTTGTCCTGTTGCTTTGCCTTCTCTAAGGTAATATCTTTATTCCTGAAGCTTCAGCACCAAGATAGCTGCTTTCCAGGCAACAGGAAGGGAGAGGGAGAGCAGGCACTTCCGAATGTGTTCACAGCAGTTCTGTTGCCATTTGGTTATTACAGGGGTGACTGGGCAAGGAAGGCATCCCTCCTTACTTTACCCCAGGCAGTAAAACTGCCCAATTACCTCCATGGGAAGCTGGCAGCTAGATATCGGTTACTAAAAAGGATTACGGTTTTACTAAATCAGCCTTGAAGGAGGCTCAGAAAACTGCAGCAGACAAAAACTATGAATTCCCTGCAATGGCCTTATTTACAGAACACAGCTAAGGACTTCAGTTTGCTCTTAGGGAGGCTTTGCCTGGGGGCACAGCTGAAGAGAGGAAAAGGTCTCAGGCGAATGGGAAGGAAGGGGTGAGTCTCTAAGCCTAAGCTTGTCTTCTTTTCCACAAATTATACTGTGTAAAAAATATGGATACCAGGTAGATCAATAGTCACAGCTTCTTAGCTACACCTTCTTAATGACAGATATTATGTTAAAAATAATGAAAGTGGTATTGGATAATATTGTTGTTTTTTTTTTTAAGAATCTCACATTTTAAAAAGAGAAAATACTCCATTTAAAAATATATTAGAAATATGCACAAATATGTAGAGTTCTATACAGGGGCTAGAATTGACAGGGCTGATGTACTGGTAGCACATTTACAGTCTGTAATAGAAATAATAATATTAAATAATTCTCTCAAAATGTTTGTAAAATGACTGGCAGGCATATCTCTGCTTAGGTTGTGGGATCTATCATCTATCTATCTATCTATCTATCTATCTATCTATCTATCTATCTATCTATCTATCTGTATCTCACCTGTCAATTAAATCTGTAAGTTTATCTGCCATCTGTATATTTGTGTAGTGAAAAACTGGGGGCTCATGAGGTCCTTAGGAATGATTAGCTCTGGGAATGCCCAGTTTTCTTTTTAGAGCAAATATTTTATAGAATATATACATATATATTCTATAATATATGTATGTGTATATGTCTTAGTATTTAAGATGGAAGCAATAGTGAATAAAGTGTAAAAACACCCAGGAACGTTTAGATGGGAGTCGGGGGATATTTAAAATCATATGCAAAATTCAGGCCAAGATAAAGACTCTGAGATGAAACAATTTTTTCTTTGAAGCTGCTCAGTTTTTTTTTTTTTCCTTAAAACTCGCCTATATGTTTATCTGCCCAATAAGAGAGCACAGAAAAAAATCCTTCCTTTGCTTCCTGTTCCCTGGGGATGCTTTTGCCCTGGGGACTCTGTGGAGAAGGGTGTGACTTGTCTGATCTTAGAGATATCTGTTGCAGTGTATTCTCTCTCATACTCAACTGTCCCCTCAGATTACACAGGCAGAAATGGCATTGTTGCTACAGTTATATTCAAGTTAGGAATCTGTAAATTTTTTTAAATTTTATTTTATTTTTAATATAAACATAAGAGGGAGGAGTATGAGTGCCGGTGCTGGTGTCCACAGAGGTCAGCAGAGAGTGATAGATCCCTGGGGTTGGAGTTACAGAGGGATGTGA